>NC_067234.1:36633066-36973066 GCF_019924925.1 Ctenopharyngodon idella
TTGTGTGTGTCTATGTGTCTTTGTGTGTGTGTGTGTGCGCGTTTTTTTGTGTGTCTGTGTGTGTGTCCATTTGTGTGTGTGTGTGCGTTTATTTGTGTGTCCATGTGTGTGTCCATTTGTGTGTGTCTATGTGTCTTTGTATGTGTGTGTGTGTGTTATAACTTAGTTTGAGGACAACTTTGTCTCCAAAAGTGAGCAAATTTTGACAAAACCTCTCTGCTAAAAGACATCTGAAGTCATTTTTTAACTGGGAAAACAGTTCATAAATACAAAAATTAGTGGTAATTAATGAATAAATTACATTAATATTGTTATAATTAATATGGAATTATTATAATATACCACTAAAATAAATGTAACAATATAATATGACATATAATATAACAATGAAAGAATTATTGTTTCCTCATTATTCTAAAATGCTTTCTTTTAGGAGGTAGAATTTGGTTTAGTCTAAAGTTTGCAATTAGCTTTATATAAAACCAGCTGAATTCAATGATAAATCCTTATTCGAATGTGTGTGTGAGTAAATGGAAACTGCAGGGTTTACAGGGTTTGTCTTTGGGTCAGACAGAGTTTCTGTGACTTATACAAGACAGACAGAAAGAGAGCGAAGCACTGAGACAGACAGACAGACAGACAGACAGACAGATGTTGGCCTTCAGTGTTTGATAACTGCAGCACACAGACGCCTGAAGGAATGATTTCAGTGTTCAGAACACAGAAAGACACCTGTCTGCCTGAAACGCCACAGTCTCGGTCTCAGACGGCCTGCCCGCGAACCACAACAACAAGCTCACGCTGACTGATGCATACTGCACACAAAGTTGGCAGACACTTGAAAATGGAAACTGAACCTGACTGCCTGGCTTTATGCATCATCAGGATGCTCAGGTTTATATCAGTCCACCCTGAAAACAGGAAAGTCAGACTCTGCAAGCTCCAGACGGACACAACCACACTCCTGAGGCAGAACTAGTCACATGATTGAAACATTGTGAGATTTATTGCTTCAAACCTTTGACAGATATTCATTAAAGGGGTCCTATAATGCCTCTTTCACAAGATGTAATATAAGTCTCTGGTGTCTCCAGAATGTGTCTGTGAAGTTTCAGCTCAAAATCCCCCACAGATCATTTATTATAGCTTGTCAAATTTGGGTGTGAGCAAAAACAAGCTGTTTTTGTGTGTGTCCCTTTAAATGCAAATGAGCTGCTGCTCCCCGCTCCCTTTCCAGAAGAGGGCGGAGCTTTAACAGCTCACGCTTCGGTTGCTCAACAACAACAAAGCTGGAGAATCTTTTTTAAACTGAAATGAAAGGCAATGTAGATAAACATTCACAGCCATGATGTACAGAACACCACACAAAGATACAGAAGAAAATAAATAAAAACATTTTGGATCAACAAACCTTGAAAAAAAAAATATATAAATAACTGCAGAAAGGCCACACTGCAGATAGATATGCATTTCACATGTCAAAATAATTCATAACAAAATAATTTACAGAATTGAATTAGAACAGAATATACCGTTCTAATAAATATAGATAAATTTAAAAAATGAAATAGTCATAATCAAGTCACAACTGCAAAATGCCTAAAGTGCAGGGGAACATCAAAACACAAGCCACAAATAGTTAAATTAGAACCCAGAGTGATCAATAAATAAGTTAAAATTAAAGAAATTATTAAAATAACGAAAGTAGCCTAGAGCCAGAATTGTCAACTTTGTCTTTTTAACTGCAGAGACAATAAACGCTAAACTGGAGTGGCAGTCTTTTTAGCTAAACATTCACAGCATCTAAAAATCAAATTAGAACCGGCTGAAATGTTTTGAAATCACTTGTACCCTACCTGTGTCACAGTCACCGTCCGTCTCACCTTCCCCGGACTCCATTTCCCAGCATCCCTCTGGTTCCTCACCTGCACTCACTCACCAATCACCTGCACCTGAAAGCCATCACCATTGTTAGCACTCTTGAGCACACCACTACTTAAGCCCCATGTTCACTCCTCCACTTTGTCTGGTCTCGTCTATGGATAGCACAACGTTATATGTACCTTGGACTCCTTACCCGAATTACCTGCCTTCCGTCTACTCCCATCTGCCATCCGTCTTCCTGTGTCTGCCAGTCTGTCTTCTTCTTGCCATCCCTGCAAAAGAGACATTACATTACCCACTCCAGCTAAGTCTTTATTCCACGTGTTTACTGTTATCTACATACCTGTCACCTTCTCTGCCAAATCCGTGCCTCTGTTCTGAATAAACATCCTGTTTAACACTTACCTGCCTGCCTCCGTCTGTGTGCCTGACAACCTGATTGAGAGAAGAAAAAAAAAATCCAGTCTTTCAGGCGATCTGCCTGTGTCCGTTTGAGTCTTTTCAGTGCGCTAGTCAGCTCGATAACGCTGGCCGGCAGAAGCGCGCCGCAGTGTTTGTCGTTGTTAAGCGGTAGGACATGATCTGTTGGCACAACTTGCATCTTACATTTTTTGGATCATCTTTTACCATTTCAAAGTGCATCCAATTCCACACTTTAGATTTACTTATCCCAGACATTGTTAAAGATTTAATCCCTGCCGCCAAGATGCCCTCTGTCCCTCACATATCATGGAAGTGAAACTTAAATCTGTCACAGTGGCGGTTGGATTTATTCACGCACATTAAAAATATTTAATAAACATTTTTATTTACAGCATTATCATAATAGGCTGTATATTAACCTATTGGGAGAAAACCGGTAGGTCAGATATTGAGCACCCCATATCTCATCTCATAACACCTCTGCGGAGATTCGACTGTGAGATTGGTAGTCGAATCAGCTTCCTCCTATCGAAGCATCGAATCGTCGACTATTCAGGGTCACCCCTAATTGTCATTAACGGTGTTCAGCCTTACATTGTTCAAACTGGAGTCGACACTGTTGGAGAGACTCAAGAAGAAGTTACAACTTTTAGAATGAAACTGGACGTTTCTGAATGGTTAGTGGATAAATTTATGTAGTTGCTGTGGAGTTGATCAACTCATCCACTAGCATGTGCCATCATGTTAATCTTTTGTGCAAATCCAGCGTTTAATTGACCCTCGTTTGTGAAGCAGTCCGGCGTAAAATGACAGGCATGTCAACAACACTCTACTACAACAACTCTTCCTCTTCTCTAAAGCAGCCCAACATGGCCACACCCCCTTTGTTGTGTGTTCTTGGGGGCGGGGTTTATGTAAATTTTAGAGTTAGTGATGTCACCAACCCAGGAAGAAGCTCGTACCAGCCGTTTTGTTGTAGTCCTTAAAAAGTGATTTCTGTAAAAGAAAATATCTCGCTTTGCATTGAACTTTGAGCGTCGTAACTTTGCAGATGTTGTTTATGCTCAAACAGCAACATTACACACTAACTAAAGTTATAAAAGTCAAATCATAATCAAGGACTCCTTTAAGAAATGTACAGTAGTCGCAAATAAACTAGAAATCATTGAGCAAAATTTTACAGAATATTATGGACAGACACCGTAAATTTTTCTCTGTTATGCCGTTATGCCATTGTTACTCTCACCAAACGACACTTAAAAGTCAATTCACCTTTATATTTATTTCTATTTTTGCCTCATCTTTTGTGTCACAGAGTAAATGCGCATTCCACGTTTTTACCCATCATGCCTAGGGGTGCACAGCTGCCGAATCAGGAAGTGGCTCAGCAGTGGGAAACCAATTTGGCATGTAACATTACACCCACAGCTCGACTATCCCATCATCTTCTGCTCTGTCAGACAGCTTTCCTTTGCCCTGAACCTGCCTGGAGTGAGAAAACAAACCTCCAGGAGAGCATGCTGGGAACAAACAGAAAGACAGAACCAATGAGATTCACTTAACCCTCACGTTTTCACATAGGAAAGAGAAAGTGCAAATGAGATCGCTTTAATATCTCAATTCCTTCTCCAGCAATGAGCAAATGGAGACTCCAGCAGCTCAGATGATCCTCCTGAGAAAAACTCAAAAACTTCACTCAAGATCTCAATATGAACTCAAACGTGTCTCATCTGATCATCTGAGATTCTCCGTATACTTTCATTTTATAGCTCTATTCTCTTACCGTGTGCCAATATTTGACTTTTTTTAAAGTTCTCCTAAGAAATATTAAGATAAATATCTCAGGCAAAGTTCATACTGTGCTTTAATAAAAATAAGTCTCAAGAGCTATATAGGAGAAATCGAATAAAAATGAATAATAAAAATAATAGAAAAAGTTCTAAGAATCCTCTTGGCTCTTAAGACTTACAGTTTGTGCTCTGTAACAGGGTTATTATAGTTTGATCAGTTATCTGGAAGAGTAACACTGTATGGAGTTTCACTCACATTATAGTAACATTGCCGTAATGACAAAGAATAATTTAATACATCTGCATTTAAAAGACGCGGAGTGAGAGTCATGTTTTATTCATGTGTCAGTGGTGCTCTACTGACCCGCAGCGCTGGCGGTTATTTTAGGAGACTCTGTTTAATGTGGACAGGTGTCTCTCACTCACCTGCAGAGTGAATTGGACAGCAGGTGATGCAACAGTGAGACATAATGTCATGTACTGTATTAACTCTTGTGCTAACTTTGAGCCACCTCGCGGTCTACAACACAAACGGAGATAGAGATAAAATAGAAAAGCAACGACAAACGATAAACAGCAGCGACAAATAACAACTGTTACAACAGCAACAAAGCAGGGAAGAGTTTGACTTTATGCATGAGTGGCAACTACCAGTGATTCACCAGCTGAGGAAGAGTGAAAGATGAGATGAGTTTCCCAAACACTTGTGCGTTGGTTTACAGTTTTTTTCAACTGCTTACACAAAATCCTTACTTTTCACACAATTTCTGAAACCTGACACTCAAACACCAGAACCACACGCCAAATCTGCAAAACCATACACTAATTCTTGCCTTCAACTCAGTTTTCAATTTCATAAAACACTTTTTGCAAAACACAACACACAATTCTGTAGCACACAAAAATCTAACAGGAAGTATCTTGTACCATTGTTTCTGTCCAACTACACATGGTTGATGTGTTTCTTTTCTTTCGTACTGTAATACTGTATTCACAACCACAAATGCTTAGTTTGGTTTCAATCTTGCTTTCGTGTTAACCGTGAATTTTTCAACATCTCTCTGTCAATTACTTTCAATCTTTTACAGAAATGTACACAGGAGCTCATGAAAGAAGAGCTTTAGGTTTTGAATAACTGTGTGTATATGTGTTTGCAATGTAAGACAAATGTTTGCTTTGAGATGTGTTTGTGATATTTTGAATGCAGTGCTTCATTTTGCAAGAGATGTGAGGCATTTTGCATTTTGTGTGTGCAATTCTTGGATTTGTGTGTAAAGTTTTGAAAAAAAGAGGCAAAGTTTTGAAAATGTGTGTAAGCAGTTGAAAAAAAAACTGTAAATAATAAAGCAAAAATAAATAAAACTTTTGGAAGACACTTACAATTTGCTGAAGTTTACAAAAAAATGACTGACCAACAAAAATTTTCAGATAGATGGAATGACAGACAGACAAACAGAACAACGACAGACAGAATGACAGACAGAACAACAGATGGAATGATAGAACTACAGACAAAATGATAGACAGAACGACAGACAGACAGACAGAACGACAGACAGAACAATATATAGATAGACTGAATGATAGAACAACAGACAAAATGATAGACAGAATGACAGACAGAATGATAGATAGATAGACTGAATTATAGAACGACAGACAGAATGATAGACAGAACAACAGACAGAATGATAGACAGATAGACAGACTGAATGACAGACAGACAAACAGAATGACAGACAGACAGAATGATAGACAGAACAACAACAGATAGACAGACAAAATGATAGAACGACAGATAGAACAATAGACAGAATGATAGACAGAACAATATATAGACAGATTGAATGATAGAACGACAGAACAACAGACAGAATGACAGACAGAATGATAGATAGACTGAATTATAGAACGATAGACAGAATGATAGACAGAACGACAGACAGACAGAACGGTAGAACGACAGAGGGAATGATAGACAGAACTACAGACAGAACAACAGACAGAACGACAGACAACAATAGATAGACAGACTGAATGATAGAACGACAGACAGAATGATAGATAGACTGAATGATAGACAGACGACAGACAGAACAACAGATAGACAGACAGACAGAACGACAGACAAAATGAGAGCATGACAGATAGAACAATAGACAGACAGACAGAATGATAGAACTACAGACAAAATAAGACAGTCAGAATGACAGACAGACAAACAGAACGACAGACAGAACAACAGACAGAATGATAGACAGAACAATATATAGACAGACTGAATGATAGAACGACAGAACAACAGACAAAATGACAGACAGAATGACAGACTGAATTATAGAACGATAGACAGAATGATAGACAGAATGATAGACAGAACTACAGACAGACAGAACAACAGACAGAACGACAGACAGAACAATAGATAGACAGACTGAATGATAGAACGACAGACAGAATGATAGACAGAACAACAGACAGAATGATAGACAGATAGACAGACAGAATGATAGACAGATAGACAGACAGACAGACTGAATGATAGAATGACAGAACGACAGAAAGAATGATAGACAGAATGATAGAACGACAGACAAAATGATAGCATGACAGATAGAACAATAGATAGACAGAATGATAGAACTAGACAAAATAATAGACAGAATGACAGACAGACAAACAGAACGACAGACAGAACAACAGACAGAACAATAGAACGACAGACAGAACGACAGACAGACAGATAACAGTTATTATATTTTAAGATTTAAACCAACATCATCTTTCACACTCCATGAAAAGTGTGCGACAAGACTAACACATTTTACAGCTGAAAACTGATTTTGTTTTTTTGTTTTTTAATCATGTCTTCTCTCTCATAGGGCACCAAGTGACCCACGACTGCCACTGGTGCCGCCTCAGAAAAATGGTGCATGCCGACCCCTGACTTGGGGTTGAAATCCATAACCCTTGATATGAGTCATAACTATAGTCACGCTTGCCTGAACACACTCCACTGACAATACTTCTGTCTTTCCACAGCGAGACACAGACTGAGAGTGACAGACAGGTTTCTCGTGTGTTCCAGAGAACACGGGTTTGTTTTGTTTACCACTAAAAGTTTGTTGAGGAGGAAAATGAGTCACTCCTCGCTTCACTGTACCTTCAAACGCTCAAAACTCTCAACCGCCTGAAAGGTAGCTGTGAATCTACAGCTCCCCAAATGCCTTGCCCTCCAAACAACCCCTCTCTGATGCACAGATCATTATTATTGATGCAGAGAGCGAGAGAGACGACAGGTAAGATGAATTAATAAACACAAATATATGGTGGGAAATAATTATGCCTTCAGAAAAGTAACAGGGACAACAGTTTTACTGTTTGCTACTAGCTCATGGTCTTGACACTCTGTGTTCATTTGGAAGAGAATTTAACAGATTTGTTTCAATGTTTTATGGTCATAAGTTCTTTCTTTGTAAACATTAACAATAAACCACTTCAGTATAAGGAACACGTATTCACAATTAACTACAACTTTTGCCTCAACTTCTAATTTACTGCTTAAGTGTAGGTATTGGGTAGGATTAAGAATGTAGAATAAGGTCATGCAGAATAAGGCATTAATGTCTGCTTTATAAGAACTAATAAACAACCAATATACTAGTAATATGCATGCTAATAAGCAATTAGTTAAAAGTGAGAATTGAACCCTAAAATAAAGTGTTACCAGCCATTATTCTACAGCATTTATTAATCTTAGTGTTAATTTCAACACTTGTGTTGTTGTTGTTTTTTTCAGTAAAATCAATGTAATATATTCTTGGTCAATAATATTTTTCTTTTTTATTTTGTATTTTGAGAGAATTTCATGGTACTAATTGATATTTATGATAATTTTTTTTCCCATTGAAAATAATACAAAAAACTTTTTTTTTTTTTTTTCAATTAAAGCTGTATTTCATGTTAAAATAGAGACAATGCCTTTAAAATCCAATTTTTGAAGACAGATTAGTGCCATCTGGTGGAAGTAAAAAAAACAAACAAACAAACAAACAAAAAAAACTTATGTAATGCTATGGTGTAACCACTAGGTTCCTATATAATTTTATTTAAAAATGCTTATAAATTTTCTAGTTGTTTTTAGACATAAATACTTATTTATGTCTAAAAGTTGCGGATTTGGATATATAATTGGCAGCAGCTAGGGAAAATAGCATATTTTCTTATCAATATATGCTATTTACACTAAGTGAAAATAAAACATTTTCTTAGCGATATGCTATTTACACTAGGTGAAAATAGCGTTAGATTCTATTTAAACCATGTAAAAGTATCGGTTCTTTGCAATAAGAGTAAATAGTAATTAGATGCTATCTATACTTTATATTGGCAGATACTATTTGCACCTCAGTATTTTTTTTACATTAACAGGATGCAATAATATCATAGAGTGTAAATGATTATATTTATTAAAATGATTAAATGGATGCTGCCTCCCTAGACCTTCCCTTAACCATACTAAATAAACACTTTTAATATTATTAAACACTCATTCGCAGTTTATTTACATTTTTAGAACGTTATTTACATTTTTACTGAAAATAAATGCGAGCTTAGCAAAAGGCGTATTCGAACCCGCGTCGATCGCGTTAAAAGCCAGAACTCCGATCCCTACTCACTCCTGCTGTGCCACTGAAGACATTGAATTCTGTGCATCTTTATTAAAACTTGAGTGGGCCAACCAAACATTGGTGGGCGGAGCTAGTGTAAATAGCATTTGCCAACAAGAGATGCTATTTGCACTTAGTGTAATTAGACACTCCATATATATTTGGACATTCTCAAAGACTACTTTTTGTCAAGGTTTAGATTTTTTTGTTAGTTTGTTTAGTTTGTTTGCTTGAAATGTTGATTTGAAGTGTCAGTTTTTGCATTATTTTTTTACTAGTCAAACCTGAACAAAGAGAAAGACATTTTGTTACACATACCATTAAAATGTAACAAAAATAAACAGGAATGCTTTATCAGAGCTATATCAACACGATTTTAACCTCTAATTTGAGTCTTCTGTGTCAATTTTGCCATATTGTTTTGCCACATCAGTTCATTTGTGTGTATAATAGTGTGTTGTGTGTGTCTGTGAGTGTGAGTATGTGAGTGTTTGAGTGGGTGTCGGTTTTGCATTCGTGATATTTTAGAGTTTCACTCCATTGCTGTGCACTTTTTTCTGCATAATGGATGATTTGTAGATTGTACACACACAAAAAAAATCCTCTGTATTTTCGTATTTTTGCCTATTTCCCATTCATTTCCTATGGTGGTCATTTCTGACCGCGAACAACATAAATGTGACTATTTTTTTTTTTTTTTTCATTTACCTTTTTTGAATCAAGTCCATGATTTTTGGGGGGGGGGGGGTCATTTAGTGAAACATTTTTTTTTTTCCTCAGTCTAAAATGACCAAACAACACCAGGGTTTAATCAAAAGTTAAACATATATGTTAGTTTACAGTGAATAATCATATTACACTAGAATATTGACAAGCTCAAAACATCAGATATAAACTGAATGTCACAAATCTTCCATTTGGATATGTTAATGAGGGACATGGCCATTTTATAGAATGACCCTGGTAATATAAGGTCTTCTGACTCTCATTATTGACTCTCACTATTACTCTCATCATTACTTCTGTCTTTCTCTCTCACTCTATCAGTCTCCATCGTCCTGCTGTAGTACTGCACTTATTTCCCATGGTGCACATCCCTCAATATTCAATAGCTAGTGTTCTGCCACACGAAGATGAAGCCGTTCTCTTACTTTCCTCTCACATCCTGCCCTGAAGACAGTCCTCTGCGGTAAAAAAAAGGAAACTGTTCGGTTTGCGGACGTGAATGACAGGATAGCTGCGGGGAATCTGTTCGGCCGTCCGCTCCCGTGTACTGATCTGGGATCAGTGTAGCGTATTCTGCCATGATTAATGCTAGAGCTGCTTTTATCCAGACTGTGCTGTGAGAGTTGTCAAAAGTAAAGGTCACTCTCAGTCAGAGCCATAAACCCCAGGAAAAGATAAAATAACAGTTTTATGCTATAATATGAAACATTATCCTAGAGTAAAGGTGAAAAAACACCTTAAATATTCCAAGCCATATTTCAACTCTAAATAATTTCATTATAACAGATGTTTTGGCGGTGGCCATTTTTTGTGGCTCTTAAATGTGTGAAATGGGATCTAGTACTACCAAACTAACTTCTGCTCTTATTCTTCACATGGAAATTTGCAATCAAATAAGAATTTAACTGTTGATATCAGCAAAAGAGACTGAATTGAGCTGGAACAGATAGTTTCTCTCTATGCAGGAGTAAAAAGCTGTGGAAAAACTAATATAACACAGTTCTTCTCTGCCTTACTTGCTTCTAAGTGCCTCAAACAAAACTCTAAATACTTTTCAAACATTTCTAAAAAATGTTTGAAACATTTTGGGTTAAAAACAACCCAAGTTGGTTTGAAAATGGACAAACCCAGCGGTTGGGTTGTTCTGACCAACGTGCTGGGCAGTTTTATTTAACCCAACTATTGTTTAAAAATGACTATGGCTGGCTTAAAATGAACCCAAAATAGGTTGGAAATTAAAAATCAGACATAATTATTAGAGGCAACAATATTAATCAAAAGGTGAACATTTATTAATAAGCAACTTAATACATGTTTATGGTTTAATTATTATTCTTATTAATAAATGTTCATTTATTAAACATATTAATAATATTAATTAATTTCCAACATATTTTGGGTTCATTTTAAGCAAGAAATACAGTAATTTTTAAACAATAGCTGAGTTAAATAAAACTACCCAGCAGGTTGGTCAAACATTTAACCCAACCGTAGGGTTAAAACAACCCAATTGCTGTGTTATTTCCATTTTCAACCCAACTTGGGTCGTTTTTAACCCTGCATTTGCAAATCCATTGACTAGTTCTTTCTTAAAAGTGCTTGTTCAACCTGGTACCTTGTAAACTTCATTTCCAGATGGACTGGTGCATCCCGACTCCTGGATGGGGCGTAAAGATCAGATTGGATTTTTGTGTGTTTAATCTGGCTGAGATGATTTGTAACAAAACAATATGACCTTTATGTATTAAACTAGATGATTTGAGGTTGTTTTATACATGATATTCATATATAATCAATAATTTATACCAATGATCGTTCAAATGGTAATTAAATTGAGACAGAGAGAGAGGCAAAGCACGAGTGAGCGGTGTTCAAATCAATACTTATTAAAGTGTCTTTCTCATCTGAATGTGTGCAACTTTTGATGCTTGAATGACATTTCAATTCAATTTTCCATTCAAAGACCAATTCCAGACGTGCGCCGCAGGTCATCGGCGTACCAAAGGCAAAGGCTTGCAGACATCTCATCTGTGTCTCATTCATATTTGAGCACAGTATTCACTGATGTGGAAATGCATATGACCTGTCGGCAGACTTCATCAATACGACAGCCAGAGCAAAACGGACAGAAACATTCTCATCATATCATCCTTAATGACACTATTCACTCAGGCTCAAATCAGACGTGCAAACTGGTTTATTCAGAATATCTGCTCTGAGAATCAATCTCATTGGCCGATAAGTTCACTGAAGGCTGATTGGATCAATCAACTCTATCGAACGTGTCTGTTTGAGGTCTGGCAGCATAAAACTCAAGACTCATTCATGAAGCAAACAAAACATGATAAAACAGTACCGATGATTCACAACGTCATTTGTCAGCAGTTTTTGTTTGGTTGACATTTAGTAATTCAGGGGTCAACATTAAGCTTGCCTTTCATTGATCAACCACTTGTCCCGAAACACCCGAACAATACAGCTTCAGTATATTAAAATCGTTAGCAAACTGCTAAGGGACCAGGAATAGGAAGTCAACCATACAGTGAACCACATTATGCATAATTCAGACAACGTGACCTTGACTGCCTGGTGGGAAAACAGAGGTCGTTTCCCATCCAAATTAATGTTCTTCTGTGATTATTCTTCACTACAAGTTAGAGGGCAAGAGTCACTAATGAATATAATTCAGAGTGTTTTTACTCTTGAACCAAATCGACTAAAATGTGAACCAAGTCAAAAAAGGCCCCAGTTGTCCTTACATGATTCAATTTATATATAAAATTACACAAATGTGAAAATAATGCCAAAAGTGCATTGTTCCACATATGGGAACTGGGCCATAGACTGAAAGTGACCAAAACTTTGCCACTGTTTTCAAATGGGTAATTCCATGTCAACTCAACTAGAGACTTTTTTTTCTGGTTAAAGAAATACATGAATGAAGAAGAAAGCCAATATTCGGTGGATCTATTAGTAAAATCAGTTGATTTTATCAATTCTTGTTGCATTTTCTGCCAATGGTGACAGTTCAAAATGGAAAAAAAGCACTTTTCACAGTTTTTACATGCCTATATCTCAAGTAGTATTAAAAAAAAAATCATAATATCCATTTAAAGTCTGGTTCTTAACAGTTTTCTTCTGCTATCTTCATTTTTAAGGCACAATATGACTCAGTTCCAGAGATATGGGGATCTCAGTGTGGCTCCACGAGTAACCAAAAGTGGGTTACTTTGCATTTGGGTTTAAAGTGCGTAGTACTGAAATGATTTTCAATTATCTAAATTCTACCGTAGAAGTCAATGAAAAACCATAAGTTGTAGAGACTTGAAACTACAACGTCACCAAGTCTTGCCCCAATCGGCCTGACGGTGGTACTACATCAAGCTAAAGTATGAAATCGCTCATAACTCCTAAACCTTTTGTTGCAGATTCAAGAACAAAAAAGAACAAACCATTTTAGATTTTTTGACAAACCTACAGTCCTAGGATTTTGCCCAATTTAGAACCAAACCAGTGCAGAAAGATTCTCTTAAGTTTGATCGTACAAATCTCCAAACTTGGTACACCTATGTATGGGCTCAGTCTCTGGTCATGTGAAAAGGGAAGCAGTGACTGGCCACTTGGTGGTGCCATAAAATGAAAAAAAAGAAAAGAAAAAAAAAAGCATGAAAATGGCTATAGCTACACAGCAGTCAGTCTGATTGACTTAAAAATTGGCATGCAGTGTCTTTGTCCAAGGTGCCATAATTGTCTATGAAGACATTTGTGTATTTTGAAAAACAATGAAGTTTGAGCACCCTGATAATTGCTTTTCTTCAGACACTCAAAGTATCATCTGTATGCAAATTAACCCACATTTGGTTTTGGACCACTGACAATGTGTACAATTTAAAAATGTTCTCATGGAGCTATATTGAGATCCCTATATCTCTGGAATTGAACCATATTGGGCCTTAAACATGAAGATCTCAAAAGAAATCTTGGTTAAGAACCAGCATCTAAAAGGATATTCTTGAGTTACAGGCATGCAAACTTTGGGAAAAAAATGCAATTTTTTTCCCATTCCCAACTGTCACCACTGGCGTATAATGCAACAAGGATTAATAAAATCAACCAATATTACTATTTGATCCACCAATCTCTGTGTAAAAACATAACAATGCTGCCATCTTTCTAAAGTGATTTTTCTCCACTGTAATTTGCTCCAAATCTCAGCTGAGAACTGTTAATTTAACCCTCCTCAACAAAATATTGGATTACTCAGTAAATAATCATCCATGGCATTTAATATTTTGAATTTCATCAGTATTTATGTTTGTCTTTCTTCAGAAAAACATTAACAAAATCAAAAAATGTTCTAAAAGTTTCTAAAATGTGGTTGATTTGACACTGAATGACCCAAAAGCAATGAGATGACTGTACTATTGTACTGGAACAGAAGAAGGTCACCTGCTCTTCTGTGTGAATGTACAATTATATAAACAAGAGTAATTGCCAATTACCGCCAGGTTAATATTGATTCACAACCAGTCTAAGTAATTACACCAGAACACCTAAAAAAAAAAATCCAGTTAATTTCAGATAGCATTACATGAATTCATCTTTCCACTGCCCTGTAGGACACAGATCGAATGTTTGGAGATGTTTTTAATTGGTACATGTGCAGAAAAATATAGCGCGATGTGTGCTTACATCAATTACCTGAATAAATCTGACCCAAATGAGTCAAGAAAATGAGTTTGATCATAATACTGTAGTCACTCACAAAGCAAACACAGGCAGATTCCTGCAAACCTCAGTCCGTGTCTTCCTCTGGGACTTTGACGGTGATTTAACCTGTTCAGAGTCCAGCAAACCACAAGAGCTTATCCTCCTAATACAGTCTGTCGGATTATGGAAATAGAAACCTTAATGTTTACACTCCAAGATGAGAAAGTGACTCTAGAGAAAGACAGCGAATGAGCATGAGATGGAAAGAGACAGATCGAGAGAGAGAGAGCGACAGCTTGACAGAGAGAAAGTCAGGTAGAGAGAGATCTTGACTGCTAGTATTTCACAGTTACTAAAGAGACAGTGCAGAAAATAACAAAAATATATGGCAGAAAATAACACCTTGAGCAGTCATCGTGGGAATGAATTCGGACAGCTATTTTCAGTCAAGTACCACTCCTATTTAATTGAATTGGGGGAAAAATCTACTTGCACAAATCACATTTCAATGACATGTTTCAAATAAGCAATAAAATCTGGCATTAGTTGTATGATAAATGTTGTTTCTTACCCTCAAATAACAGTGAAAAAATTGTCTTTTCAGCCTATGCTTTATGTCAATATGTTCAACAATTTGAACATGGAGCTGCTTTGAGATCCCCATATCTATGGGACTGAACTACATATGGCCATGAATATGAAGATTTCAAAAGAGAAGTTCATTAAAAATGAGAATCTAGAAGGATACTTAGATATCTTGAATACTTTTAGAGTTACAGACATGCAAACTTTGGAAAAGGAACATTTATGTCACTCAGACAGGCACACTATATTGCCAAAAGTATTGGGACACGCCTCCAAATCATTGAATTCAGGTGTTCCAATCACTTCCATGGCCACAGGTGTATAAAATCAAGCACCTAGGCATGCAGACTGCTTCTACAAACAGGAGCTCAGTGAATTCAAGCGTGGTACCGTGATAGGTTGGCACCTGTGCAATAAGTCCATTTGTGAAATTTCCTCACTCTTAAATATTCCATGGTTAATTGTTAGTGGTATCATAACAAAGTGGAAGCAATTGGGAACAACAGCAACTCAGCCACGAAGTGGTAGGCCACGTAAAATCACAGAGCGGGGTCAGCGCATGCTGAGGCGCACAGTGTGCAGAAGTCGCCAACTTTCTGCAAAGTCAATAGCTACAGACCTCCAAACTTTGTGTGGCCTTCAGATTAACTCAAGAACAGTGCGTAGAGATCTTCATGGAATGGGTTTCCATGGCCGAGCAGCTGCATCCAAGCCTTACATCACCAAGTGCAATGCAAAGCGTCGGATGCAATGGTGTAAAGCACTTTGCCACTGGACTCTAGAGCAGTGGAGACGTGTTCTCTGGAGTGACGAATCACGCTTCTCTGTCTGGCAATCCGATGGATGAGTCTGGGTTTGGCGGTTCCCAGGAGATCGGTACTTGGCTGACTGCATTGTGCCAAGTGTAAAGTTTGGTGGAGGGGGGATTATGGTGTGGGGTTGTTTTTCAGGGGTTGGGCTTGGCCCCTTAGTTCCAGTGAAAGGAACTCTTAATGCTTCAGCGTACCAAGACATTTTGGACAATTTCATGCTCCCAACTTTGTGGTAACAGTTTAGGGATGGCCCCTTCCTGTTCCAACATGACTGCGCACTAGTGCACAAAGCAACGTCCACAAAGACATGGATGAGCGAGTTTGGTGTGGAGGAACTTGACTGACCTGCACAGAGTCCTGACCTCAACCCGATAGAACACCTTTGGGATGAATTAGAGCGGAGACTGTGAGCCAGGCCGTCTCGTCCAACATCAGTGCCTGACCTCACAAATGCACTTCTAGAAGAATGGTCAAAAATTCCCATAAACACACTCCTAAACCTTGTGGAAAGCCTTCCCAGAAGAGTTGAAGCTGTTATAGCTGCAAAGGGTGGGCCAACTCCATATTAAACCCTACGGATTAAGAATGGGATGTCATTAAAGTTCATGTGCACGTAAAGGCAGGCGTCCCAAAACTTTTGGCAATATAGTGTATGTTCTATGCAATTGAGTTGATAGAAAAACACGAGATACATTTTTAGTTTCAATATTATTTGTTCTTCAGATATTCCTTTTCAAAAGAAAAAAAGTATTAGCTGTATGCAAAGTGACCCACATTTGTTTTTTGACCACTGAAAATGTGTACAATTTACCAGTTTACTCATGGAGCCACATTAAGATCTCCATATCTCTGGGATTGAACCATCGAGAGCCTTTAAAATGAAGATACAAAAAGAGATGTTTCTTAAGAACCAGAATTCCTTTTATATAAAGGATATTAAGATATCTTTAATACTTCTTGAGTTACAGGCATGCAAACTTGAGGCAAAGAACACAAGAAGTGCTTTTTACCATTTTTGAACTGTCACTGTTTATATATAATGAAACAAAGATTGCTAAAGTCAACAGATTTTACTAATAGACCTACTAATCTCTGTGTAAAAATAAAATAATGATGCTCCATCATTCTAAAGTCATTTTTACCTGCCTGTAAATTGGCTCCAAATCTCAGGTGAAAATGGTCATTTTGACCCCTCTCTACAAAATAGTGGATTACTCAAATACACATCCATGAAATTTAACATTTTGGCTTTCATCACTATTTATGTTTGTTAGTTAAAATATTAACAAAATCAAAAATTTGAGCTGAGGAAGTTTCCAAAGTTTGGTTGATTTGACACGGAATGACCCTATAGTGTAAATGCAGATATCAGGGATATAGTCAACAAATCATAATTGGGCATCAAGACCTGCAGTGTAAATGCAGCCATAGAGACACTTTTCACCATCTAATCAGTTCCTTATGGATACAATTAAATCTATACACTGTAAAAATTATTTTATGAAGTTGTAAATAAAACAAAGATTATTGGAGTATGTTTCACAAGAAAATACTATTTCTAAAATTTCACATTGCTGTTACCCGCTGTTTCTTTGTAATTAATTGTCAAATGTACTAGCAATTTCTTGACAAAAACTGTTTCTATACACAATTTGTTTATACAGTGAGTGTAGTCATTGAATATCCAACAAATTTGACTACAATACTTAAATAAAATGGGTTGTGCAAACGTTTAAGTTGGCACACTTTGCAACTGATATGAACACAATCCCATTTGGGCAAATGAACCGTGATTACTGCATTTCTTACTGCAGATACTGCTTTCAGCGAGCAGCATTCAATTCATCCAGTCCAGACAGACTTAAAATGAGACAAAAATATGAATAAATGTGAAGATAACGCTGTCACAAGTTCTCCTGGTGGTACTTACACTGGTGACGCAAATAACACAATGTGAAAGAGACCTCCAAGGTGAAGAGGATAGATTCAAACTGCCCAGAAATCATTTTTATTATTTTATCTTTCCATTTTCAGCTGAAGCTAATGGATCAGTTAGGAACACCTGACCTACTTCCATCAGAGCAACGTTTCTCAAAGCAAAAGGAGAGAGAGAGAATAAAATGAGATAAAGAAAGATGACAAGTCAGGCAGGAACTGCATTAGCTGGAGAACATGTACGTGGCTAAAGAAATGTGCAATTTACGGCAAATTATAATGTAATTTAGTAACAGAAGCTCCATGAATGAACACATTCTTAAAGGGCAACGGACGTGAGAGAAGGAACAAGATAAAACAGTGCCATTGTGCTTCAGATATCAGCCTGGTTTCACCATACAGATAAAGTCCTGTCTAATACCCTGTGCAGTGAGTACAGAAAAGCAAAACCAGACAAACTGGCTTCGTTTCAATATGTGAGATGCCTGCTGTCTACTAAGAAAGCATCTTAACTGAAACACAACTGCTCTGACACTCTAGATGCAACTCCGCAAGGCACACAAATAGTACCACTAACAGCACAGTACACTAAAAAAACCTGGTGTAGTATTTACTTACTTTAGCACAGAAATAGCTAGTAAATTGTATTTTCTTATCAAATACACTCCAAATCTTTGCTATATTTACAACTTCTAAAAAAAAAAAAAAAAAAAAAAAAAAAATCAACAGTGTACTCCAATATTTTTTTTTTTTACCTTACCAGAAAATTCTGGGACATATGCAATGCTAGCTTGGACAAAAAATGACCTCAGAAGGCACTGTAGATTTACAAAGCTACTTAGAAATGAGGAACATTTATCATGTTGATAACATAGCTGCAAATATTTTTTATGGAGCATCCCTATGATCTGTAATGATTTAAAATGTTGTCTAGGTATGTGTTTGGATTTGGGATCAGATTATCAGACTATAAAAGGGAAACCTGGAACATGATGGTGAACCGAGAACATTTTGAACCTGCTTATGATGCTTCTTCACTGTAAATTATTTGAGAATCTGTCAATGAATCTGGTACAGACAAGAATAAATATTAATGTAACATGTTCAAGCCCAATTAAAATAGAAATATAAACTCTAGTTGCTCTAATTGTAGCAAGCTGCCTCACAGTACACAACAGACATAGCCAAAATTTGGGAAAACAATATTATGGCACTCTATGTATGTTCTATGCAAATGTTTTGATAGAGGGAAACAAGATGAATCTGTAGTTTTAACATCATTTGTTCCTCAAACATTTCTCTTTAAAAGTAAACATAGTATCAGCTGTATACAAAGTGACCCACATTTGATTTTTGACTACTGAAAATGTGTACAGTTTACTCATGAAGCTACATTGAGACCCCCATATTTCTGGAAGTGAATCATATTGGGCTTTAAACATGAAGATACCAAAAGAAAAGTTTGTTAAGAACCAGCATCTAAAAGGATATTAAGATATCTTTAATACATCTTGAGTTACAGGCACGCTAAATTTGGGGAAAAACTGAAAAGCGCTTTTTTCCCCATTTTTGAACTTTCACCACTGGTGTTTAATGCAACAAGTTTGACCCCTCAACAAAACAGTGGATTACTCAGTAAATATTTATCCATCTTCTTGTTTTATGTATTTCTTTCACCAGAAAAAAAAAAAAAATATATATATATATATAGACCTCTGGCTGAGCTGAGACAGAATGACTGTGGGCAGAAACTCATACTCAGATGAAGAGACTCTGTTCACACACACACATATGATAATTTAGTGAATTCACTCCCAAATTTAAACATGCTTGCCATTCCTGCAATCTTGCCTTGTGTTTGTGAACTCTTTACATGTGCATATTACCATAACAGACAACAGAAATCACAACAGCAGTGTGTGTGTGTGTGTGTGTGTGTGTGTGTGTGTGTAGTAACACCTTATTTCTGATACTGTTCGTCCGCTCGTGTCCTTCAGGATGTGAGAGATCACTTTGACAGTGAACGTGGATCTGATGTTTAATTAAATCCGCACAGCTTTAGGAACATGCTGACTTTGAGAAAACAAAGACACATTTCACCATCCTGCTGAGCTTCCTTCATATTTATCCCATCTCTCAGAGAAAAACAAACCCTCCACTTGTGTTTCAGAGGGGGAAATCCTAACATGTGGAGATTCATCTGTGAAACAGCCCTGAATTCATAAACAGAAATGTTCTACCTCATTAAATAAATAAAGAAACATCTAGTCTTTCTGGTGGAGAAAGCGGGATGTGGAGGAAGACATGCTAATTTCACATTCAAACCAAACTAAATAAAACTGAAGCACTGCAAAATGTAAAATGTTCAAGAAATAGCACCACAAAAACAATTTTATCATTTATTTGCCCTCAACTTAATGGGGAATTGTGTATCACAAACTCTGTGTGAATAACAGGGAAAAAGAAATTACATTATTCTGCCATACAACAATGCTGCAATGTGGTTTGATGCATCATATACGTTTGTCAAATGTTTTTTTTTTTTTAATATTTCTACTTGTTTCAGAATGTTCAACATTCAAAAGTAACATTCTCATAATGTTTGTAGAATGATAAAAGGGAATGTTCCATTAACATTCGCACAATTAAAAAAAAAAAAATCCATTTTGATAGTTTAGGGAACATTCAGAAATAACATTTTTATAACCTAAAAAGGTTCTTAGAAGATATTTTTGTTAGCTGGGTAACTATGCTTATGATACATTTATGGTGCATGATATGATACATGTCAATTGCACTGAAAAGTGAAGCATGAACATTCAGCTAAACATCTCCTTAAATGGAAGAAAGAAATTCATACAGATTTACAATGTGGGATAAAAAAAGTTTTTAGATTAATTATTCTTCAAAAACAATTAAAAACTTCTCTTATTTCATTAGAAGAACTTTTAGAAGGCTTAACTGGCATTCTGAGGACATGAAGCAGAGCCAGTCAATCTGAAATGTCTTTACGTAACCTCAACCGGTGAGCTCTGGAAAGTGATTTTCCGCAGCATTACAAAACAGAGAGTACTCGCTAATTTAATGATTCAAAGCGCCATGGAGTGCAGGTGCCCGTGGGAGGAATCGTGTGTGAGAAAGAGAACTAAAAGGAGGTGAAGGTTGGACTGTGGAGAAAAGCTTCGGCTTTCATCTACAGCAGCAGTAAGTCTGAAGTCCAGAATGTTGCTCTCTGATAATGTGCTTTTAAATGGACCTGGTTCTGTGGCCTCGTTTCTCCTCATTGATCACATAAAACAGAAATGACCGCTCAGAACAGCAGAGGAATCCGCACACACAGCTGTTTGAGGCGTTTATTCTGATTAATGACCCCCTGAAATCCCAAAGCCCGTCCCATAAATCCCATGAAAGCCAATGATAATGAGCGCTACAGCAAGAGAGAGTGAGTGAATATGCATAAAATATGCAAAGACTGAAGTCTAAGTTGGTTATATGATGGATTCAGGCAGGAGACGAAGGGTTAAACTAGAATTGTTTGATAGGAATGATTTGACTAGTTTCCCAAAACCCACCTGCGATCAGCACTGAATGACTTTGCTTTATTCTCTCTAACACTCTTTATCTGCTATGAATGAGAATCACATTAATCCAATCAGTGGAAGATTAATGTGCTTTCCGCCTCCTAAATCAAAACCGGATCCCTGTATTTCCTGAA
This sequence comes from Ctenopharyngodon idella, assembly GCF_019924925.1. Taxonomy (NCBI): domain Eukaryota; kingdom Metazoa; phylum Chordata; class Actinopteri; order Cypriniformes; family Xenocyprididae; genus Ctenopharyngodon; species Ctenopharyngodon idella. The sequence goes on from NC_067234.1 coordinate 36,654,317, forward strand.
ACAATGCATGAATCATCCATTGAGATCACATGCTGCTTCAGCAATTCTTTAGTCAAAGCTTTAATACAAACAGCGTGTTTAAGTCACTTGTCACTAGTACTAGTCCTATTAGAGATGTGATCAAACCACTAACCATACGTATTAAAGTTGAGTGTGTGCATCTTAGCAACTCCATTGTAATGTGCTTAAAAACATTCAAACTTGGCAACCACTTGGCAACCAGCCAAAACACCCTAACAACAGCATAGCAACATTCTAGAATCAACCCAAAACACCCTAAAAACTGCATAGCAACATGCTACATTCAGTATACTTTAGCAACCACTTGGAAACACCGTAGAAACCAGCCAAAACACCCACTCAGAACAATAAGCAACCCCCTAGAAACTAGCCAAAACACCCTATAAACTGCAAAGCAACATGCTTGAAACATTCAGAACACCTTAGCAACCACTTGGAAACACCGTAGAACCCACCCAAACACCCTAGCAACATGCTTAAAAACACTTACAATTTCTTAGCAACAACATAGCAACCCTATAGAAACCACCCAAAACACCCTATAAACTGCAAAGCAACATGCTTAAACATCCAGAACACCTTAGCAATCACTTGAAAACACAGTAGAATCCACACATTCACCATAGCAACTGCATAGTAACATGTGTAAAAAAAAAAACATCTTAGCAACAACATAGCAACCGCATAGAAATAACCCAAAACACCCTATAAACTGCATAGCAACATGCTTATAAACACTTAAAACGTCTAAGCAACCACTTGGAAACTCTATAGAGACCACCCTTACACCCTAGCAACTGCATAGCAACATGTGTAAAAAAAAAACATCTTAGCAACAACATAGCAACCGCATAGAAATCACCCAAAACACCCTATAAACTGCATAGCAACATGCTTATAAACACTTAAAACGTCTAAGCAACCACTTGGAAACTCTATAGAGACCACCCTTACACCCTAGCAACTGCATAGCAACATGTGTAAAAAAACATCTTAGCAACAACATAGCAACCGCATAGCAACCACCCAAAACACCCTATAAACTGCATAGCAACATGCTTATAAACACTTAAAACATCTGAGCAACCATTTAGAAACACCATAGAGACCACCCTTACACCCTAGCAACTGCATATCAACATGCTTTACACTCCACATAGCAACGCCCTGGTGACCACTCACAACACCACAGCATGAATGCACTTTTGCAACTTTTGCATGGACAAACACCAAGGACACGTTCTTCATAAAATGGGTATTTTCAATTACAATCAAAACTTTACTTTAAACAGAACACATGAAAGAGATCTCTCTCAGACTGTTCTCTCTCCAGACCAACAGTAAATGTCAAGCCTCATTATGTTGAAGCTGTAGGCACTTCATGAAGGTATCTAGAGATAATCTGACTGGAATGTAAATATTTTAAAGTTTAAGAGGCCTTTACTGCCAAACTAAATATCAAAACCTCAGCCAGACAAAACAGAGGTGTCTAGAAAGAAACATTGTCTGCTTTAGCAGCATATCTCGTGTCCCAGTTTAATGCTGCGTCAATAAAAGTCATGTGAAGTTTGACTTTCTGATCTCAAGTATAGTGACAGCAAACTTGAACAGAGAATAAAACTAGAAACAATTGAAGTTCGATGCAAAAACTGTTATTTCTTGTTACATTACACTGCTATTTGCTTAAAATATGTAGCTTTTTATGGGAAGAAAAAAATTTTAAATGCAGTTTAGTTAGTAGCATCATTAGTGTTAGCTATTCTTTATCATTGATAAACACACACATACAAAACTGGCTTGAAGCAGATATTAGGTCAGTATTTTTCCTGATGTTTGAGCTAATATGTTTGCAATAAAGCTCTTGTGGTGTCTGCAGGTCTTAAATAACAGAGCCCTCAAATCAGCAGAGATTTGCTTTAGAGAAGTGAGAGAAACTTTCTGTGGGGTTTTTCATCAGATTCATCAAAACACAGCCAATGGCGGCAGAGATCCAGAGATATTAGGTTGCGCATGAGGAAGCATATCCATCTGAATGCAAAGTAAGTTGAACTCGAACTGACTGTAATTTCACATTCCTGGTGTCAAATCTCAGCGCTGCCCTATTTTTCTCTTCTAGAGAAAGATTCCATGCCATATCATACCCGACATAGAGATATTACTGCAATAACGACACATTCCAGGCATCAGAGTTTGTTTTGAAAAGGGTTTTGTGTTGTGTGTCATTTCTGTCAACTTATTCAATAAAACACATCCAGCGAGGCATTCCAGACTCCCTCACAAGCTCACAGATGAACAATGGATTTCGAGAGCTGCACATCTGTGGAGAATGAGATTTCCAACAACACAAAAAGAAAAAAAAAAAATGATAAAAATTTATAATAAAATATATATATATATATATATTTAAACGGTTCCCGTTATTCACGATAAAACATGGCTATGACCGCTTCACCCAACGGTTCTGTGTATCACTACACAACACCCTTAGCAACCACTCTCAGCAACGTAAACTGTATGTTCTCAATTGATGCTGTTCATTGAAGCTTACTGTATTATGTTCGCATTCAGATTTGCCATTTTCTTTCAGGTCAGTCCTGTATTCATAATAAAAAATCTGTTTAAATGTCCACTGCAATATCTTGTCCTTTTAACCGTTAAGGGGTTTTCCCGTGACTGACAGCACTAGTCAAAGCATTTGTCAGTTGCGTCTTGTTCCGTGTTCAAAACAATTCAGTCTTTTTTAATGTATAAGTCTTCGCTACTGACTGACACACTCATAAAGTCTTTACTGCCATCTAATGGTGTAATAATGTAACTTCTATTGCTGTTCATGGTCAGGGACTATTTTTTTTCCGGCGGAAGGAAGGCTTTTAGTGATTTTACTTTATGAAAGTTGCATTGATACATATTTCTGGCTTTAATATTTGTATTGTTTGGCAACCGTTTTATAAAAGCAATAAGGTACTCGAGGCTAGTGCTGTATCGTTAATAAGTCATGGCTGACTCCGCTTCGTGTCGTGCCTAACAACACCCTTCAGCCGTGACTTATTCACGATACAGCACAGCCTCTCGTACCTTATATATATATATATATATATATATTCTTAAATCAATACTGTAAATAAAAATACATCAAATATTGGGAATATAAGGGTTTGTTTTCAATCCCTCAAAGAGCAATGACTAACTAGACTTTATTAACATCCTGTTCATTTCCTTGTTGCTGTGTAAATAATAGAGGTTTAATTAAATAAAGTGTCTGAGTTTGAATGTCTGATAAACCCTTCTATAGAATCACTTTAATTAATTTCAACACAAGCAGATTGATTTCCAGAAGGTGTTGCAGAGCAGGAACGACCCGGAGCAAACTGCTGAAAAACAGCCAAGTCATGTTCAATACAGCATGTTTGCATTTTAGGCCCATAATAATGCAAAAAATGATATATATTTTGAACAAAATCAGTGTGATTCAATCTCTCTCGCCTGAGTTAATGTTAATGTCGTCATATCACCGTCATCATCATCAGCCCTTTCAAAACTCATATATGCAGCACTTTTGACTCATTCAGCGTGATTAGAAAACTCATTTTCGGGGCTCTGCCATAGAGGTACTTCACAAATCGTTTACAATACATTTCAAAGGAAGCCGGCAGGGATATTATAGCCTTATGAATCTGAGTTAACTTCAGGCGGCAGACGTCCACAGGGACTGCTGAATTGTTTGGCTTGACATCTATCAAACTGCTCCGCTAAATTGTGCGATTTGTGTTTGTGTGTCCTTTATTAAACCCTGTGCTGTTCAACTAATAGATGCTATTTGTTCTTGGACTGGATTTCGACTATGTGAGCATAATGCTGAACGGTGAGCGGGTGAACTACTGTGCTGCCTGGATGAACTAGCCAGTCAAATGGCAACTACCCACTCAATAACAAGTAGATATTTACTAAAGAAAAAGTGTGAGTGGCGCTCACCTGTCATGTTCTGGATGGTTGTGTTAATAAGCTGGTTATAAGAGAACTAACCCATCCTTATCTGCTGTCAGCAGAAGTTTCTGATGGGTGAGAAGAAGCAAGACATTTCTGTGCATGACTGTCAGTGATCCTTCAGTTAATGGAGAATACTACACTCACACACTGAGAGCAGAACTAGAGATCACTACTAATGGACGTGCAGAATGAAAAGGTCATTTTAAAAGTGTGTAGATGTGGCGGTAGATTTACATGGACAGAAGCGTATCTGTGATTAGCGCCATGGCATGTGCCTCACCGACAGGATGAATAGAGCCATTAATGGATTAGAGAATGTGTGCTCTTCATTTTTAGTGTGCATGTGCAGCATGTTCTCACAAAACCGCTCTATATTCATGTGCACAATGCAATATCAAAATTAGTTTGGTAAGTAATCGTTCAACTGCCCCTATTATGGTACTAATTTTGTTTTGGTTTCTCCTAAAAACACTTTTACTTTCTCATAATATCCATTGCAGTATCAGCTCTTTTCTCACAGTGTCTGAAACGGTTTGATCAAAGATTCGGTCTCTCTAAACTCAGGACTTTCTGAGAGACTGCTCTGCCCTGATTGGTCAGATGGCCCAGTCTGCTGTGACTGGTCGAAAACCAAAAACTCATTAGCATATCTGAATTTCAGCACTTGATACACAGTGGTTTTACATCCAAACGTGAAGCAAATCTTTTCAAAGTTCGCAAAAAAAATGCACCATTAGGTGCGTTTCCATCAAGTTGTTCGAGGGGATGATGGTGGGATTGGTAACCTAGTAACCAACAGTAAATAAAACACCATCAGCGGAAACAGCCAATAAGTCACATGGGTTCGCTAAATCTGAATTTATTCGGCAAATCCGTTTCCATCTCCCTTTATTCACATTAATTCTTTTTCGCACGTCAAAAACCATCTCAAGCGAGCGTAAAAACTTGGCGTTTTCATCACTCGTCTCTGATGCGGTACTTCAAAATGCGCATAAAAACAGATTGATGGAAACAGCTAGTGATACGAACAGTAATGATGGCATCAGTTTTACCGTATCAATCTCATCAAAGCAGATTTGCTTTGGCAGCAGGAAATAGCGTCTTCTCGACATGAACAACACTAACTAAACTTTTCAGTGTTTGAGGGCGGGGCAAAGTAGACACTGTTGAGCCAATGAAGACCACAAGCTGGAATTATGCAAATTAGTTACAAACCTACAGAGGTTCAGCAGGAAGTGAGACTGGAATTATTGACGGCTCGTTTCAGTTCAGTTCGTTTCAGTTCAGAATCACTTAGGAGACAAAAACTCCATTTATCTGCACTTTGATCTTTGAAACTTTGCAGAGCTTTTACATTCAGAAACAGCTCTATTACACACTACATGAAAGGTTAATATCTGAAAAAGTATAAAAGTGGCAATTTAATACACACACACACACACACACACACACAAAACAAATAAATAAATATAGCTGCAAGCAGCAATGACGGGCCCAAACCCAGGCGCCACCGCCACCCCGGTGGCTTAAGGAAACCTGTGCATGGCAAGCAACATACAATCTTAATTTAATTTAAATCAAACAATGATTTTACACATTATGAGACACTTCCTGTTTCCCCTTTTTTGTCATTATTTTAATCCCTTGCCTTGGCAACACTGTTCGAAATATCCAATAATCGTTTGCAATTTAGCATCTTCAGTGTCTTTGTTTCATGTTTCATGTGACAACTGCATGAATCTCCTATGAATTTTATCTCCATAAAATCTCACATTGAAACCAAAATATCTGACTTCCCTTTGGTTGACTGTAAATTAGAAAGTTGTCCGGTTTGATGAGAACAACATATATGTACTGAGTTTGGTGACTGTAGGTAAGACTAACCCCCCAACTTTTGTCAAAAGGTGGCACTATAGAGCCCCTCCTCCCTGCCCATTTCTAATGCTTTGCCCATGTCTACTGGCCGACAACGTGTGTGTCTAGGTTCATGCAATTTGAAGCATGCTAAGAGCCTCAAAAACACCCAAGAACATTATAAAACTTAGACGTGCTGCCATGGCAACAGTATTTAAGATATCAAGAATCCTTTCCCAGGTCTATATCTGCCATGTCTTGACATTATTCTGATGAAGTTCGGGTAAAATCGGGTAAAAAATAAGAGGGCGATTTCAAAGCATTTTGAAAGTGACACACTTCCTGCTGCCAACTGGTGGCGCTATGACTTTGACTCACAATAGTTACATCCATGTGATCGGCCTCCTTCAATGAACAAACAACTGACGTTTCATCCGAATCAGTCAATGTTAGTTAGAAGTTATAACACACTTCCTGTTTCCCTTTTCTCGCCATAAATTCGTTCCAATGCCATGGCCAAACCGTTCAAGATATCAAAAATCTGCTTGCAATTTAGCATCCTCAATGTCTTGTCTTCATGCTTGAATTCCCTAGGAGGAGTATATCAAATTCCATTTTTCAAACAACCCTAAATAGCCGACTTCCTGTTGGGCTGGCGTATGACTTAGAGTGCGAAAGTTGTTTGGCCCGGTGAGATCTATAACTGTATGAAATAGGGCTGGGACAATACATCGAATCTCGATTTGCAATACAAAGGATCTGGAATGATTCTGATATTTTTCGATGTATCACGATTCTCTCTCGAATAGATTCGGAGCTTAGTTTTTAAACAGCAGATGGCACTACTATACGTGCTTTAGAAACACCCGTACACTGTCTGCTTCCACTTCCTTTACACACACCACTTAAACCTAAAAAAATCATTTATAAAATTTGAAAAGGGCGAAGCGAATTACAAATCTCGCATCATAAAAGCATTCTGAGCCGAGGTGCACGTATATTTAACCACTTACATGACTGGCCTGGATGGCTGACTATTCCTACATGTGTGCAAAGTTTCAAGAGTTTTTGAGGATGTTAAGGGACCCAAAAGTGCATGAAAAAAAAAATATTGTTCCTAAGGAAAACAAAAGGGTCTTCATCCTTTCAGGGCTTGGGCAGTAAAAATCTCCAGTTTATTTCCATACAACAATAATTCATAGTGACTACGACTTTCAAACACCATTTCACAGATGCTTTATGGATTGGAGTGTGCTGATTGTTTACATTCATAACAGCGTGTCTAGATTGAGATGGGAAGAAAAGCATCATTCTTTAGATGTGCTAAAAGCCATCCGCCTGCATCAGTGCTAATATTTCACGAGAAGCACAGTTCATTCTGACCCCTCGTCCCTGATTTACAGCATCTCCAAATGTCACTATAGCGTCTCACTGCTGCACACATCTTCATCTGTCTGTCTCTCCAGCGCTTCTTTCTCTGAGTCGCGCTCATTATGGTTGTTGTAGTGGTTTAAATGCTACGGGTCTCTTTATTTTTCATTATTTACTCAAATCTGTTTCTAATTTAATCAGAGACTGGATTTACTGTGCGAGTGGAATCTGTCAGTGAGGACTCAAACTAACACACTGCAGCTGAGGAACATTTTCATGCAATTATATAGACATTTAAAGGCTGTTTCTGAAATCACCCCAGTCAGTCAATGATTTAAAGGGATGTTCACCCAAAAATGATCATTCTCTCATTCAAACCTGTATGAGTTTCTTTCTTCTGTGGAACACAAACCTTTTTAAAATGTGTTTATGTTTTTGTCCATACAATGAAAGTCAATGGGATCCAGTGTTGTTGGATTTGCATGAATATCCTGGGAAGACGAAATTTAGGCTCAACTTCCTATTCACCATAAAATTTTGAGATGTGACTGTAAGCAAATATTTAATGACTATAGTGCTTATTTTGAGGTATAACTGTAATCACAGCTTAAAATTGCTTTATCAATTCAATTGTCTTTCAACTGCTCCATCATACACCATGATTTTTCTTTCAGTAAACCAAATCTCAAACAGAATTTCACGGTGTCATATTTATTGAAGGGTAAATCTAATCTGCTAAATCAAATCAACAAGCTAACTAACTAAACAAACAAATAACTAAATATATTTGGCTTGTCAAAAATTCAGCTGTTGCAAATTCATTGACTTTTGAAAATCTTGAATCTTGAAAGGAAAGGAGTGGTTTTGATGCACAAAGTTGTTTTTATAGTCTCTTATAACAAAAATATTTTATTTAAACCAATAAAAATGCAGATTCCGTTGTAAATAATAGTGAAAAATCACTTTTTAGAACTGTTGTTCCATTATTACTTCTCATCAGATTTTGACCCATATTTATATAATGGTTATATAATGGCTTTAATATGCAAATGCAGTTTTAATTTGAAAGCAATTTTTTGTGGTATATAGATATAACATTTAAATATAATTTTAAATAAAATAAATAGATAAACAGAAATGTCTCTATGAACTGTATAGAAAATATTTGTGTTACGATTCTTTAAATATTCTCCACACAAACAGCAGCATACAGGTTTGTTTGGAACGACAGGAGGATGAGTAAATAATGACAGAACTTTCATTCATCCTGCACCCTGCAGAGGTCCTGCATCGTTGGCCAAAAACGCTCTTCCTTCTGCTGTGAATTCCTGCAAGCGCCTTTCATTTTTAAACAATTTCACCATTGCATGACTGAACATATGTTGGGAAGTCAAAATTAGTCTCCATCTCGGTCAGCATCATTATATAAGGAGAGCTGAATGCTAAAGCTGTGTTTTTAGCTTCGTTAGCCCCCGCTTCCATCTTGGCTTCGGCTGCTCTGTAGTTTGACAGTCTGACTTAATTAGAGCCGTCACTCTCCTCAGCACACAGCTAAAAACCGCCCTGACAAAATCCTTCAAAAAACTCTTAAAGCCCAGGTTGAAATGATAGAAAAAAGCTCCAGACTGATTTTGATCCAGATCAGTGCTGATAGAAATCAAATAAATTTGATTTTGATCCAGATCGTGTTGAATAATAATGCTGCGCTGTGGGTCTGTAGTATCAGTGAGTTCACATCTTAAATTTACTGTGGCTTTACAGCAGTGCTCATATTATTCAAGAAGTTTTCAGGCCCGGCAACTTTTGAAAGGCATTTCTAGTGATAATTCAATAGAACATGCTGAGATTCATCTTTCACATTCTAAATTGTCTTTCAGGCCAAAGTTAAATATTAAAATAGACTTAAAAACATTACCACATTAATATAATTAGATTTTTGTGATAAACGTGGGATACGTGAATAATGATAAAATATAATAATAAATAATATTTATATTATATATATATATATATATATATATATACCATTTTTTATACATATACATACACTCGTTTTATATACAAATATAGTGAGTAATAATGGCAGTGCTCTGATACTGATCCTAATGGAAAGGGGCCTACTGTTGCTATGGTTACCTCTTCAGTACCAGGTGAAAATACACATTCTGACTAACTTTTGATGTTACTGAAACATACTGTTTGCTGCATGTACTCCATAAAAAGGCCATATCATTTATTTTTTCTCCTGTGGTCCGATTACAATGTCTTTTCCCCCAGAATCATTCATAATTTAGCTTTTCATGACTATGTTCTCCTTCTCTGACTCTTACAGGACATCCTTCAAAGAACTCTATAATAATATCTTCTTTGCCTTTGAAAGTTATCGTTATCCTTTGTCATTTAGAAATACCATTATCTAAATGGATGTGCTTGGATAATCATTGTGAAAAAGGTTTTGCTAATGAGTTTCATTAGAAAGTCTTTCTGGACTAGAGGGAGTTTTGAAAGTTGCAATATGTTTTCGTAATTTTCATAATATAAGCCTTCATATTCAAAACTCCCCAATTATCCCAAAATTCAACAGGGCTCAAACTCTCTAAAGATGCGTTTCTGGTATACAGTAGCCTGCAGTAAAAAAATGTAAAAGTTTCCATAGAAAACTAAATTAAAAATGCAAAATAACCATTTATTTCAAAGATGATAGCTGGATTCATATGCGACATAATGAGGTCAGGTGACCATAATTTAAGCAACTAAGCTATTTTCTGTGAATGTGCAAGACTTCCAATTTATAAGCTGCTAAAAATGTCTACCTATTTCAACTTAAAGTGTAACATTGCCAATTTTCAACCCGCTTTGCATTGTTACAAAGTTGGGATAAATGTAAATGAACAATGTTTACTCCTGGACCGAGAAATTTACATTTATTTGTCAGCAAACTTTTGACAGCTCCAGGACTTTCATGAAAACTACAGATTATACTTCCACATTTTTGTATCCCGGCCACGGACAGTCAGATCGACGGAGGGTTATTAACATTAACAGTTATTGTTCTAACAGTTATGGTTTAATCACTGATTGTATCGTACCGTTTGGGCTCAAACACTGTGTTCGTGGTTATCCAGTTTTTCCTTCCCAATGTTCTCTCCGTATTTATTTAAGCCTTTTTCCACTAATTAAAATGTGCTGGATCCTTCACTGGAAACTGAAAGTAACTCCCGCCCGCTAAACGTTTACTCTTTGAATTCTTGCACCCGGGAACAATACAAGTCAACACCATTATGACTAAAAGTTTACTAAGAAGTATCTCCTACTAAAGCAAGCAGTATTTGACTCTGGTAAGCGTATCCATAGCAGACTGGTGGGAGTGGCCCAGTGAATTATGGGTGTTGAAGTTTTCCTACCTATTTGAGAAATGGGAAGACAACAGCCTCTGTTTTCTCTAGTCAGGTAGCAATGATTTCAAATATTTTCGCCTTTCTACTGTATAGGCAGCCAAGATTTACTGAAAGCCCATTTTGCAAGCGGTGAAGTAGCCCTTTAAAAACATACATTTTTAAGTACAATGAAATTGGCTATACAAGTAATTCCAACTTATATTATGTTAAACTGACTTAAAAAAAAAAAGTTGAATCTTGTATAGCTTAAATTGTTATTAAACCAGTGTGCGTTTATGAATATGATAATGAATTAAAATAATTTGATAAATACCAGTATGCAATAATCAATCGGACTGTTTTTGTACAGGTAAAATAAACTAGAAGCGAATGACACCGGAAGCCTTGCACACTCCAGGTGTAAATGGCTAAAAATAAGGTGGATAGTTTAAAAATTATTATCATTGTTTAATATCCACTGTTTCACTTTTTATTCTTAAAAAACGGTGCACAGTAGTAAATCAGTCTTTCCCTCCAAACACAGTCCCTGTTTTTTCCGTTATCTTTCAGGACAGCTTCTTCTGCCTGGAGGATTCTGGCTCTACTCTTTTGCAGCTCAACCGCTGCCAAAAAGCATCCGTTTCCTTTTAGCCGTGTCATTATTCGCATGTAAAGGTAAATAATGAAGGTTTTTCCTCTGAGGAAGTGCTGCGCTGCTCTCAGTTTGTTTACGCGCCGCAACACAGCGGAATGAAACTCGGTTAATTATTAATGTTCCTGAAAAATGAAAGTTCTGGCGACATCACCCTCATTTCCCAAGCGCCTTGTTCGTTTGGATAATGTTATTAGGTCTTGGCACCGCTCTGCATTACATTAAAACAATCTTATTCACACATACTTCAGTTTCTATAATGCTTGAAGAACCATCGAGCCAAGGCCCAAAGATTAAATATTACAACTAGAGTCAATAGTTTGACCATGACAACTTTTCTATGACAGAATAACATCTGCAGTTTTAATGAATTATTGTTAACATTTAATGGATAGATGCTTCAAGTGGGTGTAAATATTCTGCATATGTAACTTCACACCTTAATTAAGATGTTCAAATGCTGTTTTTTTAATGAGGTGGTTTGTTTACCTCACACTAATGGTGTATCTGTTTATCGCTCCGGAGCTGTAAATGGCTTTTGAATAATTCCATAAATGCAGAACCTCATGAATGATGGCAGGCGAGGCCACGAGACGGTTTTCTCAATAGAGTTTAATTAAACAAGCCTTCAAGGAATCATCCACTCAAAAATGTCAATTTTGTAATAATTTGTTGTTCTAAACCTGTACAACTTATTTAACTTTATGATTTCGGCAGCATTTCAGAGATGCTGTTTTACACACAATAAAAGTAGATTCTGGTTTTTACTGCCAAGATCCAAAAAGTTCAAACTCATCTCAGCAAGTCTGAATATGCTGAAATGCACATAAGATTTGAGAGCTACGGCTTTGTATGCCTTGAAAAGACCTGGAATATATAGCATACAAAGTTAGACATAGGGGCTATTTTTATGTTTATTTCTGGTGTTTTTATTTATTTTTTGCCCTCGTTGGAGCTTATAAAATTCAATATATACACTCAAAAAATATTTAGGCCTAAATTAAATTTCCATGCATTTAGATTACACAGTTTTAACATAAACTAATACACTTAAAGGAGTCGTGACATGAGAAATCAAATTTGTCTTGATCTTTTGACATACACAAGCTCTTTGTACCATTAAAACATCCTGCAAGTTTCAGAGCTTGGAACGTCCTCCTCATTATAAACAAAGCATTTATTCATTCAAGCTCCAAAAATGGCTTGTTTTGATATTGCGGGATCTGTGACATCACATGGGCAAATACATTTGCATATGGCATTGACGGATAGTTATACATCATCACACCATAGGCCCAGTTCTCTTTACGTTCACACTGTCCCTGTCCCTGAAATAGGACTCTGATCTTTTTTGGTCCACTCAAGTAGGAATGTGGTCTCAGACCTCTTTGTGTTCATAGTGTTGCTTTGTGGATCTAGTCCAGTTCAGTGTTTTATGGCTTGACCCTATAGCCTTCAAAATTTGATCCCATTCACTTACATTGTATGTGCCTTACTAAACAAGACATTTGTTTGTAAAGATTATTATTATTATTATTAATTATTATTTTTTAAAACAACATTGCTACAAATGCTTTTGAATGAGTTTAAAGTTCTTAAAATGACATTTCTGTCATTAATTACTCACCCTTATTGTTGACCTTCGTTTATCTTCGGAACACAAATTAGACACAAAGATATTTTTGATGAAATCCGAGAGTTTTTTTTATACTGAGCTGGCGTTTTAGAACCTGGAAGCGCTGCAACATAAATAGCGTAGCAGAATGATGGGAGAGATGAATTTGTTGAATAAAGTTGTTATTTTTGTTTTGTTTTTGCACACCAAAAGTATTCTCTTTGCTTCAAGATTAAGATTGAACCAATGTTATCATATTGACTATTTTAAAGATGGTTTTACTACTTTTCTGGACCTTGAATGTGGTAATTTCATTGCTTTCATTGGAGGATAACAAAAACTCTCAGATTTCATTAAAAAAAAAAAAAAAATGTTAAGTTTATATATTTATCAATAATCAATCAATCAATCACTCCAATGTGTTTAAAAATCATACATTTTAACCTACTGAATATTGCTTGTTGCACAGCTAGACATATTTTAAACAGAATAAATGCAATTGTTTTCACAATGAACAGATCTGTGCTGATTCTGAGCAGTTGAATAAATGCATTTTGAAAAAATACATAATAACATTCAAATAGATGCAAACTGTTATTTATAAACTGTGCAGTGATTTTTGAGTGCAGAAATCCTGCCTGTTTAATTTATTGCTGACTATGTTTATTAGTGTATGTTAAAAACGGTGTAATCCAAATGCATGGAAATTTTATATGACATTCAGGTTTGAAACAACATGAGGGTGAGTAAATTATCACAGAAATAAAACAGGTTTAGGTGAAATAGTCCTTTAAAAGAAGGGCAGCAAATCAAATATACTCCCTATTGGAAAACTGTCAACACAACCATGTTCAGCCAAAACCCATTAAATGTGAAAATAAAGTGAGAACTTTGGGGTCACAAAGCACATGCAAACTCCTGAGTGTATAATATTACATACATGACGCATACTGATTTATGAAAAACTACTTGAAATACAATTTGACCAGCATTCTAATTCTATAATGTTCAGAATATAATTATATAATTTGGACATTCCCAAGTTTGATTTTTCAAGCCTTAGGCTCCAAAAACAGCCAGAAACTGTTTTCTCCCCATGACAACACAAGCAGCATGAATCTGGCAAAGGAGATATGCGAGCTTTCGTTTCTCACACGCGTCATTTCAGATGCAGAGGACAAACCCTCCAGCTGGCTGTCAGAGAGCTGATGCTGCCCAGCATGCGCTGAGACATTTATATAAGATAAACATTGATTTGCTCAGTTGCAACCTAGTCAAGATGAGTAGCCGTGCAAGCCCAGATAACCCATGTAACATTAATCACCAAACACTTAAAGGAACAGTTTTCCAATCAAATAACAACATCTCTGCTACGTCGATCAAACACAACCCAGGATCATTGGGAAAACATGCCTGTGGCATCATTTCTGCAAATTGCAAAATGATATTATGTTGCTTCTGGATTGTTTTGCCACACTTTTAAAGTGAAATGTCCATTGAGTTGTACTAAAGGTGCATTCAGTTACTTTTATCCCAAACAGATGAACGTGAATCTGACAACGTTTTATTCGCTAAAAGGTTAAAACTCTATTGCATTTGAAGATAACGTAACACCTACACTAAACCTAACCGATAGTGTTAACAAGAGCAAACGTGAGATAAAAATGCATTTGAAAAGATGAAGAAAGCATGCATTAGATCTATTTCTACGCATCGTTGAGCTCTTTTATCGTGACTGGTGTTTCACGAGACTTGTACCTGAAGAGTTAACCTCAAAATGTATTTGGTTACAAATCATGCACTATGGTAACAGTGTATTGAGCTCATAACATTGTATTGTGCAAGAAACTGTGCAAAAAAAATTAGTCTTTATTAATCAACAATTTGCCCCGTAATTATAATTGGCATGAAAAGGAATAAAAGTCATTGGTATTTTACTGCCACTAGTGTTCATTTCAGCTGTAAACTGCAGTAAATTAAAAAAATAGGCAGAGTCATGTTTTTCTAATAAGCCTTGGTTATAATGTTATAATATAATGTTAATCTAATCGACCAAATACATATGCAGAAAACCTTATATTTCTACCCTCATTCTGACTCTCTGTCTGAATTGATCCATTTTTAAGGCACGGCTCCTTTAAGGCTTGTCAGTAAACTAAAGTGACTGCACAGGAAACAGTATCAATGCCCACTCACTATTAAAAACTTTATCCATATAAAACCGTCATTTACAGACAAATTATTATGAAATAATTTATTTACAGTTTGTGATGCAGCTGCTGTCAGATCCAATACAGTCGGTTGCTTCATCTTTCAACAAACGTTTCTTTGCGAACTCTCCATTACACTGTGCCTCGTTTACAAAACAAAATGCTCCGAACAAACATATGATCCTCCGACGTGATCCGGGACGCCATTAAAATAAAGCATCCACTTGTTTCCGACACTGGGATCTTTCTGAAGTCTGTACAGAGACTCAAACCAGCTGTTAAACTGGACGCGTCAAAGCGAACGTTCTTTCACTCTTCCATTTGACCTGTTGTCGACAGACTCAAGCGTGTGGAGTATGTCAGAAACTCAACACACATCTGTATACTGTATCAGTGTAGACAGCGTCAGTGATTATAATGACTTCAGAAACTGAACGCACATCTGTATACTGTATCAGTGTAGACAGCGTCAGTCATTATAATGACTTCAGAAACTGAACGCATATCTGTATACTGTATCAGTGTAGACAGCGTCAGTGATTATAATGACTTCAGAAACTGAACGCACATCTGTATACTGTATCAGTGTAGACAGCGTCAGTGATTATAATGACTTCAGAAACTGAACGCACATCTGTATACTGTATCAGTGTAGACAGCGTCAGTGATTATAATGACTTCAGAAACCGAACGCACATCTGTATACTGTATCAGCGTAGACAGCGTCAGTGATTATAATGACTTCAGAAACTGAACGCACATCTGTATACCGTATCAGTGTAGACAGCGTCAGTGATTATAATGACTTCAGAAACTGAACGCACATCTGTATACCGTATCAGTGTAGACAGCGTCAGTGATTATAATGACTTCAGAAACCGAACGCACATCTGTATACTGTATCAGCGTAGACAGCGTCAGTGATTATAATGACTTCAGAAACCGAACGCACATCTGTATACTGTATCAGTGTAGACAGCGTCAGTGATTATAATGACTTCAGAAACCGAACGCACATCTGTATACTGTATCAGCGTAGACAGCGTCAGTGATTATAATGACTTCAGAAACCGAACGCACATCTGTATACTGTATCAGCGTAGACAGCGTCAGTCATTATAATGACTTCTATTTGCTTTTGACGTGACGCTCACATCCAGTGAAGGCAAATGTCAGCCATTAAGAGACTAAACGTCAGTGGGAGAGGCCTATGGTGCGATGATGTATAACTATCCGTTAATGTCATATGCAAATATGCAAATGTGACATCACAGATCCCGCAATATCAAAACGAGCTGTTTTTGGAGCTTGATTAAATAAATGCTTTGTTTATAATGAGGAGGACGTTTTAAGTTCTGAATCTTGCAGGATGTTTTAATAATACAAAGACCTCTTATATGTCAAAAGATCAAGGCAAATTTGATTTCTCATGTCAAGACCCATTCAAACCTAGACAGATATATGGAACAAGGCAGTTGCTAGAGTGTTCGCTAATAAGTAGTTACTAAGACAGAATCATTATTCAAAACAGCATCTTGTTATGAATATGCATGATTTTAAAGTGATCCATTTGCCAGGCACACTGCATACACATCAGGGTTAGACTTAAAATGTCTCTAAAATTGAGATGTGCCCACCATCAAAACACTCTGGATGGGATTCAAGAATTGGGATCTGAGTCTCTCTCGACTCATCCAAACATGACATGTATCTTCTCACCAGCGACAGAGTCACGCCTTTAGTGGTGAAACGAAGCACCTGCTGACATCAGAGTTAATCAAAGCTGACGGGCGACACCATCATTAAACATCTGCTAAATCAATCAATCTATGATGCTTTGTTATGACAGAATATTTCATAAAATCTAAGCACAGAACAAAATGTTACATTAATCACCAGATAGTTTAAGGAATCGTATCCCAATCAGGAAACAGGGATTCATAACATCTGGGAAGAAAAATGACTGGGTGGGGTTATATACTTTGGGACATGAAAAAAAAATAAAAATAAATTAATAAATAGTTGAATATGTTGGGATCAAAAATAAAAATTAAATAATATTTATATTATTATAACACCACCACCGGGAGGGAACGAACGAACAAACAAATATTGTTGTATTTGTTGGGGAAAAGTCAAATTAAATAATTAAATAATGTTTAACATTTATGTTATTACACCACCACCACCATAAGTGGAAATAAATAAATATTGTTTTATACTCTCTAAAAAATGAAACAATATAAATATTTAAATATATATATATAAATTAATACAAATGTATACAAGATATATCAAATTTTACTTTTAGTTGTAAAGTACACAACACTATTTTGTATATATACTTTATATTTTTATATATACCATTTTTTATATATTTTTCTCCAAAAGCATAAAAGTCCCAAAACCACCAATAAATAAATAAATTTAAAAAAAAAATAATGAAGATTCTTTTGCCCTGCTGTATCCTAATATTATTTATTGGCTGGTATATAGAAAGATACATTTCTAATTTCAAAATATATAACACACAATTTATCATATTGTATTCGCTGCAAATTTATGACAGCAGTAAGCCACTGTAGGCTGTGCGTAAGAGTGATTTTACCACGGTAAAATGATTGTAACACACGACCTCTTTCTTTCACAAAACAATAACCTGTTCCGGTCCATCATTTGCAAGTATATTTAACACCTAATGGCGTGTTCGTATGTCACTGCGTGTGTGTCTATGCATGCGAATTAGCATGTGTGTGTGTTTGCAAGGATCACAGCAGGTTAATCGAATTCTCGTCTGTGCGGTATGATAATAAGCAGCACAGCAGCAACATACACTCATCAGTCCTGGCAGGTGTCACCCGCAATGAATCAACCCATGAGTCTGTGTGCGTGGGAGAGAGAGGGACATACCTGAGTCACACGTTCTCCGAGCTCATATAAGGACCTGTTCATTGGTATTACTCAGACACCAAACAATTAATCCAAATAAGACACAAATCCCCTGACAGACGCTTGTCATATTAATGCCTCGTCTCACTGCAACGACAGCGATTACCACTGTGTGAAACACTGTCCGGCACAATGTAACGCAGTCCAATGTAATATATTGGTGCATTTTAATGTGTAAATATCTGCTTTTGGTAATTACTTGCAATTTATTCTTTGCTTATGTAAATTAGCAGGAAATGTTTACAGAGGAGGTTGTTCAGGTATTGAGTCGTTTAATCTTAATGCAGCTGTTGTGTATAATTTCTGTGTCACTGGTGGCAACAAACAAACACTGAAAAAACAACATTTAAATTTGCATTTCGCTCTGGTTCCTCTTCAATGTGCACTTGTGGGATTTTTTCCACCTGTCGTAGGATTTTAAAATTGTGCATTGTCACTAAATGAAGTAGCAGCACACCTCTTGGAGATTGCAAAGGGTTCCTCTATTTGTGTACAGTGTATTTGTGGGCCTAAAACTCAAAATTTAACCCAGTGGTCTGGAATCTATGACACACGAGCCAGTGTATGGCCTTTCACCACCATATGATCATTAAAAACTTTGAGTACGTTTACATGACAACAATGTACTAAAAACTGAAACGTTTTTCCTTCATGTTTTTGAAAAGTTTCGCGTACAGATGAGAACGTTGTCAAAATGATTCCTGTTCACACAGATCCATGAAAACAACTAAAAACATTGTAATCTGCTGCCAGGCCAGTAGATGGCGATGCCACTTTGTAAAGAATCACTGTGCATATAGATTGAACATGTAATACACATGCGCATGATCTCACCATATTCACAAATTCACATTTTTGTAGTTTACATGGAGACGATAAAGCTATTGTTTTCAAAAACATGCTCTTTGAAACCCATAAGTTCGCATTTTCAGGCCTCCAAAATGCCGTTGTTGTTTAGACGAACAGCCAAAACGTGTAAAAACGTTTCAGTTTTTAGTTAAAAAACGGTGTCATGTAAACGTCCCCTCGGACACATCACTAGAGATCAGTTTCCTGCAGAAAACGCAAAATCAATTACAGTTGTACAGCCTACCCAAGTTAATGAAAAGTTACTTTACAATAATAAATTTTTTTAAGTTGTTCCAACCAAAGTGCTGCGCTGTATTACAAACCATATCCGTACTGGCTGGGCCGCATCGGCACAGAATGGAACTGTTAAACAATGATAACGGTTTGGCCCGATGGTGGAAAAGCAGATAAAGACTGAATGTGAATCTGAATCGTCTCTGTAAGTTACTGAAACCAGACACGAGAGACACGCTTGTGTGCAGCGCGGAGAGGTTGAAGTTTAACCCATAATTTCCCCTTCAAAGGACTGATGTCATCTACCGTCAGATTTCTGTAATTTCTGGAGTCTAAACGCGCTGCTGAACAGACAACCGGCAAAGTCAGTGAGCAAAGATCAAAGACATCCCAGCATGCCCTGCTCATGTGAAATTCTGATTTTCAGTGAGCCAACATGTCCATTTCACCCCTACTCAAGTCAAATTTATTTATGTAGCGCTTTTCACAATACACACTGTTTCAAAGCAGCAAATCATGATGTTAATGTTTAAAATATCTTAATATCTTCATGCCTTATAGTCGCATTTAGCAGATTAGAGCTAGATGATAATATAGTTTACGTTTTATAAACAATCACGCAGTTGAGATTTGCTATATGGTATATTTCGATTTACATGTATACAGTATGTATGCCGATAAAGTTGGACCTATATTAAACTCGAGTTATGTGATAATATAGTTACATTTTGTTATAACAAACAATCAAGCAGCTCAACTACTGTGAGCACACAACACTTTGTCAAACGTTCTCTGCTGTTTGGAGTCCTTCTGTTTGTTTTACAGTTGTGATGCACTTTTCGTTTCAGCTCTGACAAGGATGAATGGGCAGTCATATCACTGACGGATTGCTTTCGGTTGAACAGACAGAGACACAGAGACAGAAGTCAGAGCGTTGTGTTTCTAACGCACGTCTGTTACCCAGAGCTGTCAAACACACACTGCATGACCATGACTGAGATCTGGACTCTACCCAACTGAGAATTTATGACCATCCTCATGATCATAATGCAACCGGAGTTGGAGCTGTTGTGGAAAGAAAAATAAGGAAAAACTGCAGTGACTGGATGTGCAAAGCTGATAAAGACTCAAGGCTGTAAATACTGCCAAAGTCTATTTTAAAGATTTTTATTATATAACAAGGAGGACTGCATTCAGGTTGAATTCATACAGGCAGAAGTCAAAAGGCATAACAGAGAGCTAATGCATGTCAGCAGAGCATGGCACAAGTTCGCAGGCGGGAAATGCCTGGACTGATAAAATGTAAATCTTAAATGCAATGTACAGTAAGTCGCTTAGGATAGAAGGGTCTACAAAATGCATAAATGTAAAAGAAACCTTTTTGCTTTTTAAGAATTAATATACGAATATTTTTTCCAGTTGCAGTTTTGTCAGATTTGGCTCAGTCATTTCTGGGAACAATTCATTCTCAAACTCTAGCTAATTAAACAAATAAATCAGTAAATGGCATGTAAATTTAAAAATGACAAATTACTTTTATGAAAACTCCCACCTGAATTTCATTTATGAATAAATGTAACATTAAAAAGATTTTTTTTTTTTTTTTTTTTTTTTGTCAAGCTTTCACGATAGTTTGCTGATAAACTGGAGTGTCGTTATAGGACAGTGCTGACCCTTCGCTTAACCTCACCTTAAAAACATTACTGACCAAACATTCAGATTTCATTCAGACAGAACTGCTGAATTACAAAAAAAGTTACTTTTGTGTACAATTATATATATGGAGGGAGAGAGGGATGGAGGATGGATGGTTGGCTGGGTGGATGAAGGGAGGGAGGGAGGGAGGGAGGGAGGGAGGGAGGGAGGGATGGAAGGAAATATGGATGGATGGATGGATGGATGATGGAGGGAGGGAGGGAGGGATAGATTGATGGATGGATGGATGGATGGATGAAGGGAGGGATGGAAGGAGGTATGGATGGAGGGATGGGAGAGGGATGGATGGATGGATGGATGGATGGCAGGAAATATGGATGGAGAGAGGGAGGGATGGATGGATGATGGAGGGATGGAGGGAGGAATGAAGGGATGTAGGGATGGATCGAGGAGGGATAGATTGATGGATGGATGGAGGGATGGATGGATGGATGGATGGATGGATCGAGGAGGGATAGATTGATGGATGTATGCATGAAGGGAGGGATGGAAGGAGGTATGGATGGATGGATGGATGGATGGATGGATGGATGGATGGATGGAGGGAGGGATGGAAGGAAGTATGGAGGGAGGGAGGGAGGGATGGATGGATGATGGAGGGAGGGATGGATGGAGGGATGGATGGATGGAGGGATCGAGGAGGGATAGGTTGATGGATGGATGAAGGGAGGGATGGAAGGAGGTATGGATGGAGAAGGGATAGATGGATGGATGTATGGATGGATGGATGAAGGGAGGGATGGAAGGAGGGATGTATGGAGGGATGGATGGATGGACTTTTTTTAAACATTTTTTTAAAGGAATAGCAACGTTAAAGGTGCAGTAGATGTTCTGGGAAAATGCTAACTTTAGCCTGCTAGCATTGAAAGTGTACGTCCCACCCTCCCTGCAAATCACCGTCCAAAGCAACGCCTCCTCTAAAACACATGAACGCGCATAGACCAGAAGCGAGACGACCAGAGACAACAGGTTTGTTCGACTTCATGCGGCGCCGCAAAGATTGGCCGCCGCCTGACAAAAGCAATGCATTCCGACTTTGATCGACGCTGCAACCGCCTTACCATCACATGTGCCGTCAAAGTACCGCGAGAGCAAAACGAGACCAGCCGCCTAGGTCATGCTCTGCAGTTGCTCAAAATCGGCCGTGAAAGCCTTGATGAAGGCACACTTTATTCTCATTGGTCAGATTCTGGGATGACAAGGACAACGTGTGTTGCGTGTTTTTTCTTAGACAATTTCCTGTATTTAACCAATCTGTGGATGTTGTAGTTTGCTTTTTTCATTGAACCCCTTTTAAGACTATCTTTCAGAAGGAAAGTTAGGTTGTTGAAGCTGACACTGCACAGCGTACAAGAAACGCGCTGATGATGTAACATTTTATGGTCCTACGCCTTCCACAGTTAATATATATTTATAAAAATACATTTAGACCGCTTGACATAGTGATTGCTATCAGGATATGAGGAGACTTTCAACCAGCATAACAAAAAAAAGTTTGAGGAGAATCACCTATTGCACCTTTAATATTGCAAATATCAGTGTTCATCCAAACATAAAAAAAAAAAAGTATGTGTATGAATGTCTATGAATACTAACGACAATCACAATGGCATGTCTATTAACATTCAAATAATGTCACAGCATTGAACTTCTTGACTCTGCATGCGTGCACATACACACACCTCCAGCACACAGAGGGTCCTAATTGGTTTATCATTCAAGTATTTTGGCACAGAAGTGGGGCATATCTAAGCTCTCCATGAAATTGAAAATTCATATAATAGAAGGCAATCATCGCTCATGTGCACGTCTGTGGGTTCAAACTTCAAAGGACAGACAAATATTCTGAGGGTTTTTAAGAGACTCTTCAAAAGGCCGGTCAGCCATTTCCAAGCCCAGTATAGCAGAGAAATGCTAGCTTTAAAGGTGAACACTGTGAGCTATTAGCTTTAAAGTTAAGCTCTGTCAAATGACATTTGGTGCAGAAAGTTCCTGCTTAACAGAACTATAAGTCTGCCCGAATTCTTACAAGAAATAGTTTTGCGGAGTGCAGCACACAATCCAACAGAGCACATCAGGAATACACAATTTTTAACCTGAAGCACAGCCTTGACCTCAATGTCACCTGTAATGTCCTTTAGGCCAAACACACACTACAAGACAGAAGCTTGTCGCCCTGAGCACATTCAAAGACTGAATACAGCAGTCAGTCCTGCTTTAAAATGTTACATATCATTACATTCACAAGCTGTAAACAAGAGTGACAACCGCAAGGTTACAGTTGGGTTACTACCGCAAGGTTATAAATTTTATTCAGACAGAGCTGTTGAATTATACAAAATATAATGATGTGCACTGATAAAGAATTTATGATAAACACTGCAACATAACTTAAAGGGGTCATGAATTGAGAAATCAACTTTTCCTTGAGCTTTTGATATATAAGAGGTCATCGTACTATAAGAATATCCTGTTAGTTTCAGAACTGAAAACTTATTTGTTAGTCCAATAAAAGCTTTTATTGACACCAGACCCAGTGAACGACTGATCCTGGAATGTGTCTATAGATAGGTGAAACTCCGCCTCCGCAGAAGAAATCAACGCCTACTTCATCATTGCATCGTTAGCCCCGCCCACTGGTGTGTTAGTGAGATGAGGAGGAGAGAAGAGCGATACAGGACTAAAATAACATTACTTTTCAAAGGATCTTAATGCTAGGAATATGGTTATTTATTTCCAACAATATGAATGTCTCAGTTGAGCTTTATTTACAGTATATGTATTTGTGATTTCACTGTGGATTCTTTGGTAAATCAATCACATTTTGGCGTAGGCTTTGCAAACAGATTTTTACAATATGGACTCGACAGTAATGCAACAACATGTAACTGTTAATTCTAATGTCTGATCTGATATTAATGATTCATGTAGAGTCAGATGTTCTTTGTGTGTAAATAAATCAAACCCATGACTAAACGCTCAACTTCATGTTGTTTCTCTTAGTAGGATGAAAATTATCAGTTAAATTAAATAATATAAAGAAAGCGATCAAAGAACGCTCCCTTTGCAATCGCTGGAGCTGTCAATCAAACAGCGCAAGTTTATCAGTGACTGAATTCTGGACTCACACCAAAACTCCCGTTTTATTCAACAAATTTCTTAGTTATGATGAAAGCATTTGTTAGTGAGCAGAAATTGAGTTGCGATGACGAGATCACTGCTTTCATGCGCTCAACAACATGTCTGTGATCGGCTACAATGTTCATCACTGCAACCTTTCATGCCACAATTTACAAATAATGCCATAGATCTAAATGCAATGCAACATTTTTCACGATTAGTTAACCTTGAGATCTGTAATAGTAAAAACATGCTAAAAGTTTTCAAGAGCATAATGCTTAGCTATTTCAAATGGAAAGATGTTAGCCAATCACAGCAGTGGGCGTTTACACTGAAGTCTCACAGCATTTCTAAGTTTTGACAATTTTTGATGTAAAAAGCATACTAACATTATAAGTGCACCCCAGGAAACATTATAAAACAATAAAACATCACATGACCCCTATAAAAATATTAGGGCTGGGACAATACATTGATTCTCGATACAATGAATCTGGATCAATCATGATATTTTCTCTCTCGATTCAATTCTGAGCAGATGGCGCTCTAGGCTAGTTTTTAACATCACACTCAAATGCTCACAAAGAAGAGTGCCGGAGAGCGATTGTGCATTCGGCCGAGTCATGTAAGTGGTTAAATATACTTGCACCTCGGCCAAGAATGCTTTTATGATGCGAGATTAATGTAAACACAGCCCACTGCCAACTTTTTTATACTTTATGAATGATTATTTTAGGTTTAAAGGGATAGTTCACCCAAAAATGAAAATTCTATCATCATTTACTCACCCTCAGGTTGTTCCAAACCTGTATGAATTTCTTTGTTCTGTTGAACACAAAGGAAGATGTTTTGAAGAATGTGGGAAACTGAACAGTTCTGGGGCACCATTGACTTCCATAGTATTTTCTTTCCTACTATGGAAGTCAATGGTACCCCAAAGCGACCTGGTTACAAACTTTCTTCAAAATATCTTCCTTTGTGTTCAGCAGAACAAATAAATTTATACAGGCTTGGAACAGCTTGAGGGTAAGTATATGATGACAGAATTTTCATTTTTGGGTGAACTATCCCTTTAAGTGGTGTGTGTAAAGGAACTGGAAGCAAGCAGAGTAACGTTACATGTGTTTCTAAAGCACGTAGTGCCATCTGCTGTTAAAAACTAATCTCAGAATTGGGAAACATTAGGAAAATACATTAGGATAAATATCAGAATCATTCCAGATTCATTGTATCATGAATCTATAATCGATGTATTGTCCCAACTCTAAAAAAAATATCATCCATTTTGATGATATGGTGACTTTAAAAATTATCACGCAATACCATCGTCGGCGCGCCAATCAAGGGAACCCGCAATTCACCTCGGAGTTTGTTTACATTTACTGTTTGTTTGCTGTACTGTCAGACTCATTGTTCATCTTTATAATACGACATTTTAAGATATAAGACTTCAGCTTTTATATTTGTTAACTCAATGTATAATACATTAAATGTTTCAGAGATATATCTACATTAAATCTAATATAGAAAATGTAATAAAACTCCATACCTGTTCAGTCATGCGAGCTGAGGTAAATGTCATGCCAGACTCATGCCGAGCGTTCTGGAACAAAATCCATTGGAGTTTATGATCCAAACGTGACGGAGAATATTGATAGATATGTTCTCTTATCATCATTTTTATTTATGAATATTTTTAACTATAAACTGTGCGTTCAGCGATCAAGCACGCGGTTTAATTATGATCCATTCGTACCAGCGAAGAAGCGCGATATTATGACATGTGCAAAGCATGTTTTTTTTTTTTTTTTTAATGTGATGTTTTAATGTGAAACCATATATAGTTTTGTCACAGGAAATTGAGATATCAGTGTCCCAATGTTTAGCGGAGGGCCTTGCTAGTGCATGAATTTGTGTTCATCATATAGGCTACTGATTCAGGATCAGCTTGCTTGGCTTTTGCAGTAATGGGGGAGGGACATGCTCATTCTAGAGAATTTTTGATTGGACGAAAGTTTGTGTAGTGCAGGTTGAGTCATAAATATGTTGGTCAGTGTTTTTAAAGCATTTTCCTAAATGTCTTTGCATATAGATGGCTTCAGAGCAATAGACATGGACTAATAGCCATGAAACTCAAAATCTGATTTAATTTTGATTTTGAATTCGATGATGAGTGGAAACATTTTGGTACTTCCAAACTATTAAAATATTTTATCTGTCAATTCCAGACTAGAGCATTCATTAACTCATGAATTTGTTTACTTAAAAAAATAAAATAAAATAAGTTGTCCAATGTGTTTTGCTAATAGAAACTGACAGTGGAGCTTCAGCTGGAGCGAAACGATCTTTTCTCAGGTGCTGGTGAAATCAATCAACTTATCGATCTGGTGCCAGGATTTAGAGGAAAAAAGGGGAATTCTTTGCTATTCCAGATTTTACCTGCCAACAGGTTGGTAGACAAGACACATGAAAGCGCTCACCTGCCCAACATGTGGCAGTGCAGTGGTTTTGAGCTTCGGTTTTGTTGATCTAATTGCTTTCTGCGAGATAAAAGCCTTATAGCTGTCGCTCTGAGATGGCAAAGCTAATGAAGCTATTGATTAACCTGTCTTGTCACAAGCTTGACTTTTCAGTGTCTATCTCTTTTATGTCCTTTCCATCTTCCTCTCACACACACACACACACACACACACACACACACACACACACACACACAAAATGAATTCAGAGCAGTCAAACAGGTGCTGAAGTCTCTGTTTGGGCTGAAAGTGTTGAACAGATCTGATGCTGTCTTTAAGTCATGTTGGGATGATTTGAGATAAGTGTACGAACGCCACCACACTCTCATAATTACCAGTGGGAAACTCTGCATTTACTTTGAGCCTTGACTTTCCATGTTGGCGGCGTGTCAATTAAAACATTTATGGTGGAAGGTAATTGCTGTTGGTCTCTCCAGGTGTTATAGACCGCCTGGGCTTGTATGACAACTGTGTTTCCCATCATCCTCTGTGGAAACACTAGAATGTTCATGAAGATTTTTTGATTGGTGAAAATTTCCTCCTACTAATGGGAACTTAGTAGGAGGACTTGAAGGCATTATTCATTAGTTTTAAATCCATCCACATATCTTTAGATCAGCCTTTATTGGCATGTTTTCTGGATCTTTAACGTATTTTCTGCTTCCAGAGTGCTGACACATTGACTCTCCTGAAACAGTTATTGAGTTGAGTTGCATTATTTATCTGTTGACTGATACACACACATTTAACTGTTAACATTGCAGGACATTATAGATCTTCATGCGTATACATTGGACTTACACTGAAAGGTCTGTGGATACCCTATTATAACTACTCTTTAAGTCAATGGTTTTAAAATGTAATGCTCAGCAAGTAGGGTTGGGTTGACTATCGATTTTCCCAATTCTAATTGAACTTCATTTTGATGAACTGATATTGATTCTTATTCATCTCTTCCTTTTTACTACTAGTTATAGCACTAAATGAACATCAGAAGTATTGTTGAATGATAGCGCTCAGTCAGCGTTTCAAAGATTAATCTGGATTTCTCACAACTTATAAAATAAAGTCTCAAGAAGGTGCAGTCGAGCACAGAAGACACGATTTTCGTTAAATAATACATTTCAGTTTGTTTTCCACCAAACTGGTCGCATGGTATCACATTCTGTGATACTTTTGAGTCTTTTTTAAAAAGCATGATTCTGGTCACTATTCACTGCCATTATATGGACAAGCAGAAGAGGGACTTTTTTTTCTTTTTTATTCTTCTTTTGTAGTCCATAAAAGAATGAAGGGCATACGGCATTAAAACAACACCAGGGTGAGTAAATTATGACTTAATTTCTATTTTAGGCTAAACTATCCCTTTAATAGTCTGAACCTTTATTAATTGGTTCCCTGTACAGCATAATTTCAGAAATTCTTTTTTTCCTTAATAGAAATGGACATGTACTGTACCTAATATACAGTATATCCAAATTAATCAATATTGAATCTGAATTGAATCAAATAACAAAAGCATGATGGAGCTAGCAGGTAGTGTATAGTAACTTGCACAGTAATATTGGTTATTGGCCAATATTAGACATTTTTCTAATTTATTGGCATTGGTCGACATTGAATATTTCGTTTTGCATGCTCATTTTTTCCTATTTTCACAAAGTTATTGATAACATTATTATTGCTATACTTGTTCTTCCATAGAACATCTAAAAGTTATACAGCATAAATGTCATTTAGAGGCATATTTGGTTGGAAATTCACTAAAATAAGTGGCCGATCCAATTCCGGAGGTGCCAGATTCAGATCCGTCTGGTTCTGGCACAAATTAAGCCCTGTTTCACACAAACCGAGAGAGCTAGTGAAACACCTGCTGCCTGATTCGTCCTTATAAAGTTCTTCAGGGGTTTTAAGGCAATGTGAAAGTCTGCTCATCATTTGCTATTCATCACTCTTGTGTTGTGTGTCTCAAAGAACAGAATTCAATTACGATCGTGCTTTCTCAGGGTCACATCTTCATTTCTCACCATATCTAAGACTTCGGATGTAATTTGGCAATGAATGATGATGAATATAAAAGTTTAGAAAAGCTGTCGTGTGGCCCTGAGATTTGAAAAGTTCTGCTGTTGCCAAGTTTCTTTTGGCACTTAAATCAGTTAATTAAAGCAGAAATACAAGTCAGACTGACATATTGAAGAGTTACCATCAAAATTAATGCATTTCTGAATGTAAATTGGCCATTTTTGACTGATTCTTGAGGTGCTATATGGTTGCTTGGAGATTTAAAATATTTTTCACTATAGGCTCTTCAGATCAGTGTTTTGGGTTCTGGGTTCTTTAAAGCATCTTATGTTTAAAATTTAAAGGAATGCCGAATGGTTTGTGTTTTCCCGAAGTGAGATGAGTTTATACAGCTGTGTAAAGTGATCAATGCAGGCTTTCATGGAGGAACATCTCATTTTAGGCCATTAGCCTTTGAATCAGTATGAAACCACTTGACACACTGTATACAGAAACTTAAAATCAAATACAAATGCATTGTTGTGAAAAAAATACGTCTCGCTAGAATTTTGTGCATGCGTTATGTAAGTGCACCATCTTGCACATCCACAGTAAAGTCTTCAAGAAGACATCAAAGGACCTGTGAGAGGAAAGCATCTGCGTTTGCTGATACTGAGCACACAACAGCCAGCGATTCCCTCTTTACACCTGAGAGAGACTGAGCTCTTCTCTTCCACTTATATCTGCATCCGACAGGAAGACTGATTAGAAACAGGAAACCTCCAGATGTTCTGCTGAATGCTAATGCAGGCAATTTCACTTGCTCTTTTTTCCCCTCTTATTTCCTTCCGTATTGACACTATGTCACCTTTCTTGTGATTTATTATCATCACTTGTTCTGAGACCTTATGCCAGTAAGTTTAAACTTTAGCACTTTAGTATGAGATGACTTCATGGTTTTTACTGTTTGAAAGGCACCACTTCATATCATTCTCTAAAACGTAATTCAGGGGATTTGTTACTACAACTTAAATAAATGCATGGTTGCAAGTTAAAAATTCTAAATTATTGTTTTAATTAAACCTTTTAAGTTGCAAACATTATTTTCTAGAGTTCTGTTGACATAATAACATTGATCATTACATCAACTTAATTTTGTCAGTCATTTAAACTCAAATTTCTGTGTTAATTGGCTTTTTTTTAATTAGGTTGTGGTAACTTAATGAAATTGTCTTGATAACTTCAGTAATTAGATAGTGGATTTCTAGTTCCCAGCATGATTTGCATAGGAGATAAGAAGGATAAATGTTGAAATTAAGTGTTAATTTATTTGTTTTTAGTGAAGGGAAAGACCTGTTAGTGTAAAATGCTGTTATGTTTGACATTTGAAGGAGTTTCTGTAATGTTGAAGTTTTTGTGGTTATCATTGTTCTGAAGAGTAGATACATGACGATAAACACTACTGACTCTATAATGCCATTGACAAGTAATATCTTGTTCAACAAATATTCAACTTATTAAATAAGTTATGTTATCTTGTGTTGCACTAAGATTAATTGGTTCCAGGGCTACAACTCTGGTAGTTGGAGCGACTTAATTTTTTTGAGTAATCAACTTAAAAATTTGAGTTTGTGCTACAAATTATTAACTCAATGTAGCTTGTTGGTTAAGCGTAAATTCACTAAACGTTGTCATAACTCAAAAAAGTTGATGCAAACTGTTGCGTCAACAGGGTTTTTTTTTTGTTTGTTTGTTTTTTTTTTCACCAAAGCTGCATTTATTTGATAAAAAATACAGTAAAAATAGTGAAATATTATTACAATGTGAAATAACCGTTTTCTATTTTAATAAATATTAAAAAAAAAGTGATCAAAGCTGAATTTTCAGCATCATTGCTCCGGTCTTAAGTGTCACATGATCCTTCAGAAATCATTCTAATATTCTGATTTGCTGCTCAAGAAACATTTCTGATCAATATCAATGTTGAAAACAGCTGTGCTGCTTCATATTTTTGTGGAAATTGTAATGGTTGAATGGTTGTGTAAGTAAGTTTTTATTCAGCTAGGATGCATTACAATGATCAAAAGTGGCAGTAAAGACATATATAATGTCACAAAAGATTGCTTTTGAAGTAATTAAAGTATTCAATCGTTACAAAAAAGTCTTCGATTGTTATAAATCTTGTCATTTGTAAGGCATTGAATGATTTTTTTTTCCTCATTCGTAAGTCACTTTGGATAGAAGTGTAAATGTAAGAATGTAAAAGACGTGTTCACAACAAACTCCAGTAAACTTCTAACAGGTGTTGGGTTTTGTAGGGTCAGCGTGTTGATCCTGTTGGCATTTGCTGGTGTTTGTTTTCACAGACTGAACATGTTCAGTTGGCGTTTGTCGGGTCGTGGGATGTTTGAGCAGTCTGGTATGATT
The DNA here is from genome assembly GCF_019924925.1 of Ctenopharyngodon idella. NCBI lineage: Eukaryota > Metazoa > Chordata > Actinopteri > Cypriniformes > Xenocyprididae > Ctenopharyngodon > Ctenopharyngodon idella. The sequence goes on from NC_067234.1 coordinate 36,685,219, forward strand.
TTCCAACAAACTGGCTTGATTTTGAACTGTTGCCATACAAATGAGGTATGAATCCCTGCCAACTCCATTGAAATGAAAGAAAACGTTTGGTAATTTTTCTCCAATTGCAATTATTCAGTTGAACCCGTACATAAAGTTAATCACAACCACACACAAAAATACTAGTAGAAGTACTTTTCTTGTTTAAGCCTTACTAAATTACATTGGATTCATCCTCGAAATAAGAAAAAAGTCATTGGGATAAGAAAAGTTTTTCTTCTCAAGTGAATTTTTGTTTGTAAGGGTGTTTCAATATTTTTACTGGAAAACAACATAAAATGCTGGTTAATAAAATGATTATTTTTGTAGTGTTTTTCATTCTGGGACTGCAATCTAGTTTTGATTAATTTTTTCTGCTTGACCTTTTCTCAGTTTTGAGTTGACGTGATACAACAACAAAAATAGAAATGTACAATTTGCTACTCAATAGAAAATGACATTTTAAGCCTGTATGTGAACAGATTCATTTGTGTTCCCAAATCACAGTAATATGATTTATTTCCATTAGGCCTCCATCCAATATACTCCAGAGTTTCCTCCCTTTGTTTACAGAGATAAATTGCTTGATTTGGGATTGCAGAGGGGTCGGCTCGTAAAAAAGATCGAGCTTGCAAATAGATGTCAGCAGGCGTTACACAAAGCAATCAAGGTGCAATTTTAGAGCATCTGATAACGGCTGAGAGCGGGATACGAAATTTATCCTCATGCCAAATCTAGAGCCTGATTGCCTGAACAACGGATACATGAGAGACGCTTTACTTCTAAATCTGTTGTGACATCAAGAGAAATGTCTTGTACTTCATCGACTTCATTGTTAACTTCATTTCAAACAGTGAAAAACTAGTTATTCCTACCTGATCTGATTCTTAAAAATTATTTTTCAGGTTGATTTAGTCATATTAAATATTGACTTCAATACAAGATTGATTTAGCTGATGCCACATTAATATGTTACCTGATTTTATATATAAATATTATATTTATTTATTTATTCAGCAAGGAGGCATTAAATTGATCAAAAGTGACAGTAAATACATTTATAATGTTACAAAAGATTCTATTTCAAATAAATGCTGTTTTTTGAACTTTCTATTCATCAACGAATCCTGAAAAATCAAATGTTTCATGGTTTCCACAAAAATATGAACTGTTTTCAACATTAATAATAATAATAAATGTTTCTTGAGCAGCAAATCATCATATTAGAATGATTTCTGAAGGATCATGTGACACTGAAGACTGGAGTAATGATGCTGAAAATTCAGCTTTGATTACAGGAATAAATTACATTTTAGTATATATTCACATAGAAAACAGTTATTTTACATTGTAATAATATTTCACAATTTTAATGTGTTTTTGATCAAATGCAGCCTTGGTGAGCAAGAGAGACTATTTAAAAACCATTTAAAATTTTTACTGACCACTATGCATGTATATAATAAGTAAGTATTATTTTTAACACACATTATCTTGTGAAAGTATGTCCAGATATAACCTTACAGCAGTGAGGGCTGCTCGAGGCAGAGATTAGCCTCTCTACGGACTATAATTAATAACACCATGAATGTCTCAAACAGACAGAAGTGTGAGTAGAGATCAGGCGTTATAAAAACTTTGGCCACTTTGCTTGCAGGGCTGAAGTCTGACATTTCTGCTTTGGACTCCAAGTTGAAATCTACAAGCAAAGAGCCAATTATCTCAGTGTGTGTGTGTGTGTGTGTGTGTGTGTCTGCTGGTCCAGCTCAGGGCGAACACTTCAGAGTGACAGATGCTTTATAAGGCGTTATCTGCCGCAGCGTTCAGAAACAGAGACTCTGGCCACGACTTATCAGAGCAGCTCGACAGCCGACACACTCGACAGTGTGTGTGTGTGTGTGTGTGTGTGTGTGTGTGTGTGTGTAATTTATGAGGACACAAATTTGTATAATGACATGGGTATCACACTGGGATTACATGTTTTATGAGGACACTTCATGAGTCCTCATATTTAAAATAGCTTTAAAAACATACTAAACAATATTTTATTAAAAATGTAAAAACTCGTGTAATATGACAGTAATTGTGTGACGAGATCAGAGTGTTTTTGATGATCTGGCTTAAATGTCTGAACTTACACACGGGTCAATAACGTCAGTTGTTAATTACTGAGATCTGTAATTGTTACTGCATACTAATTGCTCATTAATTTGTCCTTCAGAAGTCATTATGCAAATCTGGTAATTAACAATTCATTTTCCCTGTATAATTGTCTGTCTGTCTGTCAATCTATCTATGGTACAGTTCTTCTGTCTATCTGATGGTCTGTGTTGGTTCCTGCTGGTCTTCTGCAGGTCTCAGTCTGTGATCTGATACATTGATTCTCTTGTTCTGTAACTCACTTTTAACTGCTTCATTATCCTGTAGACAATTTCCTCCCTCCTGAAGGAAATGAGAAAGTAAGCCATCCCTAAATCACGCTGGATCGTCAATGGGTTTCCATGGAAATGTCGTGTGTAACAGATAACAGCACTGATGTGTTCCTCTGAAACGCAAAACATAACAACAGCGCCAACATCTCCGCGGTGTGATTCCAGACGACAGCCTGAACCAGAATGACAAATGAGTCAATCTGTCTGCAGTAACGAGCGTATCAGTTTATTGCACGTTTATTTGAAGTGTCTGTAATCATGTTTATTTGTTCCTCTGTCTTGTCTCCTGTAGGATTTTCTAATTGATGCCGCAGAAATGTTTTGGATCCGGTTTCCCAGCGGTGTTCTTTTAAACTACATCTGTGTAGGCGTTCATTCTGTTAAACTACCTGTCGTTTAATCACGGCAGGGCGGCGGTCGCTGTTTCAGAAGCAGATTAATCGGTTGGCGCATCACATCTGAATGGATGAGTGTTTGTTCATGACCACGACATCTCCAGCTTTGTGCTTGATCAGTGTTTCATTTAGCATGTAGATAGTATGCCAGCTAACAAAAATATATTCTAGGGAACATTTTGATAATGTTACCCATTAAAACTTAAAAATTGTTATTTTCTTCTATTGCAACTAAACTTTAATTGAAGGCTGTTAGAAATCTTTCAAATTCAACCCCCATGTCTACTGATAGGATGAAGGACAGAGGATTGTTGTGGCTCAGTGCACAAGGGTGAAGGATCTTGAAACTTTTTTTTGTTTCGTTTGCTTTTGTTTATTTTAGTAAAGCAAAATCATGGTTATGCAGTTATATACAGTATTTCAGCTCTTGTCATGGCCATGCACAGCTAACTAAACCCAATAACTTTCACATTATATGAGCAACATGTTTTAACACGCTGTAAAAAATGATTTTTTGAAGTTGTAAACAAAGATTGTTAGATTACGTTTTACAAGAAAATACTATTTTAGTCTTTATACTTCAAAATTTCTGGTATAATTGCACGATACTTGCCGTTTTGTAATTATTTGTGAAAATTGTTTCAAAGTAAATCCTACACCAATTTTCATGTTTACTTTAGGCCTATTTCATTTTTTCTAGTGATGAAGTATGTTTACGAGATGTTTAACCCTTGTGCGACCTTATGGACATTTTTGTCTTTTTCAGTTTTTTTTATCATTTTGCCTGTGTTAATGCCAACTGCATACATTTTAGCACAGGTGTGTATTTTTATTGGAATTTTAAAAAATGTCCTTTAATAAATCTATTTTGCAGTAGGTACACAAATTAGTTCCTCTCAGGACCTTTTGGACAAAAATGTCCCCATTGAAACCCATTAAAACTGCAATTTTTTAATCCCAGGGCCATTTAACTATAATATTTTTTACCAGATGGTGCCATTTTCTCAGGTTTGGCCTATAAAGCAAATACTCGCTTTATTCTTGTTTTCTGTTTCTAGAGCCAATTGGATATATTATGCAGCTATAATTGTGTAGGTGTGTTGATATGGATGTCAGAGTGTGGTTTGTATGTGTGTAATAAAAAAATTGTGTGTGCATATTTGAGAGAGAAAAACTCTACTGCAAATCACAAATGCAACCACTGTGTGTATCAGTGGAGTTTTGCTGGCATCCAATGCGGAAAATTTGGTACTGCGTCCAAACAAAATCTTACTGAAAGCTCATTTTTTGAGATATCAACCTCAAATTTAGAACACAACTTGTTTATATTTATCTACATGTTTCATAAAATATATATTCTAAATAAAATAATATTCATAAATCATTTTCACCTCTATAACTTTCTTTTTAAATGTTTTTTTACTTTAACAATAATCTGCCAAGGGTCTTCTTTAAAATGAGACCAAACTTAAGTCTAAGATTTCCCATGATCAGAACCCCTAAAATGTTCTATATATGAAACGCCTGATGGAATCCTTTAATGTTCCATATAGAACCTTTTCTTGTAAGAGACAGAAACATTTTTTGATTCCCAAAAGTTTCCATAATCGTTGAAAAATTTGCATTTATCTTTTGACTTAGAGCTGTGCAGCTCAGATATCAGTGGATTAACAAAAACACAAACTTCAATACAAATTTCTGCCATTACTTCCATTCTGAGTTACTGTAAATGCAATGTGTGTTTTATAGTTTTTTCTGAGTGACAAGTCAAAATGATGTTATTATGCCAGAACATTCCTTTAGCAGACACCTGCTGTTTCTGCATTTCTGTTTTAGCCACATAAAGCAGCAACTGAGGAAAATTCAGCTTTAATGACGGGCATGGAGTCTGTTCGTTGGGGAATGTCAGGCCCTGATGGAGGCGAACTCAAATGACTTCTGATTACTTTGAAGTTTCTTGTTGAAGAGGAAAAGAAATGAAAGATTTAAGCCACAAAACTCGACTGCATACATGAGAGTCAGCACTTATTGTCAAAAATGTCTTTGTTGTAAAAGCCTAGATCTCTGAATATTAATCAAATCTGACATTTTACTTCAAATTCTTCCCAGACAAATAAATCAACAGCTGTTTTAACACTGTGTTTTTACTGTATTGAGATAAAAAATTGCTCTGTTTCTCTGTGAAACTGGCTGAAATCCCTCTGAGCGCTTGCTTGCGTCGGTTCTGTCTGATAATTCATTACACAGGTTTGTACTGTATTTATGAACGGGCCGTGAGAGCAGTGATGAGATGTCTGTGAAGAATCAATCGAGTGATTTAATTTGAGCTTAAAGCAATTACGGCCGTCTGCCAACAGACCTGAGGTGAAGCACAGGGTTATTGGCCCGAAAACTGCGAATTCAGCAGCGTATTGCACATCAGTCCTCATGGGGAGTTGCTTCTGTCTTTTTGCCAACGCAGAATGACGGAGACTCACAAAACACAGAGAAACGTCTCGTGATTCTGTACTAATCATATAATGTAGATTTCACAGGTTGTGCTCAGAATAGCACTAGTGCACTACTCTTTCTTCTGCTGGAGTCTATAGTGTTTCAACTGATGCAGATGTTCTATATGCATGAAGACTTGGATGACCTTCTACATTTGCATTATTCTGCAGTATACATCACAGCAAACTGCACGAGATATATCCCACAATGCAATGCACTCAACATGACCTTCCATTTCTGGTGTGATGAATGACATCAGTGGTGATTTTCAACTTCTCTATTTTTGATGTTCATACATTTTGCTGAATAATCAGATTTAAAATGCTAAATCCTAGATCAGGGTTTCTCAAACTGGGACTCATGAGTTGATGAAAAGCTGATAATTAATTTAATTAAATGTAAAATGAATATATACTGTGTGTGTGTGTGTTCTTGTATATATGGTTTATGAGGACACAAATGTGTATAATAACATGGATATTACAATGTAAACATGGTTTATGAGGACACTTCCTGTGTTCTCGTAAACCAAATGGCTTAAAAATCATACTAAATGGTGTTTTTTGAAATAAAAAAAAAAATAAAAAAACAGTTCTCTGTGATGGGTAGGTTTAGGGGTAGTAGGGGTAGTGTAGGGGGAGAGAATGTACAGTTTGTACAGTATAAAAACCATTACGCCTATGGAGAGTCCCCGTAAACCATATATACAAGTGTGTGTGTGTGTGTGTAGTTTGGAAAAATTGAGATTGTATAATGTTTTTGAAAAAAGTCTTACATTTTACATTTAGCAGACACAAAGTGTCCAAAGTGACTTACAAATGGGACAATAGGACAACAATGTGCAAGTACTGTGACTAGTCCCAGTTATTCTAGCACAGTACACTTAGCAAGGTTTTTTTTAACTAATATTAAATAGATATAAAATAGTATGCTTTAGTATTAATGGGTCAAGTGTTGACGAAAAAGATGCATCTTCAGCTGTTTCTTGAAAATGGTTAAAGGCTCAAGAGCTTGGGTTAAGTTAGGCAGGTCATTCCACTAACAGGGAACAATCAAGGTAAAGGTCCGTGAAAGTGATTTTGTGCCTTTTTGGGATGGCACCACAAGGTGGCGTTCACTTGCAGAACGCAAGCGTCTGGAGAACACACAAGTCTGAAGTAGTGAGTTTAGATATAGGGGAGCAGAGCCAGTGGTTGTTCTGTTGGCAAACATCAGTGCCTTGAAATTGATGCCAGTGGCAACTGGCAACCAGTGCAAGTTTATGAGGAGAGGTGTGACGTGCGCTCTCTTCAGCTCGTTAAAGACTACTCTTGCTGCCGCATTCGGGATCAGTTGCAGAGGTTTGACAGAACATACTAGAAGGCCTGCCAAGAGAGCATTACAGAAGTCCAGACTGGATAGAACAAGAGCTTGGACAAGGAGTTGTGTAGCATGCTCTGATAGAAAGAGCCTGATCTTTGTAAAGGCATGAATGTTGAATAAGGCAAATATGCAGGACCGGGAAGTTCTAGCAATGTGGTCTGTGAAGTTTAACTGATCATCGATCATAACTCCAAGGTTCCTGGCTGTCCTTGATGGAGTTATGGTTGATGAACCTAGCTGAATGGAGAAGTTGTGATGAGGTGTTGGGGTGGCTGAGACCACAAATAGTTCTGTCTTCGCAAGGTTTAGTTGAAGGTGGTGGTGCTTCATCAGGCAGGCCGAGATGCAAGCAGTTACAATCAGATCATCTGGCTAGAATGAAAGGTAGAGTTGTGTGTCATCAGCTTAGCAGTGCTAGGAAAAACTGAATGACAGATCCTAGTGATGACCTGTAGATGGAGAAAAGAAGTGGTCCAAGCACTGAGCCCTGAGGTACCCCAGTAGGCAGATGTTGCAACTAGCTTCTGGGTGGATGAAAAGCTAATAATTCATTTTAATAAATTGTACTTTTATTTAAATAGTGATTTTAATTTTAATTAGGGCCCGAGCAGTGTGAAGACCCTATTGTAATTGCTTGGTCAATTATTATTCTTCTCCAAAATGAATCGCATTTTTGAGGGCCTAAACATGCTCGAAAACTCATGAAACTTTGCACACGCGTCAGATGTGGTGAAAATTTACGTCTGACATGGGTTTCAGAATTAGGTGTGGCAAAATGGCTCGATAGTGCCACCTAAAAAAATTCAATTAAGCTCCCTTCGCGCTATGTTTCATGTACAAGTATGAAATTCGGTAGACAGATGTAACAGCCCAATACCTACAAAAAAGTCCCGGGTGCAAAATCTGAAAACCCAACAGGAAGTGAGATATTTTGAGTTTTCTCTACAAATTTTTTTGCCATTTTCAGATGTTGTACTTTAACGAACTCCTCCTAGAGCTTTAATCAGATCAACATAATATTTTGATTATACTTTGCAACGTTAAATTGCAAAGATCTAGAGTTTTCGCAGAAGGGCGTGTCCGTGGAGGCCTGACAAATTTTGATGTTTCGCCATGAAACAGTAAGTTGTTGTAACTTTGGCATACAATGTCCGATCTGCTCCAAACTTCACATGTTTTATTAGAGTCCTGTCCTGAAGACATCTACATGCCAGTATTCAGTTACAGTCATAGTGCCACCTGTTGGCAGCAGGAAGTGTGGCACTTTGAATGACTTTGCCATAATTCTCCTGTATTTACTCGCTTACATGCGTGTCGCCCTCTGTTCACTGTTTTCCTAAGGACGACGGGTGGCGGTGAGCCCGGGTGCGAGGGCCCTTTCATCGCTGTATTTTTAATTTAATTGTATTTTTACAATAAAAACATGTTTTTTTTAAACATTGATAATAACAATAACCATTATTATACTGGTCATAGAAGTGTCAAGAGGTGCATCAATTTTTGGTCAAGATCTTGTATCGTGACCAAAAATACGAAAATACTACCAAAAATTACAAGCCAAGATCAATGTTGTTAGATCATCAATTTTTGCATCCAGATAAAAGAATGCACATCTCAAAGACTTTCAATTAATTTAAGGTCTGGACTCTGAGGAGCCAGTTCATGTGTGTAAATGATTCTTCACGCTCCCTCCCAACCATTCTTTCACAGTTTGAGCCTGATGAATCTTGGCTTCGTCATCCTGGAATATGGCTATGATGGGTCTTCTTCCTATTTGTGTGCAGTCCTTGAGACCATTAACTGACATCAGAGAGCCATGAACATGCTAAGTGTTGAAAAAAGAGGGTTCTTCAAAAAATATTTTAGATCAAATGGGGTTCAGCTGACAAAAAAAGTTTGGGAATCATGCAGTGTGATGAGGACATGTTAAACTTTTAATGTGGAATAATGGGAGTTAAGCACACTGTTTCATTCACTATTCTCAAAATCAGATCGGACATGTACTTTACACACTAATACACACACTAACAAACTGTTTTTCCTGTCTGCCAGCATCACAGAAAATGTAAACCACCGTGAGTCCCGGTGCAACACACACCGCATGTTCTGAGAGACACACACATCTTCAGTAATGTGACACACACCACAGACACACATTAGTTATGCAGTGTCCTTTCCACCCACTGCTTTATGCTCAGATAGACAGCACACACACCCACACACACACTCGCTGGAGGGCCTGATGTCCACATCCCACTCCAGCAAACAGGGTGAACAACAAGAACGTCACGAACATATTCATCCAGCGGGAGAGACAGAGAGAAAAGTAGATGAGTTTGGACAGACTGTGAGTGTATAAATGTGCAACACTTCATCGGTCAGTGAGCAGTGAAATCCAGCAGCATTGCTTTACTTTCACTTTACTGAGTTTATGTGTTCATTCTGTGTGGAAAGAAACTGCAGACTTTATGCACAGTCTTTCTTTCAGGAGATTCATGTTAGAGTAATAACCCCCTTGAGGAGGTACGATTTTTTGCCTACATCACGCCTATCGTCAGTAAACTCATTCAGAAAGCTTGTTGCTCTTATAAAATGATCCTCGATAAGTTAAAGCAAAAGTTGTGTAAAATATATTAAGACTTATTTTTATGTTTTAGGATTATATCTAGATTATATTTAGAGATTATATATTCAGTTAAGTTCCTTTTCTTGTTTATTTTATGCATGCTGTAGATTTAAAGAGGTTTATACCTTAAAAAATACAAAGAATAGAACATATATATTGTCTCAATGTCTTATACAATTTTGCTTCAAAATTAAGTTTATCTTTTTGTTTTGAATAATGTACTCGTTTTTATGTAATGTACAGTTTTTGTTGTTTTATTTCCATAGTGCATTGTGCAGTATGTCAGTTGAGCAGATTTCGACGAGAACATCAGCCGTGTTGTTACAGGTGATGAGTTCAGACAGCAGCATCTGGACGTGTTTATTTGGACGTGTGCGGATGACGCTGGTACCTGGTGTGAAATGGTTCAGAAGCAGATTGACTTTAAAGTGCTGCTGACGCATGTAATGACAAACAGGAAGTGCAGAGCATTGCTGTCTCTCATTCTGGACAGCCTGTGTAGACAGAAAAGTTTCACTAGAGTTTAGTAGCAGCAGAGGTGTAAAGAGTACCTGAAAACCATACTTGAGTAAAAGTACAGACACTCTTACAGCAAAAATGACTCCATTACAGGTTACAAGTCACCAATTCCAATACGACTTGAGTAAAAGTATTTGATTTTAACAGTACTTAAAGGATTAGTTCATTTTAAAAAGAAAATTAGCCCAACCTTTACTCACCCTCAAGCCATCCTAGGTGTATATGACTTTATTGTTTCTGACGAAGACAATCTGAGAAATATTAATAAACATCCTGACGCATCCGAGCTTTATAATGGCAGTGATAGAGTTCACAGAGTATGAGCTGAAGAAAGTGTCTCCATCCACATCCATCCATCATAAACGTGCTCCACACGGCTGCATGGGGTTAATAAAGGCCTTCTGAAGCGAAGCGATGCGTTTGTGTAAAAAAAATCCATATTTAAGCAAGTTATGAAGTCGAAGCTTCCGCCAGACCGCCTTCCGTATTCAACGTACGCATAAAGTGTAAACCTCTTGCAGTTCACAAAGCTTACGCTACGTCATGCGAACTTCCCTATTAAACTTATGGAAAAAGTGTAATTGACGTGACGCCGTTTTACACTTTCTTTGTAACTTGCATACGGAAGGCGGTCTGGCGGAAGCTTGATATTTGACTTCATAACTTGTTAAATATGGATATTTATAACACTCCGGAGCCGTGTGGAGCACATATTTATGATGGATGGATGTGGATGGAGACACTTTCTTCAGCTCATACTCACTGAACCCTATCACTGCCATTATAAAGCTCGGATGCGTCAGGATATTTATTAATATTTCTGTGATTATGTTCATCAGAAAGAAGAAAGTCATATACACCTAGGATGGCTTGAGGGTGAGTAAAGCTTGGGCTAATTTTCATTTCAAAGTGAACTAATCCTTTAAAGTGCCCCTATTATGCTATTTGAAAGGCTCTTAATTTTGTTTTGTAGGTCTCCGACATGTTTACATGCATGAAAGGTCAAAAAACGCTTTCATTTTCTCATAATATACATTGCACATTACCACATTTTTCAATGATTCCCAAACAACTCGTCCAATGCTTCAGTGTCTCTAAACCCCTCCTTTCTGCGAGCCTGCTCTGCTCTGATTGGCCAGATGGCACATTCTGTTGTGATTGGTCTGCCGCTTACAGCGCCTGTTGGAAGCGAAACTCCCATTACCATAACAGAACTTCAGTTCTGGTCCGGAGGCTTCCCGTGCTCAGCAATTGTACACACTGTAAAGACAGTAACAATGGCTTCAATTTTACCATATCAATCCGAACGCGAGTCCGATGATAAAACATTGGAAGAACTAGTTATTCTATCCAAACCTCCATCGCAAGGACGACTTGAGCAGGACGTTTCTCAGTGATACACTACTCAGTTTGACATTCATCATGAGATGTTGTAACTGTAATTCCTCTACATCAGCATTAACAGTGTCCATCAACAAACCGATGTGTATATTTCAAATTTATTGCGGTGCACATGTGGGAACTGTATCATTAACTGTATCAATAATAGTGCTAACGTTAGCCGAGCGCTAACGTGAATGGCTGATGTAACATTAAAGTTCGTGAAAAAAATCTTGCTCCGTCTTTTATCATTACTCAGAGTAGTAAGAACGACAGACAATCTACATTACGGACACAATTTTAGGTAATAATGAACCACAGATGATTTGCAGAAGTATTTCAGTAAGACAGTAATAACGTGAATTAGCCAGTAAGCCGGAGACGCATACAATATAAAACACCCAGTAGAAAATATATCAATAATTAATCGTACTTACAGGCTGTCATTCTGAGGAGCAAGTTGGTCCAAATAAAGTCGATACGGTCCCATCTTTAATGGATAAGCGTTTTGTAAATCCCATTTAGACCTCATGGAGATTTGAGAAGTAATCGTGAAAATGTTATTCTGCTGTTGTATCGCTGTGGTAATTTTAACCACTGACTCTTCACATCCTCATCTTTTGGAAGTGTTTACAAAGAGAATTTGCTTTTGCAGAGCAGAAAACAGCATCTTCTCGACATTAACAGCTACAGCGTTTGAGGGCAGGTCAAAGTAGACGTTGTTCGTGGGCATTATGAAAATGGCATTATGAGTTGGGCATTATGAAAATGTGTTACCCAGTGACATGTGGCCGTCACGGAAGTGGGATTAGAATTGCTAACGATTCTTTCTTTTGAGAGACAATAACTTTATTTATCATGCACTTTCGGCTTCACAACTTTGCAGATCGGTCAGATGGGTAAAATGGTGAAGTAGAGCATTAAAAATAGAAAAGAAACATGCATTAGCTGAAGAGGTGCTGCAATTCACTGTGCTGAGGTTTCTGGATGGCTTCACTGGTTATAATAGGAACCATCTAGATTTGTTGCATCATGCTGCCTGCGTTAAACGGGTTTTGACTGATGCGAGCACACAGTTCTGTTTGTTCTCATCATCTAGGTTACAGTTGTGCCATAGGCATAGATTTATGTGGATCACTCTGATGGAGTGTTTGACAGATGGAAGATGAACGAATCTGAATTTTGCTTGACTGGTCTTTTTTGGCATCTGTTTGGCTGTATTTTATTTAGTGATTTAGCCGCTGACTAGAGGTAGGAGTAATGCTTAATGTAATGAAATTTAAAGCTTTGAATGACTAGTACGTAGTGATGCACCAAAATTTCGTCAAACTGAAAATTAATTTTCAGGTGCAGCTGAAACAAAATTGGAGGGCCGAACTCAATGACTATGCTGTTTTCAGCACTTAAATCATTATTATTAATAAACTTTGTTTCTGGTTTCGGTTTTTGAAATGAAAACTTTAATTTCTTAAAAAAAAAAAAATAAATCCATGCATCACTAGTCAGAGAAAGGTTTAGGAAATGAGTAATGTTATTTTCACTACATTTTCAGACTTGCGTCCAAGCAATGGCATTTTCTCAACACCAACATTTTGAAAAAGCTCGAGGTCGTTTGACTCATTGCTTTAATTGCTGGTTTGTTTTTAAAAATTCAATTTCAAGGTCTCCTGCCTCTTTGCAGTCTGTCCTTAACAACTTTAAAAGGAAACCTACACCCTTGAATCATTTTAATTCATGTTTTAGGCCTTTAATAAGTGAATTGGATGTGTGCATATCAGACTTTTAACAATCCTTTAAAGTGCTACTGTTATGCTATTTTAAAGGTTCTTAACTTCGTTTTGATTTCTCCTACAACAGGTTTACATGCATCCAAGGTCAAAAACACTTTCATTTTCTCATAATATTCATTGCAGCATCACTTCTATTCTCTCAGTGTCTGAAACGGTTTGATAAACAATTCGGTCTCTCTAAACCCCTCCTTTCTGAGAGCCTGCTCTGCTCTGATTGGTCAGATGGCTCAGTCTCATTATCATATCTCATTATCAATGCTCATTATCATATCTGAATCTCAGCTCTTGATTCACAGTGATACGAACAGTAAAGATGCCGTTGGTTTTACCGTATCAATCTCATCATTTGCTTTGGCAGCAGAAAACAGCTTCTCGACATGAACAACACAAACCAAACTCTTCCAGTCTCAGATACAACTACAGTGATTGAGGGCGGGGCAAAGAGACGTTGTTTGCTGGCATCCAATGAAAACCACAGGCTGTCATTATGCAAATTAGTTACAAACCTACGTAGGTTCAAGCAGAAAGTGAGACTGGACTCGTTTTAGCAGTTCAGAATCACTTCTTTCCTTTGGGAGGCAATAAACTCCATTTATCTGAACTTTTCAGACCTTTTACATTCATAAACAGCTCTATTACACACTGAATGAAAGAGAATATCTGAAAAAGCATAATAAGGACACTTTAAGAGAATGTAAAAACTGTTTTTAAGTATAATCTATGTTCTGCAGTGTGAGTAATGCTGTGAGGTTGTAGATGTCCTCATATAACCATGGACAAGAGTGTGCTTTTCAGTCAGGAATTGAGCTCAGACAGTGTCTGGATGGTTTGATCTGTGTTACAGTGCTTCATAATTGGGCAAGAGGGTCTGAAAAACACCATTAAGGAGATCAGGAGAAACGAATCTCGCCGCAGGGTTTCATTTCCTATCTTGACTGAACGCTTTTTCCTTCTCTCTTTTCAATTTTTCTGCATCTTTCTGTCTTCATCTTTTCACTGATAACAACAAAAGCGGTGCAAAAGGTTAGATCTTCTCAGAGTTTAACACGAAAAGACGTGACTCACTAAAGTTTTACCTCTTACCTTGAGGGGACGCGGCTGTTCTGATGTGATATTGCTGTTAATGTCAGCGACACAAGGAAAAAAAAAAAAAACAATAACATTTTGTTTTATTGCTCACTTAGGATAATAAAATCATGTGAATAAATTACTGTAAACACATCTTGACACTAAATAGCCTTAATTCCTTTCCCAAACCCACATGATTTCTGCACAGTAAATATTTATACATTTAAAGGTGTCATTTTGTCATTATTAGAATATGTGATATATAATAAATAGAATAATTGAAAAATCGGTTTAAAAAGATCAAAAACATCCAGACACCCTTTTATTGGTCACTTTTGCTCACACAAATCACAACCGATGGCAAACCTTTGTGAATCCACACCGAGAGATTCAGACATTTATTAATTTATCCAGAGCCACTTGCAAATGAAATTAAACATTGACCAGCACAATATAAACACTAAATTACAGATTGCACCTTTAAATGACAGGCCAGAAATGTCATTCATTGCAGTCATGTTAATTAGAAATGCTTGTGTTGTGAATGTGAAGAGATTTTGCCTTTATTGAATCATTTTGAGTGTAGCTTGAGTGTATCTGTCTAATACAGCCACACTGAAAATCATCATCTCAAAGGGATCATGACACGAGAAATCAAATTTGCCTTGATCTTTTGACATAGAAGAAGTCTTTGTACCATTAAAACATCCTGCAAGTTTCAGAGCTTAAAACACTGTTCAGCGCTTCCAGGTTCTACGTCAGTGTGCCGACTCATTATTGACTGGCTCCTGCATCAGCATCACACGTATGCGTCATGCTGCACACGTGAACAACGTCAGCTAATAATGAACCCGGAAGCTCTGCGTAGGAGACTGACAGCGAAGAGGAGAGATAGTTGAATAAAGTCGTTATTTTATTCTTCATAAAACTAAGGTTGAACCACTGCAGTCACGTCAATTATTTTAATGATATCTTAAGTACCTTTCTGAGCCTTGACAGTGGTAATTAAATTTCTGCCTACGGAGGGATCAGAAAGCTCTCATATTTCATCAAAAATATCTTAATTTGTGTTTTGAAGGTGAACGAAGGTCTTACGGGTGTGGAACGACATGAGGGTGAGTAATTAATGACAGAAATTTTTGGGTGAACTAACAATTTAATATTTTACACAATTTAACTTCTCAAGGATGATTATCTGTTCTGAACAGATATTTTTAACAAGACAAAAATACTTAAGAAAATGATTTTTTCTTTCAGTTTATCACAGATGCTGATGAACAGACTGTGACCCATATCAGCTGAGACAGAACACTCTCTCTCTCCGTCACACACACACACACACACACACACACAAGCCAATCTGCTGTTGCTGTAAAGCCCTGCTGATTTCTGCTGCTGATATGAAATGCTGCAATTATGCCAGAACTTTCTAGAGGGGCTTCGGATCAAAGAGATACAATTTTCATTTCACACGCTTGCTCTCACTCGCTCTCTTTCAATCCTACTATGCAGTACATTTTTCATGCCCACATACTGTATATATTGGATTAAATATATTTACTTTTTAAAGATTTAAATCATATTAGTTTTCTTTCTATGGGTATATTGCTAATATTATCGTATTAGTATCACAGTGAAGTGAATCATTTGTCTTCTTTGGCTTGAGTAGATGTTCATAAAAAATTCCATCTGTTTCTTCATGTTTTCTAGAGAATATTAGTTTAATATATAATCAAAACCATAAACATTGTCTAAAAATGTCATATTTCAAACTTTTGTTATTTTTAAACCTGAAGCCATATGAGCTCCTAATTCACTATATCATACTATATGTTCCATAGAAACCTGATGCATCAAACATGATACTCAACGAAAAAAACTTTAAAGATTAAACGTATTTTTAAAAGTTTCAACAAGAATAATATTCCTACAGATTCATACTCTCCAAGAAATCTCTCTTATTCAGCATTTTAAACATTTACATTACACACTTTACCCAAAGTGATGCAATCATCTGACGCAGTTAATAAATGAGGGACTGTGGGAATGAATGCCGTATCTTTGGGGATTTCAATTACTGGCCAGTTTAACCTTAAGGTAACACTGTGTTTTCATTGTATGCTAATTAACTTGAGCGGTCCATTCCCTTCTCCACCTCGTGTCCGTATCATAGCCGTCCCCACCCGCATCTCATTGTCCGTCCTCAAAGCAATTACCGGCTGCTTCACTCACAGACTGCCCAACTTTGGTCTCTGTCCGACTCTCTCTCCGGTTTTCTTTCCTTCCACTGAGATAACAATTTAATTAGAACTGTAATCGTATTCGCTCAGCATTAAATGGCACCCAGAAGAACACTGTGATAGCTTTGGTGCTGCATTACAATTTGCAGGTTTATTAGACCGCCATGTCAGGATGTGTCAGAACAGAAGATAAGTTTGAGTATGCTATTAATTGTGACATTCGACTTGTTGACGCGAAAAGCCGTCAGAAATCTACAAGCCAAGTGTCACAGTTGAAATATGAACCAGGTTGCAGACCTTTCCATAAACCTTTGGTTAATTTTGAATATTATTATGTGTTTGAAAGGATACAGAAGCCGCAAAATGGTTACAAATCCCAAATAGTTAGGAAAAACTTCAATACCCATAATGCACTGGGCATGTTGCGTCCAAGGCCACTCCCACCAGTCTGCTATGGATACATTTACCAGAGTCAAAGGGGGGGCTGTCTAAATTACAAAAATGCGAATGTGTGAAAACAGTGACGTCACGTGCATGGGTATTATGTGTTCAGTCTATAGACGCGTAGTGTTTCTTTACAAAGTGACATTGCCATCTACTGGCCAGGAAGCAGAGTACAGATCCATGTGAACGGGAATCGTTTGATAATCTGTATGTGAAAAACACAAACTTTTCCATTTTTAGTACATCATTGCTGTATAAACATACTCAAATACTGCCTTGCTTTAGTAGGAAATGCTTCTTAGCAAACCTTTATTCATAATGGTGTCGACATAAGGCTGGAATACCCATTTGCAGTCAATAGCTGCCAAAAGTCTGTACCAAAGATTTTGGGCAGTTTGAGTTGACAGATTTTACAGAAAGTCATGTAGTGTATGACGGGCACAAACTTTTTTTTTAGCTTTAGACTATAATTCCATCCAGTCGGAGGATATCAAAACATGTTTGATATTTTGAGCCGATTTTAACACATATTGTAGTGCATGATGCTTCACTACTGAAATTAGCTTCCAGCTACCAGTGTTGCAACCTTGTTTTTATGTGTTGTAAGTAAAACGTTGCACAAACTTTTGGTTGTAATTTGGTCATAAACATTGTCAAAAAGTTGACATATGAACACAACCAAGAATCCTCTGTTAAAAGCTAAAAACACCATCACACAGCTTTCTTGTGTACGCCTGGAACAACAAGGGCATTTTTATAAATTTCTTGTGAACTACACAGAAGAACCAAGCAAACAGATAAAACTGGTTTACACAGTCCTTCATTTTCTGGCAGGGTATGAGGTTTTTTATCTGTCAGTGCCGGGAGCGGCATATAAGAGAGAGCGGCTATCTGCAGTCTGTCACAGAATGAACCAATCAAAGAACAACTGGAAGATAACAATAGAAAAGAACTTTAGCTTGAGTTCCATTACATCCGGATTCTCTCTCATCTCTTTATCTGTCTCTCCTGTAGCTTCTGGCTTGATGCTGTGGTGAAGTCAGCAGTACTAGCCGTCTGGATGCATGAAAACATCAGCCCTCAGCTGAACTCATTTACTGATTCACTGGAGGAAACAACAAACAGAGTTTTTATTGTGTCCAATCTGCAGCAGATTTCCAGGCCTCATTCAGATGCCATTTAAAAGCTCACAGATTTTTATGCTGTGGCAGCTGGACCTGTGGTTACACAACAACCCACTGAAATAAGGTGTGTTTATTACTGTCAATCTTTTGCTTTTGTGAAGCCTGTTCAACAAATCTTGTGTCTATAGCTTGTGAACATTCACTGCAGCATAGCTTGTGAACATTCAGAACATGCACTTGCTGTGCTTTCACACTGACAGCATGTAAACTGCATAAGGATCCATTCTAAAAACGCGTGGAAATGGCGACGAGGAAGTTTCAGCAAAGGATAAATGGATTTCCAGCATTGAAAATCGCTCGCGATCCCTGTACAGCTGGTCTTCCGTCTATGCTGAGCTTTCAATTTTGTCATGTAAAGGGTGAATCTGATTTGTTGGTTCTTGTCACATGACCTACAGTGCACTTGCAACATTTTTAAAAAAATGGGATTTTTTCATTTCGCTGTGGCGTAGACACGCCTGGAAAAAATGAGCGCTCTTTATTGTGAGCACGCTTGTTGCAGGTCTACATTTAAAATAAACTTGAGCATGTAAAAGACGCTACATGTAATTGCCGTCTGACCTTTAGTCCATTGTTGACTAATGCCAACTCGTATTTACCATCACACCAACCTGTCAGTGTCTACACTAAAGACTCGTAAACTTCAATAAAAGCAACTTTTGTGCTTACAGAAGAGAATCAAGAAGACTGCAGGCCCTATCAGGTGTGGTGTAGTTTGAGACACTGCTGTCTGCCCGTCTGAAGAGTGGCGCGTGCCGTTTATTATTAGCCGAGTCTCTGACTGAGATCGCTCTGGGGATAAACAGCACAGGATACCTGCTCCACGGATCATTACTTCCTCGCCAGAAACACACACACTCACACACTCGTCCCTCCAGCTGCTTCATAGTCTTTTTTTTAGAGAGGCACATCACCAACTCGACACGACCCTCAGAAAGAACAGCAGAGAGACAGAGATCCGGTATCTGCACTGCAAAACATGGTTTTCTTCCTAAGTATTTTTATCTTGTTTTCCAGTATAAATATCTAAAGTAAAGATACATTCACTTGAGAAGCAAAATGACTAAATATTAAGTTTTGTTTTCTGGAAAAAATCAAAATCAAGTGAATTTCTGCTTAAAACAAGAAAGAATATCTGCCAGCGCAAAATAAACTTAATTTAAAGGAAAAACAAGATTGAAATAAGATGAAATAAATGACTGGAGCTAAATTCAGACTATATAATAAAGGATTTGAATTTGGGGATTGAAAGACAATATTCAGTAATATTATCGACTTAACTGCACTGACACTATCGGATGAGAACAAAAATTAAATTACACTAACTTTGCAACATCAACACTATTGAACTGAACTGAATCAACATTGAACTGAAATGAGCTGCTTTACAGCTGAACGTGAATTTAATAATTTATGAATTATGCAACATTATTTTGGTTATTTTTATGAAGCTACTTTGAAACAATCTGTATCACTTAAAGTGTAATTTAAATAAATGTGAAATAAATGAATGAATAGGAAAAACAACAATATAGCAGAACTGTGTAAATTCTGCTGCATAAGCAACAGCAAACGAAAGTGTAAAAATAATCATCCCATGTCTTCCATTGCTCAACAAACAGTCCCAAACGAATCAAATAAAATGTAAAAACATCTAGAATATCAGACCTTATTTCAGGCATTTAACTTAAAACCTATTCAAAAATCCCATTGACTTCAGGACGATGGAACTGGAAGTGTTTAAATGCAACTAATTTCTGGGTTTTGGCCTACAAAAATACGTCATCCCTGCAGCACTCTATAGAGGGGACAAATATAAGTATGACTTTATTTCAATTAGTGGACACTGTTATTAAATCCGCCAGTTTCAGATGCATTTCCAGCTTTATCTGGAATCTTAGAAGGAGCGTTTGATCTTTACTGCACGCCTCAGCTTATTCTGTCACATAAACTTGCTTAAGGTACGTATGAGAAAAGGTTAAAAAC
Source organism: Ctenopharyngodon idella (assembly GCF_019924925.1). NCBI lineage: Eukaryota > Metazoa > Chordata > Actinopteri > Cypriniformes > Xenocyprididae > Ctenopharyngodon > Ctenopharyngodon idella. Next base: position 36,705,153 of record NC_067234.1, read on the forward strand.
ACAGACTCAAACTCAGCCTGATGAATGGAGCTTTTAGCAGCGTTTTCTCATTGTCCCAGGGTGGATTTGTCCCGCAGCACTGTGGTGTTCAACGGCGTGTTTTACTGCAGGGTAATGCGAATTTACCACAGGCCTTGATCATGTGAGAAGTGCATACTCAGGGTTTTGAGTACAGCTGTGTTTGTCTTATCTCGTCTCAGTGTTGTTTCCAGTTGATGTCTAAAGACAGCAGTGATCTAAATACAATAGTGAAAAGGCTTAAACCCATAGGATTACTACCACAGTACTTTCAGCAAGTCCATCAACTGTGGAAATTGAAATCATTGTTATAGAAACAAATTTCAGGAATGAAGAGGGAATCAAGCTTACCGTCGGGCCTTTTGCAGACCTCATTTCTGCAGCACTTAAGTGATGTATATTCCATTTCACCATTCATATTACCAGTTTACAGTGTTCACAATGCTCAGTACTAGAAGTCACACTTGTTATCAAAAAAAAAAAAAAAAAGCTTTAAAAAGACCACCACTTTTATGTTGTAGAATTAAAAGTAAAATGTCTACTTCGATGGTCTACTTTAGACATTCTCCTAACTATAAGTAACTTTGCAATTACATGTCAACTAACTCTCATTAGAGTATTAGAAGACCGTTATTAGACTTTTGGGTTAGGGTTAGGTGTTAGGGTTTGCGTTTGTAGAATAAGTTGACATATAGTTGCAAAGTTACCTATAGTCAATAGAATAGAAAACGATGCAGTCATGGCCCCTGCTCGTTAATTCCAGGCGCGTCTACGCCATAGCGAGATGAAAAACTGTCTTTAGACAAAGCATTATGAAATCATTTACTAACAGTTTGTGATGCAGCTGCTGTCAGATCCAATAGAGTCGACTGCTTCATCTGTCAACAAAAGTTTCTTTCAGAACTCTCCATTACACTGTGCCTCATTTACAAAATAAAATGCTCCGAACAAACATATAATCCTCCGACGTGATCCGGGACGCCATCAAAATAAACCATCCACTTGTTTCTGATGCTGGGATCCTTCTGAAGTCTGTACAGAGACTCAAACCAGCTGTTTAACTCGACGGTTTACTTTTGATTTTTATTTTAATTTGAAGCCCAGCAGTTATAAAAGAGTGCATCAGTTAAATGTGGATTATCATTTCATTAAAATTCTGTGCAATTACCAAAGTAAGAGAGAGCAGTTATCACACGTTGCTTGACAGCTATCAGTCACCTTTGAAAATTGCATCTTAGGTGATTAGGATCTTTCTTTTAAATGTCACAGTCTGTTCTTCAAGGCGATCTGCCCTCTCTTGTGGATATCATCTTCAAAAACTTGAAAAGACTCGGAACTGATCTCTCAGATTTTCAATTTCAGATTAAGACGTTCTGGTGAACAGCAGTTTGCAGCAGGCGAAACTTTGAGGGTCATTTGCATAAAATCACACTGAGTTATGAGGTACAGGCTCTTTAATAGAAAACACGCTCTGTTCTGGGACACGCAGGGAATTGAACGGCCTGCTTATCGGGATAATTGCTCTACGGAGACAGACGTATTCTGTGCCTTTCAGAACAAATGAATACACATGAGATGCAACACCTTCCAAAGGCATGAAACAACATGCTCTGGTTTTGACTTTATGGTTTTTTAAAATGTGAATCCTTCAAGACCTGAGCTGGGAAATTGCCATAAATGATATTGTGTGTGATTCTCGGTGCACTGAGAACTTTTTCAGAGAGTGCCGTGAAAGAAAACCAGCACAAACAAAACCCTGATGTTCAGGATGAAATCTGGTACTGGATTACAATGGTGTTTGTCAAAAATACAGGCAGTGTAAATTAGTTCACAGCTCAACCAAGAGCGTGTTGAGAAAAGTGCAAAAAAAATCATGGCAGATTTACTAGAGTGGCAAGAGTGTTTCATATGAGTTTCCTTGACTGACGGAATAAAAGCTTGTAGGGTTTGTCATAAATGTTTCTGTGTTATAGATTTCCAAGTTACACAACATGAGATTTTAATTTCAGTACTTTTGGTTTAGGAAAACTACATTTTGTCATGTCATTTTGTGGTCTACAGAAGAAAGAAAGCAAGTCAGTCAGGTTTGAAACGACGTGAGGGTGAGTAAATGATCACATAATTTACATTTTTGGGTGAATTTTTCCATTTCTGCACCACTAGCATCTATAAATCATTTGCATAAATAAATAATGTTTCAAACAGGTTGCCCAAACACTTTCCTGTCTTCTGTTGCCCCTAGTTTTTGTCTCCCAAAAGAAAGAAGTGATTCTGAACTGCCTGAAACGAGTCATCAATAATTCCAACCTCACTTCCAGCTGAGGTTTGTAACTAATTTGCATAATGGCAGCCTATGGTCTTCATCGGCTGCCGGTGAACAGCGTCTCTTTGCCCCGCCCTCAATCACTGTAGTTGTATCTGAGACTGGAAGAGTTTGGTTCGTGTTGTTCATGTTGAGAAGACGCTGTTTTCTGCTGCCACTTTGATGTGATTGATGTGGAAAAACCAACGGCATCATTAGTGTTCGCATAACTGTGAATCAAGTGCTGAAATTCAGATATGCTAATGAGCGGTTGGTTTCTCAACAATCACAACAGACTGGGCCATTTGACCAATCAGAGCAGAGCAGGCTCTCAGAAAGGCGGGGTTTAGAGAGACCGAATCTTTGATTGAACCGTTTCAGACACTGTGAAAAAAAAAGAGCTGATGCTGCAATGGATATAAGTGTTTTTGACCTTGGATGCGTGTAAATATATTGCAGGAGAAATTAATACAAAACAAGGAAACTTTAAAACAGAATAATAGTGGCACTTTAAAGGACATTTCCATCAGAGTTTATTATCCACCTTGCACATGCTTAAATATAAGGCAAGAAAACAGCCCAATTTTGCACTGAATTGGCAAATTACTGTTTTGTTGTAATATCATATTATTCAAAAAGTGCATTTGTTCAATTTTAATATAGTCATTTTAATATGCAAAAGACACTATACAAATAGTACAGTATTATTCTTTTTTTTTTTTAGTTTTTCTCCCATATCTCAGACCTCTAACCTCTTTTCTTGATAAGATGCTTCAATGTTTTTGAACGAATCAAACGAGTGAATGACTTAATGACTTATTCATCAAGCCGGTCACTTTTTTGTTTCTGAATGAATCAGCGATTTGAGTGAATCATTCATTGACTCAAATACAGTAATTTATTTCATTCCTCAATGAATCAGAGTTTTTTAATGGATTACTAAATGACTCGCTCATTAAGACTTCAGTATTTGACACCTACTGCTATAGCGATGTGACCTGCTGAAAGACTGACTAAAAAAATGCCAATGTCAATATACACTCATGCTATTTTTACAAACTCTACCCACCATTACCCTGATATTTTACCTTCATATTTCTTCTGTTACACTTCAGTTGCATGAATTGCATCACTAGTTGCACTTAAGCAAGATGCTGTTGCTATTTAACAGTATCTTAAACTATTTACATTCAGTGTAAATAGTGTCTACTTTATTTTAATACTGAATTTAAATGGTTGCTGCCAATTATTTAGCATTTTATTCAAATTAAGGTATAGTTCACCCAAAAACAATTTTATCGTTATTTATTCACCTTCATGTCATTCCAGACCTATATGACTTATTTATTGTGGTCAAAACCACAGAGATTTTTCAAAATATTTTCTTTGTTTTTCCACAGATGTCAGCCTGTGACACCAGCCTGAAATGTTGTGTGTTTTCCTCACACCGACAAAACTCCACCCTTTTCACCCCTTCCATGCTAATTAAAATTAACGGGTGATCGTTGGGCGATCGTAAATCTTGCTGTAAAAACTGCGTCCTACACGCCTGAATTACAGTCTATGTGGAAGAAAATTACAATCCTGCCTCCGCAGCAAGCTAATGAAATATGCATATTAACTGGAAAAATTGCTGACCTTTGATTCACACATGTTCAATAATGGCTTTGTTAATTACAGACTAATTGCATGTCACCAGATGAGCTGGTCATGATAAGCGTCCGCACCTTCATCGGTTCTGTAAAGCTCTTCGTCATGGTATAACTTCTGTTGCCTCAGACTCTTAAATCCTGATTTGAAATAAAGCTGTGCTCATTCTAAGATAAGAAAAATATGTTCTAAGAACAATTTGTTAACTCTTGTTCCCGCCAGCGTTTTAAAAAAAAAAAAAAAAAAAAGTTGCCACTGCCAGTGTTACAGGCCCTGTGCAGAAGACCGTGTCAATTAGAAAGTCCCTGTAAAAACAGGAAAAATTGAGGAGACAGGAGCAAGCGTGTCTGTGTCACACATAATCCCCAGCAATTGTTTGTCTTTTTTTTTTTTCACATTGTAATCCAATAAAGCTTTATCAATAAAGTCTATTTCTTTTTTCCTATTAATGCATAAGTGTCATTCTTTCTTTTTCTCTATTGTCAAAACAATGCACATTTCACATTTACATTTTTCCTTTGCAAAAACAGCCCTTTTTCGATTGGATTTCAAAACACGGGTCTCTGCTTGTTCAACCAGGCTGACAACATTCCCAGTCTCAGTAGAATCTGTCACCTTTGACTGCTTTGTCTTCTTACTTCTCCTCACAAATTTCTCTAGACTTTCAGTGTGTTTCTCAACCTCCAGTAAGGTTGTGCTGGTATCTAAAGCATGATGGTCAAAAACCTTTTCCGACATCTGTTGTTTCTGCTGTGTTCTTTGGCCCTCTGCCAGACTTGACCACAGGTATCTCAGATTTCATGGAGTCTACGGACACCTCAGTGCTCTTTGCATCCACAAACTTATGATTAGGAACTCTACCACGGGCTGATTTTCTGGCTGGGCTAGGACGACTTCTGGAATATCAAGAAGTTTCTTATTTTCCTCTTCAGCTTCAGGTGGCATGAATAAAGAACCACTTTCCACTCACGGAACAGACTCTTCCATCATTAGAGTGGGCGTCACTAGGTTTCTCTCAGAGTCTAGAGTCACATTCTTCTCCAGATCATCCAACAGCTGCTTCCTCTTCCTCACATCCTCCTCCTCTTCTAAAAGCCTGTTCTGCTCCTAAGCCAGTTGACGCTGCTCTTCCTGCTGTCTACATTTAGCAAAGTAGCGTCTAGCTCTGAGCTCCTCAAATGACAGCTCCAAACCCTCACACTGCAGCTCTTTCACGCAGTACATGGACCTACACTCCACACTGCTACTGCCGCCGGGCCGGATCGGTTATTCTCAGAATGCGAGATTATGCCCACCATGAGAGGCCGCTTCTGGATCCTGACTCTTGGGCAGGAATCCATGTGACTCAGCTTTGCCTGACCATTTGGATTTCTTCAGCTGTGGTTCTACATCCGCAGAAGTTTCAAACTTTTTAGAAATGACCAAATCTGGGTCCCATTTAACAGTTTTTGTGGGTTTCTTTTCACTAGCTTCCTGAGTTTTAGAGGATTCATTAATTGGGTTATGGATCCCCTTAGATGAATCTTCTGAGGAAGCGACATCCTCTGTAACCTCAGACTCGGCCACGGCAACTGCTTTATATCCACAGCTGGTCGGTGCAGGGTCTGCAATACCAGCATTTTTATTATTTTCTCAAAACTTTTTATGGCCCCCAGAATATTTTGTTGTATGAATATCTAAACATAGAATGTATCAACAGAGGGCTCTGCTTAAAAAAAAAACTAGTTTCATGCATTTTTTATCAGTGCTTGAATGAGGGTCTTTCATAAAAAAAAAAAAGAGAAAATCATGATTTGTCAAAGACTACAGAATGTGCGTAAGCAATGCTTCTATTGCTCATTTCTGCTTCTTCTTCGTCTGTGTTTTGATCCGGAGATTCTGTTCCCTTTAAAAGATGCGTAATAGCACCCCCCTTCCGTATAACAGTGAAAACGTGGATTGCCGAAAAATTCTGTCAATTCTTTACAAAGTGGAATCGCCATCTACTGGCCTGGCAGCAGAATACAGTGTTTTCAGTCGTTTTCGTGGATCTGTGTGAACGGGATCGTTTTGACAACGTTGTCATCTGTACATAAAAAACACAAAAACTTTTCCACTTTTAGTACATTGTTGACATGTAAACATACTCCAAGAAAGAAAACATTATTTCTGAATGTTCTCTGAACCAGAGATGTTCACAAGTCTTTCATCCGGAGTCCAAGTCAAGTCTGAAGTCTTTTGTCACGAGTCTCGAGTAATTAAAAAAAAAAAAAAAAATCTCGTATTCAAATCCTATTTTTTATCCTAGTTGTATTATATAGACAAAATAATATGATCTTTCTGTCATCTGTTTTGTTTGAAATTAAGGTCCTATGGTGTAAGGGATAATGTACATCCAGCTTATTACTTTATAATCCATTACAATGTACAAAACAATCCATCAATCAATCCATCCATCCATCCATCCGTTTATCTATCTATCTATCTATCTATCTATCTATCTATCTATCTATCTATCTATCTATCTATCTATCTATCTGTCTGTATATCTATCTGTATATCTATTTGTCTATCTCTCTCTGTCATTCTATCTATCTATCTATCTATCTATCTATCTATTCATCCATCTTTAAACTTTTTTATTAAGCAAACATTAAGGGAACATTCCATTTTATCATTCTGCAAACATTATGGGAACGTTACTTTTGAACATTCTCTGAACATTCCGAAACAAGTAGTAAGATTAAAAAAAAAAAAAAAACGTTACATTATTACATTTGTTCATTAATTTGAGAAAATCCCTGTTAGCTGGGTTTTATTGAGAATTGAGAATAGCTTTTAAATACAAAGTCATTTATTTCTCAGTCGATAGAATTGCAAAAATATTGACTGTTTTCAAATGTTAGTGTTCTTGAAGTGAAATAACCACTAACTTACTGCTAGTTGACTTTGACAGGACATTGCTCCAATGAGGAAAACCATTTCAGTTTGTGATCATGGTGGCGTCATTGATTGATCTCCACACGTAATTTCATGTACTTCCACATGTGAATGACTAACATGTTGACTTGAGAAAGTATATGTTGAAAAGGATTCATTTACAGTGCAGCTGTAAGCTAAATAATTCCAGAGGTGACAGATGATTGATTCTTACATGCATCAGATGTAAATGATCAGGTCAGTATCGATAAAAAGGAAAGGCCAAGATAAATTAAATCCACAGAAAAAGCCATTAGGGAGCGATTTGTTATTCCCGGCCCTTACAACCCCTTAATGGAGGCCGGTCTCGATTTTCTTCCCTCAAAATATCGTTAACTTGACGACACCCAGCGCCTGATGAAGGGTGATTTCCACTCTTGCTGTGTTTTCATTAAGCAACTAGTAAATGTAGTAAAATTTAAGCGTGGCACATTTATTATTCATGCAGATGAGTGCGGTTAGACATTTCTCAAACCTCCTTCTGAATAAAACATGAAGTTTGTTTGGTTTGGATAAAGACCCCCTTGACAGGCGTATTTCAGGGTCCCCGTCGACCGTATTCGAGGGACACAGCAGCTCATAAACATGTATGATGTCACTTCCTGAGATCACAAACATGCCCCAGTGTGGGCTTCTGCTTTCTGAGTCAGTGTTTGCATGTCAGTCTGATTTTCCTCCCTCAACGGCCGTTAGCTGAACAGGTGGCTGTCGTTTAGTCAGTCAGTCATGCGGTTTGTGCTGTTAGGCCCATGTTTTTTTTTTTTTTAAAGCTTTATCTCTCTCTCGTGTCAGCGATTCAGTAAGTGGAATAAGACAGGCAGACCTGTGGGAGAGAGAGGAGCAGAAATGAATTTTAAAAGCAGCAATTATACAGGCTTTTCTCTATCCATGCAAATAAATTCGATCTTGAGATGTGTTAGTGACAACAGCATAAAATTATTCTCTCCATTTTGTGCTTGAGATTTCATTTTAAAACTGTCTCAGGCTGAATGGAAGGAAAAATGTCAGCAAATAGAGACAATGCTCCGTTCAGCAGCGCTAAACCGCAGGCCATGCAATTAGAGCAATTACCCCAGTGCTCTTCTCCAGTTATTCCCATTCACTCTTAATGGTCACTTAAAAACTGGATGGCATTTTCATTCCATCCATCCATCCATCTAGCCATCCGTTTGTCTGTCTATCTATCTATCTATCTATCTATCTATCTATCTATCTATCTATCTGTCTGTCTGCATATCTATCTACCTATCTCTGTCATTCTATCTATCTATCTATCTATCTATCTATCTATCTTTGTCTGTCGTTCTATCTATCTATCTATCTATCTTTGTCTGTCGTTCTATCTATCCGTTTTTATGTCTGTTGTTCTATCTATCTATCTGTCTGCATATCTATCTACCTATCTCTGTCATTCTATCTATCTATCTATCTATCTATCTATCTATCTATCTATCTATCTATCTTTGTCTGTCGTTCTATCTATCTATCTATCTTTGTCTGTCGTTCTATCTATCCGTTTTTATGTCTGTTGTTCTATCTATCTATCTTTCTATCTATCTATCTATCTTTGTCTGTCATTCTATCTATCTATCTATCTATCTATCTATCTATCTATCTTTGTCTGTCGTTCTATCTATCCGTTTTTATGTCTGTTGTTCTATCTATCTATCTTTCTATCTATCTATCTATCTATCTTTGTCTGTAGTTCTATATATCCGTTTTTATGTCTGTCATTCTATCTATCTATCTATCTATCTGTCTTTATGTCTGTTGTTCTATCTATCTATCTATCTATCTATCTTTGTCTGTCGTTCTATCTATCTATCCATCTTTATGTCTGTCATTCTATCTATCTATCTATCTATCTTTATCTATCTATCTATCTATCCGTCTTTATGTCTGTCGTTCTATCTATCTATCTATCCGTCTTTATGTCTGTCCGTCTTTATGTCTGTCGTTCTATCTATCTATCTATCTATCCGTCTTTATGTCTGTCGTTCTATCTATCTATCTATCTATCTATCTATCTATCTATCTATCTTTGTCTGTCATTCTATCTATCTATCTATCTATCTATCTATCTATCTATCTATCTTTGTCTGTCGTTCTATCTATCTATCTATCTATCTATCTATCTATCTATCTATCTGTCTTTATGTCTGTTGTTCTATCTATCTATCTATCTATCTATCTATCTATCTTTGTCTGTCGTTCTATCTATCTATCCATCTTTATGTCTGTCATTCTATCTATCTATCTTTGTCGTTCTATCTATCTATCCATCTTTATGTCTGTCATTCTATCTATCTATCTATCTATCTATCTATCTATCTATCTATATATCTGTCTATCTATCTGTCTTTATGTCTGTTGTTCTATCTATCTATCTATCTATCTATCTATCTATCTATCTATCTATCTATCTATCTATCTATCTTTGTCTGTCGTTCTATCTATCTATCCATCTTTATGCCTGTCATTCTATCTATCTATCTATCTATCTATCTATCTATCTATCTATCTATCTATCTATCTATCTATCTATCTATCTATCTATCTTTGTCTGTCGTTCTATCTATCTATCCGTCTTTATGTCTGTCGTTCTATCTATCTATCTATCTATCTATCTATCTATCTATCTATCTATCTATCTATCTATCTATCTATCTATCTATCTATCTATCTTTATGTCTGTCGTTATATCTATCTATCTATCTATCTATCTATCTTTATGTCTGTCGTTCTATCTATCTATCTATCTATCTATCTATCTATCTATCTATCTATCTATCTATCTATCTATCTATCTATCATCCGTCTTTGTCTATCTATCTATCTATCTATCTATCTATCTATCTGTCTTTATGTCTGTCATTCTATCTATCTATCTATCTATCTATCTATCTTTCTTTATGTCTGTCATTCTATCTATCTATCTATCTATCTATCTTTATGTCTGTCGTTCTATCTATCTATCTATCTATCTATCTATCTATCTATCTATCTTTCTTTCTTTCTGTCTTTCTTTCTTTCTTTCCTTCTTTTTTATTTCTTTCTTTTACATGTTCAACAGCAGATTGTAAATACAAAATTATTCAGAAGCTCGTGTGTGTTTTGAAAATGAGATGATTACAGCATGTGGACGGCGGGACGCATTAGAGGAAGTAATGGAAGGTTTTTGAAAATAAGTTTTCAATGGGATTTCTAACAACTCACCAGACTGTGTGAGTCAGATCTGTCAAAACCTGCATGACAAGGTGTTGTTAAGGGTTTCTTGGGTCCAAAAAAAACACTACATAAATGATTCATGCAGCATTTTATAAGCACAACTGTCAAACTCAAAAGTATACAGGTTAAAAGAACCAAATCTGCCAGAGAAAGAAACCAAAATCCAATAAAAATATGAGCTGTAAAAGTGCAGAAACACAGCATGACTGTTATATCTGAGACGAGAGTGGTTCCAAAAATGTTTGGAAACTGAAGTGACACTTAAAAATGTCTAAATGTCATGTTGCATTAAATTAAGTCAAACAAGTATCAAAAAAAGTGTCTTTTATCATAAAGAAAGATGCACAGACCCAGTTTACAAGCAAAACATCTAACAGACAAAAGTTTCTTGAGTTGTAAATGCTAAAACAACAGATGTTGAACATGAAGACTTGTGATCTTGACTTCATACATCTGCTAAACATCACTAAAAGTTGCGAGACACAGAGACTTCAAACATGATGAAGTGACGTTTGAGACGAGAAAAGATCCTGCAGAATTTCACACACGTGATATGATGAAATGTGACTTTTTAAAAAAGAATTAGCAAAAGCATCAATTAAGTCAGTTTAATTACATATGAAGTGAATGTTGTTTGTTTCTGTTATTGAGTCTGCATATACAGTAATTAGACATGGACACTATAATTAAGAGTCTCCTGCAGCTGCATACAAGCAAGAGTCAATGTAAATTATCCCGGAAGTGTTTCCATTCACACACCGACCTGTAAAACCACAGCTTCGTTAGCTGTGTAAAAAATAATTACTGTGACCGTAATTATACACACATGATGATGAATACAAGAGAATGTGAAGTAAACTGTACAATATTGCGGGGAAAGAGCTTATATCATTATGATCTTTTGAGATAAATGATTGTGTCGACTATGAAAACATGCTGTCATAGCAATTCATTTGTTACAGTATTTATTCATCTTTGTTAGCATTAGTTATTAAAAATACATACAACTGTTTATTGCTGGTTCATATCAGCACAGGTACATTAAATAATATTAATACTAGTAAATGTTGAAATTCACATTAAGAATAAACACTTTTTTCCCTTGTTAGTTAATGTTAAATGGAACCTTATTGTAAAGTGTTACCCATTTGTTTTGTCCATAAATGAATATCAAAATATCATCTTTTGTGTCACACAGAGGAAAGTCAGTCATAAGGATTTGGAGGGTGAGTGAATTTATTTAACAGCATAATTAATTGTGTTTGTCGCCCAGAATCTCATACCATATGTATTAGTTATTGGAACATTGAAGTCACCATGAAATCAAAATGGACAATTCTTGTTTTTTATGGAAGATTGCAGTGTTTATTCATAAAAATGATTTATTGGTGCACATCGTTTTAAATTCACGTGGCTCGTAATCGAATCAGAATAATTTCCCCTGCCTCTTTGTAACACAGTTCATTGCTCGAGGAATGAGGAGGCGGGACCCGGCGAACGTTTCTCAAAACTTTAATCATATAAAATAAACTAACAACAAAACAAAAGTAAAAGCGTGTGTATGTGTGTGTAATTTATGTTTTGCACCTCCTGCAGTGAATATCTTGAGGAGTGTTTCGCTCAAACATTTGTGTTCTCTCTGTAATCTAAACCTCTTTCTGTCTGTGATCACTCCGCTTTAATCTCTTATTTTATTGGATGAGTAAATGTGTCTGAACTCAAACTGCTGTGACAATTTTCACAGTCTGTCATAGAGACACCGCTGCTATTCCTGTCTGAGCTTCACAAACATCCTTACATGCATTATAAAGAGAGAGAGTGAGAGAAAAAAAGTGCCTCAAAGTATCATAGAAAGGAGGTGCTAAAGCTTCAAATGTTGTTAAATATTATGTTTTTCATTAATTTGTATCTTCTTCCAAACATTTGATGTGATGTCAAAGTGATTTTTTTGATTGCTTTTTGTTATTTTGTTTATTTTGCACAATTTCTTATCGCATACAGCTAAACTGCAAATGTTGTGGGGAAAAAAATGTGCAGTTTCTGTCATGCCAGTGAAGCACATTAAACCGAAACTGAGACAGAAAGAGTGACAGACAGTGACAGAAACTAATGTGTGAATCGGAGGTGTTGACAGAGACGTTTCTATCAGTTTGTTATTGTACTTTGCTCAAAGTGTTTTTAACAGGTTCAGAACAGGTTTTAACCCTGCTGAAAACCTTATGGCACAACCACATTAGTTATTGAATGTATAACCTTGAAAAGCAAATGAAATGAAGAAATGGTACCAAATCACTTGCTTCACATTTTGATCCCCTGAAAGATTCCATTTGTGACTTTAATGGTTCCTCTAATTGAATCTAAAGTTCTAAATGGAACCTTAACTGGAAGTCTTTCATTTGCTTCCTAACGTTTGCTCTCTGTTGGTTTATGAGGTCAGAGCTCTGGAGACGGACAGGTTATCAGCTGAGATCAGAGTCCAGAAGAAACTGCTGTTGTAGATTCAGAGTTCAGCCCTCGCTCTGAGTCGTAACGCTGAGAGAACGTATGTTTGACTCGCCCTCAGGCTCTCATAGAGAACAAGAGACAGGAGAGGTGAGAAGATGCCAGAACAGGTGTGTAAACCAACGTCTGTGAAAATCACAGTTCATACCTGTCAACAGGTGATGTCGCTGACAGACCTTGAACTTTTATCCTCTTGTTCTAGAATATCTCAGCTAACAAAAATATGTTTTAAAACATTATGAAAACTTTCTCTTAATGTTCAGAATGTCCAGTTTTTTCAAATGTTTTCAAAACTTTTTTTGGTTATGTGAACGTTAAAGGAACATTCCATTTTATAATTTTGTAAACCTTAAGGAAATGTTACATTTGAATGTTCTCTCAAATAAATTGTAACGGTAACACTTTAGTATAGGGAACATGTATTCACTATTAACTACGACTTTTCCCTCAATAAACTCTTAATTTACTGCTTATTAACAGTTAGGAAGGTAGTTGTTAAGTTTAGGTATTGGGTAGGATTAAGAATGTAGAATAAGGTCATGCAGAATAAGGCATAAATATGTGCTTATTAATTACTAATAAGCAGCTAATATTCTAGTAATATGCATGCTAATAAGCAACTAGTTAAAAGACCCTAAAATAAAGTGTTACCCTGGTCTTTAATAATGTTCTCAAAATGATTGCACAAAATGTTATTTATACATTATTCACAGAACATTTTATTTCTGAAATGTTTTAGTTGGATGTTCATCTAATATTTTTAAATGTTACAATGGTAACACTTTATTTTAGGGTATTTTAACTAGCATATTACTAGAATATTAGCTGCTTATTAGTAATTAATAAGCACATATTAATGCCTTATTCTGCATGACCTTATTCTACATTCTTAATCCTACCCAATACCTAAACTAGTTGTTAAGTTTAGGTATTGGTGAGTAAGTTAACTTTATTGGTGAGTAAGTTAACTTACTAACTATTAATAAGCAGTAAATTAGGAGTTTATTGAGGGAAAAGTCGTAGTTAATAGTGAATACATGTTCCCTATACTAAAGTGTTACCAAGACCAGATAACTCTGAACAAACGTTGTTACTGGAAGAACGTTTGTTTATAACTTTGTGAGAACCTTGTACATTAGCCAAAGTTCTGAGAATGTTTCTTTGTTAGATGGTTCTCATACTGTTAGAGGTGCAGTAAGTCTTACTTTGTTTCCATTGCTCTTGGACGTTGTACCGACACCTGTTGGTTTGGATGCAGGATGACGCAAAAACAGAAAACATTTTCTATTGCAGATGTCATCACAAAAGTCTCTATTCAAATATGCATCTGTGAACCATAATAATTTATTCTGCAAGTAAAAGTGTGCAATAATATGAAGATTTTGTGAGTAGTACTCAACTGGTCATGTGATCACTCATGTAGAATAAAACAACCTTTCAGCTCCGATGAAACAGATCTGAAAAAAAGTGCTACTCATTTCTTTTACAGGGCAAAAATGTACTTGAGGCATTTATAACACTTCACCATGTACTACTGTACACCCAAAGCGCTTTACAATCATATCGGGTGCCTCTCCTCAACCACTACTTACCGCCATTTTGTCATTTTATTCACTTGTACTTTAAGCTAGAACACAAAATATTCAATTCAAATGCAGCAGATCACTTTGTTCCGTAGGGGTTACAAAAAAAAAAAAATAGGATTTGCTTTGTAACAACTTTCAAGTTAACAATTGCTAGTAAATTTCACAAAGAATTTCTAAGCAATGGCAAATAACACGCTGAAATTTTGAACTAGAAAATCTTTCTCCAAAAATCTTTTATTTAGACTTTATTAACTTCATTAAAATCATTTAACAGAGTGGAGTGATTAAAACTGCAGAGCTCAACATATTTACTCTGATAATGATCACTGTAATAATCACAGTATTCTGTTTACATGATCTGCAGCCTTAATCACATTATAAGGGCGCGTCGACACAAACTCTAACTTCAGATGCAGTGGCTGTTTTCATCTTATATCAAACTCTTCATAATTGCAGAAGAGTAAAGAAGCTACAGTCTTTTAAACGCATCTCTAACTTTCCTTCTGAATGTGCAACAGAGCTGATGGATTCGTGAGCCTGCTTTCAACTCTGCACAGCTTGTCTGAAGCATTACAGATGAGAATGACTGTCCTCATACAATTAGTTCAAAATGCGAGTTCAAAACAATGTGAAATGCCACACAGGGGCCTCTGGGAACATTATTGAGCGATATCTCAAATGAAGTGATTTGAAACAGTTCAGTGAGAGAAGCGATTTGATTTGCTGAAATGAATCGGACCTCACAGTGATACTTTAGAGAGTGAGAGATTGAGGGACGAGGGGAAAGCAATTATTTGTTTTTATGAGCATGAAGATAAAAGTATTAACAATTTTGTAAATTTCATTATCCTGAACGGTAGATTCTTTACTCATAAATGCCGTCTCTTAAAGTTGTGAAAAATGTAAAAGGTAAATCTATTGTCACATATTATGAGTCTGTATTTGGTGTCTTGTGTATGTCTTTTCACAAAAAAAAAAAAGGTAACACTTTATTTTAGGGTCTTTTAACTAGTTGCTTATTAGCATGCATAATAATAGAATATTGGCTATTTATTAGTACTTATTAAGCACATATTAATGCCTTATTCTGCATGACCTTATTCTACATTTTTAATCCTACCCAATACCCAAACTTAACAACTACCTTCCTAACTGTTAATAAGCAGTAAATTAGGAGTTTATTGAGGGAAAAGTCGTAGTTAATAGTTTATACGTGTTCCCTATACTAAAGTGTTACCAACAAAAAAAAAAAAAAAAAAAAAAAAAAAAAAGAGGAAGAAGATGGAGGGAGGAGAGCGAGGGCATTCTGGAAGAGAGTTTTTGAGTGTTTCCTCGGTTCACTCGTGTGCACAACAATGTGACAAAAACAACATGTGGCATTTTGTCTCGCTACACTGCTACTTGTTGAGAAAAATAAACTGCATGGAAAAGATACAATGTTTCATTTATTTGAAAGATGAGCACTATCACACTTCTGAAAAATGTTATATTAGTAATGTCGCATTTAAACTTTTTTATGCAAAAAGCCAATCAGAAAATGCCAAAAATACATAATGTTTTTTAAAGGAGGTAGAATTAACATCCAACCTAAAATACTGGATTTTTTTTTTTTTTTTTTTTTTTTTAAAGAGCATTTTGTCAAGACAGATTTTGAAAGGCTTTTTTTTAGGGAAAATTTGAAGTGAAAAATGTTTCAACACCAATTTTTCCAGCTGGGAAAGAGCAGTTAATTTCCCAGAATTCATTACCTGTTGAATTGCAATTCAGTACCTCTACCCAGGGCTCGATTTGAGGGGGTATGCGGGGGGATGGTATCCCCCTTGTTGAAAAAAAATGACAAAAAGTATTCCCTCTGTAAAGCCATCCCCTTTAGATTTTCAGTGTTATGTATATTTTGTAAATCTTATTATGTTAACAAAATGTAAAAATTCTCTGTATGATAATTAAACTATAAATAACAGTGATTGACCAATCAGAACTCAGCGCTTTAGTCATTTTTCGCACTTGTTCAAAAGGATCAGGAGAACGGTTCAAGCGCATCTTTTGACATTCTTTAAAAAGAAGAGAACAGATATTACTTTGATTAGTGTTTTAAGAACATTCCCCTGACACATTAGAACGAATAACGAACAGAGCTAAAGTGCACTGATGCCATAAGGGATTATTGTCAAGGTGAATTATTGACAGTGAATGTCATTACCGAGGTGATAATGCACACATGCATATAGGCTATTTTAGCTACATATACGTGTGTTTACTTATTTTACTTAATAAACAACTATGAGCTCTGTTCATACTCTGCTGTTTAAAACTGCATGAACCATCCATTCGAGACAGCAAACAAAGAGTGTTTTACTGCAACATGAGATCACACTGTACTGCAAAAATCAGTCAGCAGATTGAAGATTAAAAAAACGAGAATAAAGCAGTAAACTATGATGACAAGCACAGATATGAGTAGTGATGGGTGATTTCGAAACACTGCTTCATGAAGCTCCGAAGTTTTATGAATCTTTTGTTTCGAATCAAACATTTCGAAACAGTTCGAAATTTCAATGGTTCACCAGTAGAGGGCGATGATAAAGTGAACCCATGAATCATGCAGATTCACTGAGAACTGTTGAACAAGTGTCTATGGGCTTTACCCTATGGTTTTACCAGATCTCTGATCAGTTTTATACATTTGTAGATGTTTTAATTAGACATTAGAATAGTTAAAATGAATAATGTTAGTTATTAATCTCTATTGGTCTGTTTAGCTTGAGCCATGGAACAAACAAAACAAGCCCTGAAAATTGATAAAAAAAACACATATTACACTTTATATTTAATCTTAACAGATGATTAGTTATTTGCATTTGATAGATTTTACTTTCAATAAAACTTTTGTAATAGATTTGTAAAAGGTGTTTCCCTTTCGAAAGGGAACTCGCACTGCATCCTAGAACACATATGAGGAACGCCCTCGTGACAGGTGTCTGAAGCGATAGTCGAATCACGGCAATCCTAATGGCCGGCGACAGCCTATGACGTCATACTAGTGCAACCAGACAGTATATAAGGGGCGCCTAGAGAACATGTCATCCTCTTTTCGTCTTCAGTGACTGTTTTGTCTGTTGTGATTGTTTCAAGGTAAGATCATGTCTGAGAAGCGTTTCAAGCGTTGTGCCGATCCGTGTCCGAGATATCTGACACCGGATGACACACGACTTATCGACACTGCCTGGGTGAGGAGCACGTGCGTTCAGTTCTCGAGGGATCTGTTTGCGTTCATTGTGAGCGTTTGCCTATGCGGACGCTCCGCTCTCGTCTGTCAATCTTCTCGAGGGAAGAGGGACAGGCATCTGCACCTGGCGCCGAAAAGTTTGAGAAAGGCGTTTCTCTTTCTCGCGATTCGGCGGCTCACGAGAGCGATCTGCTCGATGAGGATGCCATTTCTCTGGCATCCTCTGGTTCAGCAGACAGTGCTCTTTTAGCTTTAAGCCGCACTGAAGAGCAGACGATGGTTGTTGAGGGCAGTGAAAGTATTTCATCTGAGCCCGCGTTATGGAGCGCGCCTCGGCAGATTAAAACTGATGCGCGCACGGGAAGGAGGCTAGACGAACGCTTTCTTTCTGGCCATACTCCTCCAGCTCCCGTGAGTCTTCCATTCCTTCCTGATCTCCATTCTGAGTTCGAGAAGGCATGGAAAAACCCTTATTCGCCCCGTATTCATTGGTCTGGGCATGCGAATTATGCCAACGTCGAGGGGATACACGAGCACGGATATGTGTCGATGCCCCCTATCGACGAGACGTATGCAAACTATCTCGTTGGTGGTGGAGCGTCATCTTTGTCTCAAGGCCCTGCCTACTAGACCATTAAAAACAACTTCACGGTTGAATGGCAGGGCGTATATGTGTGGCTGCAGGTCAGGCTGGTGCTGCACTGCACACTATGGCAGTGCTTCAAGCATATCAGGTTGATCTGTTGAAACATTTGGACCAGGGCCAGGGTCTTTCCCCTGATGCAGTGGCTGAGCTGCGCCGCACCACAGATCTGGCTCTCTGCGCCACCAAACAAACTGCAGCCAGGGGGACCTGGCCTGTCATGGTCTGAGGATCATAGGCAGGGCCAGAGGTCTAGCGTCGCCTCTCGGGCCCCTCCTCCGCAGAGGAGCAGGTCTCAGAGAAAGGCGCGATGCTAGAAAGAAAAAGCAGGATTTGAGAGAGGTGATACAAAGCCGGTACGGTGAGCGCCGCTGAGTGTTTCCTCTCTTTTTTGAGGGTTTTCCATCTCCCTCTCCTCTTTTTCTTCTTTCTGCGTATGCTCTGACATCAGGCCTGAAGCCTGGGCCCGATGATGAGTTTGTTCCCGTTCTGGAACTCCTTCTGAGGGTCCAGCTTAGTGCTTGATATTGAGCACAGCCGTTTTCAGACTGCTGGAGTATGGCAGGCCATTTTTACATTCAGCCTCTACTCTTTTTGGTCTTAGGTGAGCTTAGCAGGTCACTTCCCCGCTAAGGGAGATTTATTCATCTCGCAGTGACCGTGGCTCCCTGCTTTAGGCTAGCGGGGCTTTTATTTTGTATACGTTACAGGTTTTTTGGGGCTTTCTAGGCCCCTGGAGCTCTTATGAAAGGCTGATCTCACATCCATACACGTGGCTATTTTTGCCACAGCTAACACAATTTCAGCAGCAAGAGAAGGTATGTTTACATGACAACGATGTACTAAAAATGGAAATGTTTTTTCTTTGTACAGTTGTTGAGGGGTTGTGGCCCAATTCAAAGCTTGTCGCAAATGATTTTTTGTCCAAAATATCCTCTATTGTGTGGTATCATACCAATTATTTAACTGCTCCCGATCGACACGGACCATCCCCAATCATGTTTGATTCAACACATTAGCGCCAATAAACTTATCTGGATTTTAAAAAATTGTATTTAGACTGAAAACATTTACAGTGCAATACATTTACATTACAAACCCTTTTACTGCAAAATTATATCATGCTATATTGCAGAAATCAGTTAGATTAAAAAACACACAAAAACTATTCTAAGATGACACACAAAGACATCAAGAATCAGCATATGAATCTCAACAATGGTGACAATCAAAAGTGTCATGCTGCAATGCATGCTGGGAACAATAGTACAAAACTCCCAGCATGCATCACAGCATGAATAAATTATTTTCTTTAATTCTAACTATTTGCTGTGGTTTTTGTTGTCTTTTAGTAGTTTTTTTGGTCTGATTGTCTCAATATTTTGTTGTCACCATTGTTGAGATACATACGCTGATTTCTGAAATTTGGGCTGGCACAAAGTTGTTATCTAGGAAGTGTCATTTGGAACTCATTTATAGAGTTATTTTTATTATAAATATGTTGATAATAATTAAACACTTCAGTGCTCTCCAAAGGCACCATTTTAGGTAGCCTATATAAAAGGATGGACTGTGTGTGAAAGAGAGAGTCAGGTGGTCACTCAAATACTACAATGATATAAATAATTCAATGAATAATGCCTATTTTACTATTCTTTAAACCAATAAATAAAAACGTTTAAGGCACAGTAGCCCCAACCTCCTCGCCGATGACCACACCATCCCTCTTGATTATTTTTTTACAATTCAACCTCTGCCTCTACTTGTGTTGTGGCCAATTCAGTTCATATTCACACTTATGAATTCTTCAATTCTGAATTTTGCACAACCCTAGAAGTTTGTTCAAACAGTGCCAGATGGGAGATAGTTTGAGGATCATATACTCACAAAAATGACTTACGGCAGCTGACCTGAGGGATCAGCTAATGTCTCATTCGTTTGTCATTACTATCACATGCTCTTTTCAGATCCTACAGATCTTCTGGCACTGTACATTTGAAGGGTTATCGGAGCGGCCCGTTATTCATCAGTCTGTTGAGAAGTAAAGAGAGAGAGGACGAGGAAGGCTGAACCGATAAGACAGGGATGAGTGATCCAATTTCTTCAGCAGCGGAAGCGTGTCGCCTTGATAGCCTTCACTTACCGCACATACACCTGATGCCCCTCCTGGGGGCAAACGGCAGGACGCCCCATTAGAGAGGCGTGTAGAAATGTCACGGGCACAGCAGACAGCTAGATACGAGTCTGCAGATCACAAATGCCTAAAGAATGCCGCTTATTGCAGTTTATTTACTATTTCCACATGATCTAATCCAAAAATGCCTTTGTTGGAGTTGATTCAGTCCTATTAACGAAAATTTCTAAATGATCAACATGATTAAAATGTTCCTGAAAAAGCACACAATCTCACAATTATTTGTTCATCTATTAATCACCATTGTATTGCAGTGCATTATATGTTTTAAAACTAAAAATAGGGCTTTGATCATCATAAAACTAAGCAGTTAAATATCATCTTACTAAGACATATTATTGGCAAATATAGAGTGACAACTGATATTTAAATGCATCTTATGTAAGAATATGCTATATTGTCAAAGATCTCACTGATTTACATTACAAGCATTAGAATGTAATCATACTTTTTGTTATAAATATCAGCATCTGCACCAAACTGCATATTTTTGCCTTTGAATAAAATTGAGCTGTTTTTACTACATATTCTCACTATATCATACTACATGGGCCATAAAAGCTTGCTATATCAAATATGATACTCAACAAAAAACAATATGGTTCAAAAAATCTTACAGGGTTAAATCATATTTTTGATGATTGTTTTTTTTTTTTTTTTTCAGATGCTGTTGGTAGTATTGAACTTTAAGTGGAAAGCATTAGGCTACTTAGTGCCTCTTTTTACGTATATTCACCGCAGTGTTTGATAATGTGGCTCATCAGCGTGGCGCTTGTTTAAAAATGCTGCCGAGGACGTGGTTATTGATTGGGATGGTACTAAACAAGGAGGCAGAAATTGATAGCTTACACATCCAATCTCTGGTGTCAAACGAGTCATTGTGCCGGAGCTCCGCAGCCCCCGGCAGGCAGGATCCTCATTAGCAGCAAATGAGCTTTTGAAAGGGTGTTGAGCGCGATGAGTTGATTGGATTTACTCACTGATGTGTTCTTTTATATTTGCAGTCTCGGAGGGAGAGTGGTTGGCAAACAGCCTGGTTCAGATCTGCTGGCAGGTAAAGTTTCGTGCCTGAATGTGTTGGCGGTTTTTTGCACTGCTTTGGCAAGCTGACGGTCCTGTTCTCAGAGCAATTAGCAGTGAGTCACGCAAACGGAAGGTCCTGTCTGTTAAAGAGCTCAGCGCTGCCACATCATTAAAGAGTGTGATTTCTGTGACTTTACCGATGAAGCCCATTTCTGCCTCAGAAGACAAAAGAATAAATAAATATCATGCCTTGGAGTCTTGTCATAATTTCTACTTTTTATTCAACTTTTTAATATCATAATTATGACTATTTTTGAGTTCTTAGTTTGTTATAATTTCAGCTTTTCATCTAATAAATATTAAAGTGCCATAATTTAACCTTTTTTTGTCACAATTTCAACTTTTTAATAAAATTGACTTTTGACTACGACTTAAGCCAGAATTTTGACTTTTCATGAACTTTTATCATTTAACTTTTTATCTCACAAATATGACTTTGTATGTCATCATTTTAACTTTTTTGTCATAATTTCGACTTTTCACGTCAGAATTTTGGTTTAGTTTGTAATAATTTTGACTTCATAATTTAGATTTTTTTGGTATCATAATTGACTTTTTAAGCCAGAATTGTGACTTTTCATCTCACAAATGACGCGATATGTCATAATTTTGACTTTTTTGTACTAATTTTGACCTTTTTCACCAGAATTTCAATTTAAAGGTGCAATATGTAATATTTTCTGTCTGCTAGAGGTCGCTAGATGCCTATTCAATACAAAGGCGTAGCTTGATGACGCCAAGCGCGGAAACTTGGGACATGTGGTCTTCACCTCACAGCCGGTTGAAAATAATCGGGATAGGACTCGGGAAGAAATAATGTTCATGGATGCGATTATTAACGTTACTGTAGTATGAAGCAGAGCAGGACCGAGTGTTGTGGGGGATGAACAAGGCCGCTGGAGTGATTGCGCAACACGCGCCACGAGCAGCGGAGCTTTTATTATGCCACAGTCGCCGGCGCTGCTTCCGCTTTTCTGGTCATGAGTATGAGGTAATGCAGCTCTGTTTATCATATTAGATATATTTGAGTGTGTTGAAAATGTAATAACGTTACTCTGTGCGTTCGCTCGGTGGCTGCTGTGAGACACTTGTTGCACACTGCAGTAAGCTAGATCGATTTTAGAATATCATATTAAATGCTGGATGGCTTGTGTTGATAAATGGCATGCAATTAATTTTAAAACGTATTGTATGATGGAGAAAATGCTGTATTACTGTTACTAAAAATAAAGCTGATTCTGATTATGCTATTAGGTACTTCACAAAATAGTGTTTTTCTCTGAGGTGTGGTAAAGCATGGTACTTGCTAAAGCATGGTACTGCCAAAAAATCAAGAACATTAGATTGTAAATAGGTGTTTCCATGGTTTCTACAAAGTAAAACCGGAAACCGAGGATAACGCGGGTATGACGCAATTGACAGGCGACTCCTCACACGTCTCGGAGCCTCGGTTAAAATTACAATTTTCTCACGATTTACAAATAGTTAGAAACATTTTGGATGTTGTAAGTACTCAAGTGAACAAAATATATAACACTGGCCTAGTGGTTTTTTGGATATTTTACTGCTAAATTCTTACATATTGCACCTTTAAGTTGTAATTTAATTTATTTAATAAAAATGACTTTTCAGTTCATAATTTCCACTTTTTATCTCATAAATATGACATAGTACGTCATAATTTTGACTTTGTCATAATAATGGCCTTTTACACCAGAATTTCAACTAGTCGAAATTTCAACTTTTTAATATCATAATTTTGACTTAGTTTGTAATAATTGTGACTTTTAAGCCAGAATTTCAACTTTGTCAATTATGAATCACAAACACATGATTTTTTTTCTTATTTGGCGGAAATGAGCTTCAATACATTAGCACCAATAAACAAAATAACAAATAATAACCGTTTCAAATAGATGTCCCAAATGCTCCGCCCCTTATTGTCATTGGTCAGACAAACCGATATCCCCGCCCCAAATTCACACCATTGGTTGAGTAAGTGTTGTTCAAACAAACAGATTTATGTTTTGAAAGCGCCACAGAATCACATTACAGAACTCAGTGTTGGGTTGTAGTTTTACTAATTTATATTTTATGTAACATTGGTTATTAATAAAGAACCATAAAGATAAGCAAGAGAGACCAATCACAGATCAGTTTAGCAATATAGACAAGCAAGTCAATCACAAATTATTTGCATATAGTCCAATGATGTCCTGACTGTCTGTTAAACAATGTCAAAGAGAGATTTTTAAATATTAATTTCTTAAAAACATATGAAATAATCAGGATGTCTCAGAATGTAGTCTGTATGTGAAGAAGCTTTAAGCTGAATTAATTGCACATGTTGAATCATTAAAGCAGGACGTTTGAGGAACATCAATAGTGTAATTAAACACACAAAGCAGAGGGTTGTGGGAAGGTCAGGCAGGTCTGGAGAGAAGGATTTTCTTCTGTCTCACTCTCTCTGTTTAGTGTGGGAGAGATGAAACTCAGACGGCATCAGATGTGAGAGCACGTCAGTAAACAGCAGCTCCTCCAGGACGCCGTCAGCCTCTCTGCTCATTTCTTGGCTCTTTATGGGCTGTTGAACCTCTGGAGGATGGCGGCCGCTTTCTGCAGCTCAGTGTGGCTGTCAAAGTCACTCCTCAACAATCACAATCCTACAGACGGCTGCACAGAGATTTCATCAGAATATAACGCTTGCCCCTCTATCTGTTCCTCCATTTATCCTCCATCTATCCATGGCTGTCTTTTTCTTTGCTTTTCTCAGTTCCTCACTGTGCTTTTTAATTAAACAGTTTTTTTTTTTTTCATTGACTTTTTTATTGACCATTCTTTCACAATTTGAGCCTGATGAATCTTGACATTGTCATCCTGGAATATGGCCATGATGTGTTTTCTAGCTACACACTCCAGCAATTGGGGTTAGAAGAACGGTTCCCAAATATATAATGTATCACCTGCATCGACTGACAGGCACTGACAATATATTAATATCTACAGGCCAGTAGGTTCGGCTCGGGAGGCGTAAATTAAACAGCTTTAGTTTAGTAAGGGAGTAAATCTGTATTGAAAATAAATTGATTCTTTGTAGAAAATAAAGTAGTTATTTAACAGTATTTTGAATATTAGATCATAATAACACAGAAATTTAAATCAATTTACAATACAATACAGTACACAAGTTATTCATGGACTAATCTGCATGCACCCATTAACTATAGAGTTTAGTTAGAATGCAACCTTATAACATCAAATGTTCTCAATTATAACTTTTGACAACCTCAGTTAACTCAAATCATCAAAAGTAACTCTTTGGTATTCAAAACGTTACAAAATAAACAATTCAGGATATATGATTCAATAGATTTTTTTCAATAAACTCTGTTCAGTACATTCAGTTTGGTAAATTCAATTCAAAAAGGTTTGGTTTAATACATTCAGTGCGAAAGACTCAGTTCAGTAAATTCAGTGCAAAAGATTAAACTCGGAAAAGTTGGATTTTGAAGTTTGATTCAGTACTCATTTCAAAAAAAAAATCAGTTCGTTAAATTCGACTCCTATTCAGTTCAAGTAACACGATTCCTAAACGTTCAGTTCAATCGCTTCAATTCAGAAGAATAGGGTTCAGACCTTTTAGACAGTAAGTGTAATAACAAACTTATTTACAAAGAACTTAAACGTATCATCACTGGTGATTATCAGTGTTATTTTCTGGGAGATATTGAAAGTTCAGTAAGGGATAAAGCTTTTACCTGTTATATGGCATACCCTGTTGCTCCAAAGGTCAAGGAGACTCATTACAAAATTATGTTCAGGATTTACCAAGTTAGCAATTTTATTCAAAAACGATTTCATTTCAAGGTGGATCCTTGTGGTTTTTGTTCTTCTTTTCCTGAAACACTTGATCACCTTTTCTTCTACTGTGATGATACTTCTAAATTTTGGTTTGATATACATAGCTGGTTGTCAGTAAAAATGGAGACAATTCCTCATATAACTCAACAAGATGTCTTTTTTTTTTTTTTTGTATGATTTAAATTCATTCTACTCTGATGTTGTTAATTTTGTTTTATTGATGGGCAAATAGCATATCCACACTTGTAAATGGAAAAAGTTTAAGCCCTCCTTTAACATATTTTTATGTGAGTGTGTTAAAATGTTTCAGAGTTTCAAATGCTTCAGAAAACATAATAGAAAATCTGAAACATTATGTTTATCTTTGTCAAAATATCTATTATTTTAGTCTCTTTTCTTCTTTGACATCTACATCGGCTACCTTTTTGTCCTCATCCTTGCTCTGTTTTTTTTTTTTTCTTTCTTTCTTTCTTTCTTTCTTTAATGTAATCTCTAAATGTTTGTTTCAATGGAAGTGCCTTACATTGTTGATTGTTCTCTGTCTTGTTATGTACATTAAGCAATAATAAAAAATTAAAAAAAAAATAAAAAAAAGAATAGGGTTCAGTTCAGTCGATTCATTCATTTTGGTTCAATTGGGTTCAATCGATAGATTCACCGGGAAAAATTATTCGACTCCACAGTTCTAGAAAACTGTGTGGTACAAAAAAATAAAAAATAAAAAATAAGGAAAAAATAGTCCCGTCTCCACAAAGATATTACTTTAAGCAGTCTCTCTCTCTCTCTCTCTCTCTCTCTCTCTCTCTCAAAAACAAACAAACAAACAAACAAAAAACTTGTTAATAGAGATTGTCCTACCCCGTTCATGGGTTAGATTAACTGCTTCAGTCAGTGTTTGTCTCGTGTGAGTTGGCTCGCCATCTTGCATCATCCTCTAATTGAAACGAACAGAGTTCCAGAAGAAGAAAAATAAAAATGAACTGCATATATACAGGCTATATTAAGTTCACAATCATCAAATTCACAGTTTCTCCTTCAATAACAGTACAGATAGCATTTGTAAGCTTGCTAATTTAAATGACACAAGTAATTCCACACTCAGTCGACATTACTTCTGCTAATTAAACAAAGTAACTCATCATCATCATCATCATTTGAACATTTAGGACCCATATACACATTACTGTTTAACCAACAGACTTCTTTTAACTTAAAATAGACAAAAACTCATAAGTATCATATTGCTAAATAACTGAGCTTGAATTTTATCTAACTCGAATACATCAGTAACGTTACATTTAATTACATACACAACCATTTATACACATTGCAAAATGTGTACCACTCACCAAAATACAAAGAAATAAACATAGATATACATATTTTATCCTCTTTAACTCCTTTTTCTTTTCTTACTCAGAGTTACGCTGCTGCTCATTAATCTCACAGAGAAACTAAAATGGCTCTCCCCATTAGCAACTAACATAATGGGGCGGGACTTCTACTTAGACTTAATATGATTAGACGATCACTGCAATTTCAAACAATTTATTTAAATACAGTTTATTTACATTTTATATTTTTCTCACATTATTCATTTCTGATTAGTTCATTTCTTTAACAAGCTGTTTTAAATATTTCATTATTTATAATTAATTTGTTAAATTACACAGGGTTAACAGCACTAATGATCCAGTCATAGACTATTAGTATTTGACTATTTAATTTATTTAATGAGTTTTGACTTTTCATCTCATAAATGACAGTGTCATAATTACGAGTTTTATGTCAGAATTATGAATTTCCACTTTTTTATCTCGTAAATATGATGTAGCATGTCAAGATGTTGATTTTTTATGTCATAATTTCAACTTTTTAATATCATTATTGACTTTTTAAGTCATAATTTCAATTTTTCATGTCATAATTTTAAATTAGTTTGTTATAATTTCAAATTTTTATGTCATAATTGTCATAATAATTATTTTTAAGCTACTTTTTAAGCCAGAATTTCACACTGTCATCTGTGAAATTGTAGTAAATATGCAACATGAATATATAATATTCACTTTGACCAAAGCTTTTAAATGGACTACAAAAGTCAAATGAACTACAAGAATAGTGCAACACCATTTGACTCCATTGACACCACTGGAATATGAATAACTCGGGCCTGTCCCTCATTAAATGTAGTGCACACATCACATGGATACTGGTATGGTGTCTGTGGTCATGTTTAGAAATCATTTTTGTATTGAAAAGAGCTACTTGAAGATTCATAATCACATCATGCTATTGTTTTGAGAACAGAGAACTCTGAACAAACATCACTTGAAGAATATTTGTTCATAACTTTGTTAGAACCTTCTGAGGACATTCCCTTTTAGCTGGGTCCCCAGCTTCTCAGATGTTTCTCGTGAGAAAAAGACCCCAATAATCTCATATGTGTCTCCTTTAGATGCCCAAGAGATTTTAACGTCTCACGACAGTCTAGACACCACAGTCAAACGGATGTGTTTTAGACCTCTTTGCGTGGATAATCTTCATTTAAGATAACAGGCTGTGACAGGACTAGGACAGTCTTTGCAGACAGACAGGCAATTCTCATCCAGTTTTCTGCCCTTTAGGGAGGGAAATTCTCTTCGTGTGTGATTTATAAACAGCATCTGAATTGTGGCGCTCCGCAGCTCGTCTCATGGTGCTGGAAAACGAACTCGTTCTCATTACCTGTCAAGCACATGCCTTCAAGATGCTATAAAAACCAATATACATTTCCAAAGCTTCCCCTCCGGTCCTTTCCTCACGTCGCAACGTCGGACGTGTGGCATTACATCAGACTGCTTGTTATGAAGAACCAGTAAATGTGTTGAAATGCTGTTCACAGGCCTTTGACCTAAAAGTTCTTTCACCTGAAGCTACATGAACACATGTCTGTGAATACTGTTCGGACCGAGCCTGATTATGCTTGACCTTATCAGTGGGCTGCACACATGTGGCCTTAACTGACTTAATTAACCACGGCGTGATGGATTTACCCGTCATGCACGGCTTCAGGCGTGGAGAAAGTTTATCTGTGCCCTTATGAGAGACTTTATTGCTCTGGTTAAATTTAGGAAGTGGAACGACTCTTTCAGGTAGTGAAGCATCGAGAACGAAGAGCAGGAAATCACAAAGATTTGAGTGAAAAGGTACCAAGCAGGGTTATTATGGTTAACTAAAACTAAAATTTAATTCCAGTTAAACACTAAAATAACACTGGTATTAAGATATCTAATACTGGCCAAATTCGCATGTGTTTTTTAAAAGCAATCCCAGATTGCATTGAGATGAGAAGAAAAAAAAATCCAAGATGGCAATCAAGATTAGAGAAATTTAAAAATATATAGTTCAATTTCATTTAAAATGGACAATTTAACTTAATGTTTGTGTGTGCTGTGTATTTTAATGTATGGTTAATTAAGTCAGTTAAGCAATCGCTTAATCGTTATGTGACAAATTGCTTGTGATGTTCCTCATTTATAAATTGCTTTGGATGAAAGCATCTTCTAAATGACTAAATGTAAATGTACCTTAAAGGAGGAATCATGTAAACATAGTGGTTGTATGGCATATTTTACAAATTCATAGAAGAATTAAGTTACTCTGGAAACATTGACCCATGCATAGGGTAAAAAATAAGCTAATAATCTAGTAAAAATGTTTACAGACCTACTATGAGCTACAAGGATGTTAATCAATAGTATTTGCTTCTGTTGAAGCAGTCAGCCTGCATTATTTCAGCTTATTTTTTAAAATAATTGTGTTTAACAGCGGAATTCCTAATGAGAAACTACATTACCCATGATGCTGTACAGAAAATTACACCAATCAGAGAGTAGCAAGAAGCAACACAAGCCAAAATAGCTCTTTAGCTCGGCCCACTCCTATAAAGCACTGCGAATGACGTAATCGAGTCTATCTTACACTCTCAAAATACTTCAAAAAAAATTCTGCTTTGTGCTGTGCAAAGAAATCCTATTCATGCATTTTCAAGTTTGTTTGGCTTGAGTAGAAGAAAAAAAAGGCAGAATATAATGGACATTTTTTCGAATTATGTCAAATATAGAACTAACTTAACCACAGTGCCTTACGGCACTGCCTAAAACACACCGGATCTTTCACTGAAAAACAAAAGAAACTCACTCCCGTTAAATGTTTACTCTTTGAATTCTCGCAATCGGGAACAATACAAGTCAACACCATTATGACTAAAAGTTTGCTAAGAAGTATTTCCTACTAAAGCAAGGCGGTATTTAACTCTGGTAAGCCTATCCATAGCAGACTAGTGGAAGTGGCCTTGGATGGCAACAGGCCCAGTGCATTATGGGTGTTGAAGTTTTCCTACCTATTTGGCAAAAGGGAAGACCTTTTTCTCTGTTTTCTCTAGTCAGATAGTAGCACCGATTTCACAGCCTTTCTACTGTATAGGCAGCCGAGTTTTACCGAAAGTCCATTTTGCCAGAGGTGAAGTACCCCTGAAGTACCCCTTTAACTTAAAGTACCCCCTTTTTTTTTCATATGATTTAATATTGCTTAATCAACCTAAATACATGACAACAATATATATTTTTTTTAAATTAAGTAAAAAAAAACATCTACAATTATAGGTTACCACTTTTTACAGTGCATGTTGGCTATAGGCAGCAAGATAACTGCATAGCTGCATACAGTAAGTGCATTCTTCAGGGGGTTCAAGTGGTTGAATTTGTTTCATCAAGTGTGTGTGTGTGTGTGTGTGTGTGTGTGTGTGTGTGTGTGTGTGTGTGTGTGTTTGCAGAATTTTATAGGCGCACAGTATTTTTGAGCACAAGCATTCAGAGGACTGAAGCGGCTCCCAGTCTCCCACCAGCTGTCCTTCAGAGCTTCAGGAGACTTCAGGACTCACCGGTTCAGCAAAGACAATCATTTACAGACTCTAATTAGACGCGAGTGAGTTATGCAGAGTAGAAACAGAAAACTCTGTGTGATTCTATTTGTAGATTTTCAGCAGTGTCGTGAAACCTGATTACGAGGCTCTAAGAACAGAGAAGTTTATGAGCTCTTGCCAGCTTTAGTAATATACAGCGTTTGCAAAATTACAGTGTGTTGGGATCTTGAAATCAGAACTGACTCTGTTTGCCTCCTTAATGCACATTATTGTGAATGATTCAGTGGTGCATGCTATTTTTAAGAGTTTGTTGTCAAAATCTAATAACTTGCTCTTTTTCAGACTTTTTCATCTGCCTCCCATCCAACATTTTATTTTGTTTATCCAGTTTTTATCCTTAATATTCTTATTCACTTGAAAATATTGCCCTTTTTTTTTTTTTTTGTGAAAATGCAATTGATTGCAAATTACATTGACTTTAAAATGGCCCAGAATCGTCAGATTGAAAGCTCGTATGTTTTATTTTTCATCTGGTCAAATGCAAAAAGACATTATGTTTTGCTAACATTCATATAAAGTTATGAAAGTGTTATTTCTGAATGTTTTTTAATGTATTAAGAACGTTTCTTCTTGATTATGCGAATGTTAGAGGAACATTCCATTTTATCATTTTAAAACATTAATGAGAATGTTATTTTTGAATGTTCTCTCAATGTTTAAAACACCCATTTTTAATATTTTAAGAATGTTTTGTTCTAACATTTACATTACCTTTAAAAATCATTAGTGGATGTTATGGGAATGTTTCCCAGCTGGGATCAGTCTGTATATGTTATTTAACCTGCCTTGTTTAGTATATTAATGCCAAAGGAGAATTATATAGATAATTAGATTTCAGTACGTTCAGAGATGCTTATGGATCAATAAGGCACATTTATTTACAATAAATTTGACCACAGACCACAAAAGTAAATAAATGTGCCTTATTGATCCAGAGACAACAAAAGTAACACTCGGTTTCATATAATCCCCATTTTGGCTTGACTTTTGAATTCACCTTCTGAGTCTAATAGCATGAGTTGTGTCAGTGTATGAAGACACATACACAGGAAAATAAGTGAGCCGTTAATTAATTTAATCAGTGTGTACGAGCCACGGGGAGTCATTAACTGAACCAGTGCAGAGAGAGAGAGAGAATGAAAGAAAGAGAGAGATAGTGTTGTCTGACAATCTCATCTTCTCAGCTGAGCTCTTAAGAGCTGGAGATGTGAAAGGTCGTGTCCGTGACACCGGCGTCTCACCTGAGACTCAGTGTTTGTATTATCCGCTGCTCTCTCCTGAATGTCATTCAGCATTAGGCAGATCAATGCATTGCATTGAGTTGAATTTACTGAACCTTGATCAAGCTGGTAACAAACCTCAGAAGAGCTTCCAGAATTTGTTCAGGTTGCTTGTTTACTTAATTTTGACCAAGTTTGGTAACGCTTTACAATAAGGTTAACATGCACTAACAAAGAACAGCTGTATTTTTATTAACTAACGTTAACAAAGATTAATGAATACTGTAACATGTATTGCTCATTGTTAGTTAATGAGCTCTAATTTCAAATTCAAACTTGCTTTGCCATGACAGTAGTTGACCAGAGATTGTTACCTTTTTGGAAATTCTACTGTTGCTTAGCAACAATCCAAATGAATATTCCAAATGGAGTTATGCTTTCTTAATTTTAATGCTATATGCTACTCTACATTGTTTTTTGTTGCTGTTTAATTGCAGAGAACATGAACAGGAGGAGTGTGCAGTGACAATACAGAATGACACATAAAAATTAGAATAGTAAAAAAAAAAAAAACAGAAAAGGTGTCAGGGTTCTGTTTATGTTTCCTGTGTCACATGGGGCACGTTCAAGCTCAAACCGGTGCGCAAAGTTTTGCTACGGTTTCCGGGTTGAACAACATGTTTCCTGGAAACGGTGTGCAACGGTTTGAGATACGTTTTCTCTTGATTGGTGGGTGTGTCAGAAATGTCAGCCCAATCAGCAACAACATGTATATAAACCACGCGGTATTAAAGAGACAGCTCAATGGGTATTAATGTAACATAAAAATACTATACATATTTATATATTTTGCTATTGTATTGTGGAGTGACACTTTCATAAACTTTTCTATTCTCATCTGATTATATGGTAAATATTACAATATCATAGCACAACAACAGTGATCAGCAATAATGGTAAGCCTAATACTCGCAAAAAAAATAATAAATCATATAGATCATAACACAGTCTCGGAGGTAAGAAGTGGATTATCCTTCACCTGAAATGTTTGTCTTTTCATCCTGAAATGCGAGGCAAATGTTGGATCACAATAATTAGAAGTTTCCACAAATCCCTTCACTTGATTGGGATGTTCTCTTTTATTCTGGACAGCAAGGGCATTGACTGTAACATCAAGCGTATTTTGCAGTATTAAACACGTATTTATACTGATTTCATCAGGCTCCGAAAATTCTTCAAAAAGAACACAAAGAATGGCCTTCTCAGCTGCCATAGTTGCAACTCTTGCGTCATCAGAACAGGGTGTTCAATGCACCACCGTTTCCGTTTAAAAAACGATTTGCAACGTTTTGTCGGGGCTGAACGCAGCCATGTTCTCTTTTGTTTAGTTTTCCTGCCACTAGTTTGTTCCCTTGGTTACCCTGATTGAGTTCATTAGTCCCAGCTGTGTCTTGTTCATTAGCCTCGTTTGCCCCTTTGTTTGACTTGTATATATTCCCTGTGTTCTCCCTCAGTCTTGGTCGGTTCTCGTCAATGTATTACGTCAGTATTTTATGTTTGATGGTGTTACTCTTGTTTCCTGGATTCTAATTAAAGTCTTCTTTTTTACATTCCTCCTCATTGTGAGTGTGAGGGCCAATATAAAAAGGAAAATTTAAAAAAAGAGCCCAAAAGCCAAACTAATTGTAACAGTTTTCAAAGGTTTCTTAGTAGTAGAGTATGAAATCACATTCTGGTACATTTCCATTTCTTTTAAAAAGATTTTTTTTTTTCTTTTTTTTTTTTTGTGAATGTAAAATTTGCATACTATTATTTGACATTGTTAGAATGTTCAACACATTTATGGTAGCGTTGCTGCAAATTTGCATATGTTATGTATTTATTTAAATACTAAATTCTCTCTATTAATGTATTTAATACTGTTGAATGAATCAGTAGAAAAATTTTAATAAATTTTGCCTGCACATTTTACACATCTGGGGTCTTTCTGCAGACATCAGGAAATACAATTCTAGTTATTTTTGCCCTTTCATGTGCTTCGGCTGCGCAGACCTTCTACAACGGGTCATTTTGTTCTTTTAGTATCTGTGCAGGAAGTGTTGTCTGGACTCGCCAGTGGTTTTACAGGGGAGAAAAACATCATCCTTGCCTACAGGAGTAAAGATGGACAGTCATTTACTGTGACTTTTCCCTCCACGTCTGCATGAGAAGTGACTAAATGGAGCCCCTGTTGTGCTGAAAGTCAGATGAAAAAGCTTTATCGACAGTAAGACAGAACAAAATGGATGGCAAGATTATGTATTCACTTTAAAACAGTGAACTGTGTGCCAGAGCAAGAACGCAAGAACGAATTATTAAAACATTGTATTGTGGTAGACAATAGCTGTGTTGCTCTTTATTAGCTCAAAACACAGGTTTTATATTTAAAATTCAACTGTGATGAGGTCATGGATATCTTAATGTCTTAAACCTGCACTCTAAAAAAATCCTGGGTCATTTTTTGTGGGTTTTGTGTGTGTCTGTGTGTGTGTGTGTTTGGGTAGTTTTTGTGTTCCCATTCAGTCGGTCTGTCCAACATACATCTCCGTTCCCTCCTTCAGGGAATGAGGGTTACCTTTGTAACCGAGACGTTACCCAGCTCCTGGGTCAGACGCAACCCAACGGTTGAGTTAGTTATCACGCGCTTTTTGCATCCTCCTCAGGAGAGAGCGGTTCTCAGCGCCATCGAATTTCATCTGTAAAATACAGGTTTGTGTGCACTTTATTTTATCTATAAAATCATTACTGTCCTATATTTACCTAGCCCTTGTGCTAAAAACAACCCAAATTGGGTTGTTTTTAACCCAGTGCGCAGAAAGTCTGAATACTGTATAATGAGTTTGTGTAAAGGTAATATATGAAGTAGCAGCCTGTTAAAGATAGGACTAACAGCCTTGTCCACCAGACAGAAATACTTCCCTTTAAAAGCTAAAAGTTTGCATGAATCATCCGTCTTCAGAAGCTCGACTGAGATTCACTTTCTCTGGGGCCACTTAAATGATGCATCCCATTATTCAGAGAAAACACCACCAACTACGGACAGCATTGTAAACTGATGACTCAAACTAAAAATGTATGGTTTTGTTACACAAGCATCTGGTGTTTGGGTTAGTTTGTACAGAACTAGTTGATTTTTTTTTGACAAAGTGCAGTTTTTCCACATTTGTCTAGTTAAGCTGTCCTCAGTTCGCAGGTGGTGGATGAAGTTCCTCGTATGATCTGTTGCTTGTGAGTCGTTGCTAATTCATTACACGCCATCTGTCCGCAAAGCGTTTTGTTTGAATAAACAGAAATTTAAGGCAGCAAAACTT
Source organism: Ctenopharyngodon idella (assembly GCF_019924925.1). NCBI lineage: Eukaryota > Metazoa > Chordata > Actinopteri > Cypriniformes > Xenocyprididae > Ctenopharyngodon > Ctenopharyngodon idella. Next base: position 36,739,940 of record NC_067234.1, read on the forward strand.
GCATCTCTTTGTTTCTCATTAGCAGGAGTCTAATGAATGGTTGCTAATTTCTTAGCAGTATGCATCAAACACATGTATGATGCATCTGCCCTGCAGCGAAAACCTGAAAATAATTTTAATTACACCCCAGAGACTTGTCATGCATTAAACAAGAGGGAGGAATGCTCTGGGCGACGAAAAATTGATTCAAATTCACACAATAGAGCCTTATGTGATCTGAAGTGAACCTGGGTTGTCAGTGTTAGTGGTGGTTTATTTTGGTCAAAACTGTTTTCATTTACTGACCCAAAAAAGTTCCAAATACACAGCTAACAAAAATATGTTCTAACATTTTGCTAACATTCCCATTAGTTTATGAAAACTAATTTTCAAAACGTAAAGTTTTTTAAATGTTTTAAAAACTATTTTTAATGGAACATTCCATTTCGTCATTTTGCAAACATTACACAAATGTCACTTTTGAATGTTCTCGGAACATTATGAAACAACGTTAGATGAACGTCCAACTGGAATGCTTTAGACATAAATAACGTTTTTGTGCTAACTGTCACGTATCGTTGCTGGTAAACAGACGAGGAAGACGAAGATACAATCCAACACATAGTTTAATGATCAGAAGATCAGACAGGCGAGCAGGCAGCAACACATACACTTAACATAGACGATAACGGACCATAAACTGAACTCAGGCAGGAACTTAAATAAACAAAGGTAAATGACAAACAGCTGTGAGGATCATTAGTGTCCATGGTGACTGATGAGTGGCGGTAATGTGGAACTGAAAGTCCTAGAACTGAACATAATGGTGACACTAACGTTTTGAGAACATTATTAAAAACCAGGTAATTCTAAATGAACATTCTATTAATGTTACTAGAATGTTTGTTCATAACTTTGCAAGAATGTTAACCAAAGTCCTGAGAACATTCCCTGTTAACTGGGTGAACTAGTTATGAAAAAACAGGCTTGACCAAGTCCAAAAAGTCATATTACATAAAGCATCACCTCACTGTGTTTTAAACAAGCATGTTTTTTTTGCTGCATTTTCTGTCTAAAAGTGGTTTAAAGGCATCTCACCACCTTCTGTTTGGCCAAAGTGAATGAAGGTTGATTGTAAAAATTCTGATAAATGGTTTTAGATCTCATCTCTCGTCCCTGAGGTTCATTCACTTACATGGGAGAGAACACAAAATCTAGCATAAATAAGTGAAGAGACTTTAAACGACGAATGAATATTTTGAAGCACATTCAAAGACACGCACCACTGATGAGTAATTTAAAACTTAAAACCAGCAGCGGCAGAATCCATTGAGGCCTCCACAACGGAAAAACTCTGGAGATCGAGATGACAACAAGGTTGGGATGGAGGAGAGGTGAAAAAGCAGAAGAAAGAGCGAGAGGACCAAGGAAGGACTGAAGCTCAAAGCCAGAAACACATGAAACAACAACAAAGACACGATCCCGTTCCAGAGAGAGCACAAACTTTCCTGACTGAAATCTTGCCTCATTGTTTGTATTTTGAAACTCTTGATTTATCTCTATGATTTTTATGCTGGTTTTGGTTGTGTTAGTGATTCACTATGTTATGTAAGCGATGATAACGAGAGACTACGGAGCCCCTAAAGGGACATCAAGATGAAAAAAAAAAATGAGATGCTAATTATAATGCTATATATAAAATAAAAACACGAGTGTGATGTATTTTATCCATTCATACAATTTTTTGGTTTTTATTGATTTTGATTGTTAGAAATATCATATCTAAAGGTGCGGTAGCCAACACACAAAATACATGACCATTAGCAGCTATTATATACAGATATTTGAGCACAAAATGCAGTGATTGACCAATCAATTACTTTAAAATCAGGTGAAGCTTATGAAAACTGTAAAGAAAAATATGAAATACTTTGCATAAATGAAGCTTGTTTTAGGAGCATTACAGCCTTTTGCAATTTTCAATGCAAAATATAATATTATTTATTATTATTATTAATGGGGTGAAATATGACCTGGATCTTTTTATAAGATGTACCTTTATTAGGGGTCCAATTTACTGCAGCATGAAATTGCGTTTTTGAAATCGATTACCGCCAGTAAGAAAGGTTCAGGTTAATGAACTAAGAGTTCAAGGTTTAAGTTAACCCTGCTTTCTGGAATACAACACTAAACACTTGAGGCTGGAATGAAAGGGAGTATGTTTCTAATTTGGTCGAGAAGCTTATGCTTGTGTGTGTGTGTGTGTGTGTGTGTGTGTGTGTGTGTGTGTGTGTGTGTGTGTGTGTGTGTGTGCGTGTGCGCATGTGTGAGTGGGCATGTGTAAGTGTGTGTGTGTGTGTATGAGGAGGACTGTGCAATTACTTGTTTATTAATCAAGATTACAGCTATGGATTTCTGCATTTTCCGATGTGTCACAGGTTTCTTTATAAAAAGTCTTTGTTGTAGGCTAATTGTGCATCTGAATGCACGATGAATCAAAGGCCTTAAAACGAGTCTATAAACAACAATTAGTCCTAACGAGGGAGTTTTAAGTATATTATGTGTTCAGAATCACCCGACACTCAAAAATAAGCTTTAGAGCTGAAGTGGAATGCATCGTTGGTAATTTTTAATTATGGTGGATTTGTTAGATGTCATGCTGATCTATAATCTGAACGCAGACTTTCAGCTAACACAAAATATGTTCTAACCTCTAAGAAAGTTTAGCTAATGTTCCCATTAAGTTATGAAAACAAAACATAAATATTTTATTTCTTGGTTATACGAACGTTAAGAGAACATTCCATTATTAAAGACTCTGAACGAACATTCTATTAACGTTACTGCAAGAACATTTGTTCATAACTTTGAGAGAACGTTACCAGGACGTTAGCTAAAGTTCTGAGAAGGTTCCCTGTTAGTTGGCAGGACGTGTGCACTGCTGGAGAGAGACGTTGTACCTGTAAACATGTAAATTCAGCTCAAAAGCAGCTCGTTCCACAGGCCTTTATAAAGATAATCCAATCTAATGTCTGCATGATGTATCTGGTGTTGCTGTTGTGCTGCAGTTCTACAGGATTGAGAAATATTTCATCAACAAATGAAGGAGCCGGAACCCTGCACAACAATTCAACGTTGATTTATGGGCAACAAACTTTAAAGGTAATTACCAGCACTAAACACACTGAGGATGTATGTGTGCAGCATATATACGTCTGTATGTGTGTGAGACCAGTAGAGACTCTGTTTCTGTTTGTGTTCTTGAGCAGAACAAGTTCATACACTCAACTTGTGTTTTAAGTAAAGTAAAGCAATCATGTTTCTGAAGTTCAGTGACTGTGACTGGCAAAGAATTTTGTTTCACAGTGACACATAAAAGATGTCTAAAAGTGGTTTAAAGGCATCTCACCACCTTCTGTTTGGCCAAAGCGAATGAAGGTTGATTGTACCAATTCTGATAAATGGTTTTAGAGCTCATCTCTCGTCCCTGAGGTTCATTCACTTACATGGGAGAGAACACAAAAACTAGCGTGAATAAGTGAAGAGACTTTAAATGACGGAATATTGTTTCATAGTGACACATAAAAGATCATGATGATGATGATGAAAAACATCCAAACTAAAACAATTAATGTTGACCTTTTGTTTGTTCTTTGCATTTTTCTGTTCTTTTTGCTATCAGTTGTTCATAAGTCTTTATTTTTTTTTGTATTCATTCATTCTTCAGTTTGTTCACGCTGTCCATTTTTTTCATATTTTAAAGGTGCACTGTGTAACTTGTTTTGTTCAGAATTAACAACATATAAATAATTAGTCAATATATCATCAATCCTTCTTCCAGAACTTGTTTTTCCTTACTCCGATTCATTCACGCAGAGCTGAAGCACAACCAAAACAATGTTCTTCCGCAAAATGCATGCTTTTCTGTTTAATTTATTCTTTCATTTGTTTTTTGTTTTTGTTTTTTTGGTATTTTCTTTATTTGACCTTGTGTTCTCTTCTGTTATTTTTTTAATTAGTTAGTAGTCTTTTGTTTCTTTTGTTTATTCTTCAATTTGTTCACTCACTCGTTCATTCATTTTTAACATCTTTTGTTTAACATCTTTTTCATTTATTATTTTTGTTTGTTCTTATTTTTTTCCCATATATTTTATTTTGTTTATTTTTCAATTTATAGTCTTTCATTCATTCTCTTGTTCTTTCATAATTTTTATTTGTTCATTCTGGTGTTTATTTATTCCACTCTTGCTCCACAGGCTCAGCACCTTCCTTCTTCCACTCACTCTTATGAGTCTACATCCCTATCAGAAGCCTGCGATCTCTAAATGAGTGAAGGCTCATGGTACCATCAGAGAGAGTCACAAAATCACTCTCCAGAACATTTTCGTTCACAGTTCCCTGCTGGTGGAATGATCTCCCCGCCTTCATCCGGAATGCTGAATCCCTGGCAATATTCAAAAGACAGCTGAAAACTCATCTCTTTCGAGAGCACTTAACCTCATCAAATATATATATATATATATATATATATATATATATATATATATATGCTTTCACTTCCTTTAATCCCTCCCTATTCTAGCTTATGCTACACTAATCAATGTCTGAAACTTGTATTGTGAGCACTTCTTGTGTCTATTTGCCTCTTCATGATGAATCACTTGTATTCCTCACTTGTAAGCTGCTTTGGATAAAAGCGTCTGCAAAATGAATATAAATGTAAATCTAAATGTTTAATTTATTCTTTGGTTCTCTTCAGTTCTTTAGTTAATTCATTTTCTTTTGTTCTTATTTTATCTTTTATATATTTTAGTTTTTTTGTTTAAGTTTCAATTTGTTCAAACTTTCGTTCATTTTTTGCTCTTTCTTTTTCTGTTGTTTTTATTTGCTCATTGTTGTTTCATCTGCTCTTTTTCAGTTTGTTTAGTTTTTATCTTTTGTTAATTCAATTTCAGCTTTCTCATTTCTTTTTTGTTTGTTTTTGTTCTTATTTTTTTGTTTTAGTTTTAGTTTTTCTATTCGTTTGTTAATTTGTTCTTTCTTTCATTTGTTTTTATGTGCTCTTTAGTTTCTCTAAGTTTCATTATTTCTTCGTTTTGTTCAGTTTCGCTCTTTCATTCATTCTTTCATTTGTTCTCTCTTGTCATTTGTTCAGTTTTGTCTTTTATCTTTCTGCAGAATGCTGACAAATGAATCCAGTGCTTTGATGTTTATCCTCTAATTTTTCACATTTGTGTTTTTCATGTTAATTATGTTGTGTAGTTTGTTCCTCACACATAAAAATGGATGAAACACTAAACTCCCTTATTCTGGATCATTAGACTCTCACGTCCAGTAATCTAACGCGTTTAATGAGTTACACAGGTTGACCGCTGGTCATATTGTGAGCGTGAGATCGAAGTGTCTCTCTGACATCTATATCACATTTTCATCAATGTCCGTCATGCGACTTTCTAGGCAAACATTCAGGATGGTAAAACACACACACACACACACACACACACACACACACACACACACACACACCATACTGCATCGCTGGGCCCGACGTTGACCTTTTTGAGTCCAGTGAATGTTTTGTGTTTGTAGCAAATTGCTCTAGATCTCAAACATGATTGATGTCTTACTCTAAACCCTTCACAACAGAACGTGCTGGAGAATCCTGCATATCCTAATTGGTATTATGTAAAATAGATTGTAGTGTATCTGTGTTTGTGTGATCGCAGCAAAACGGTAAGGCAGTTCAGCAGCCGCCCTGCTGTTACAGTGACACCAAAGTGCTATAATTACTGACCCGTGTGTGTGTGTGTGTGTGTGTGTGTGTGTGTGTGTGTTTGTGTGTGTGTGTGTTCAAAGACCTGATTAAACCCATCTGCCTCTCTAATAACTGGTTTAAAGCACATTTTCTCTACGTGCAAATTAGCAACTAATACTAACAGTATACTTCTATACCAGGAGTGGCTAGCGTTGGTCCTGGAGAGCCACAGTCCTGCAGAGTTCAGCTCCAACCCTAATCAAACACACCTGAACAAGCTAATCAAGGTCTGTAGGTTCCTAGAAAGCTATTGGCAAGTGAGTTTTTATCAGAGCTAAACTCTGCAGGACTGAGGCTCTCCAGAACCGGAGTTTGCCACCCCTGTTCTATACTAACAGTATATCTATACCATCTTCAACAGTTCATATTAAATTCAGATTTTAAACCACAAGCACTAAACTCAACAAAGAGCAGATGAATGTGGGCCACTGAAGCATTAGACAGAAATATTCTGAATGCCGAGTTACTCTTAGAGGGTTTGTGTGTTTGTTTGAGTGTGTTTGTGTGTTGAGATCCATGCAGCAAATCCACAGCTCTACAAACCCCATCACTACATACATTCATACGAACACACACAAGCTTGCACACTCTTTGTTCAGTCTGAGGCTCTCTTGAGCCATCTGCTGTTAGTGAAGTTACACCACAACCATACTACATTTTGTGTAATGCTGCAATATTTTTCTGTAAAGCTGCTTTGAAACAATGTAAGTTGTGTAAAGTGCTACATAAATGAAAACTGACCTGATTTGACTGTGTTTTGATATGATACCAGCCAAAGCATCATGATATCACTCATGTTATTTCGTACAGCAACTACCAGGCAGTGAAATTGAAATTGAAAGTGAAAATAACATGACATGTAGCCAAGTATAGTGTCCCATATTCAGATTTTGTGCTCTGCATTTCCCCCATCTAAGTGCACACACACAGCAGTGAGTATTACACATAGAAGAAAGCGCTGTTCATTCACTCAACCCACCTACTTTCCTGCCAGTACTGAAACTCAAACCCACGACCTTTGGGTTAAAAGTCCAACTCTCTAACCATTAGGCCACAAGAGCCCTCAGTGCCACCTGAGATATTACAAAGTTGTGAAAATAATAATACTGCAAGGCAAATAATTTAAAGGTGTAGCTTTTTTGTTCAAAAATTAAATAATGAGTCAATACAAAATCAATTCTTCTTCCAAAACGTGTTTTTGTCTTATCCCGATTCATTATGGTAAGCCTGTTATAAGTGTTTATATTTTAGACTGAGCTTTTTGCCCAAAATTGCGTATTTATGTAACTCCATGCGCGTTTATCGTCATTGAACATGTAATCACAGCATTATGGCTTTGTCTCGCTGCACATGGTTTAAATCTGAGAGCATTTTGAGCATTTCAATCTCACTCTTGTTAGGTCAGCTGTAATCCCTATGGTAGAAATATCAAATCCAGCCCCAGATGCCGGATCTTGTCAAAAGATATTCGTTTTGTCTGGTGTCTGGTTTGTTCATGCAACCCAGCAAATCTGTCCACAGAAAGTTTTGTCTGATACCTCAAGACTCTATTAACAGTCTTCTATCAGTCTGAGAGTTTGACTGAGAAAGCCAGAGAAGAGCAGAAGCAGGAGACAAAGTGATGGTAATAAAAAAAAAGCAGTTTATTCAATAATCTTAGTCGTGTATGTTTCAATGGTCAGACTTCATCTGACCAGTACGATCCCAACAAGTGTTATTATACGAAGGGAAAAACAATGGAAAATTACTCCTTCACAACATCATTCTGTGACAATAACAACCTTGATATGGAGACTTTCGTGAAGACAGACATCCTTTAGACCACACAATCATAAGATTTAACAACAATAGCAAGCATTGCAAGAGCAAGGAAATAAGTAAATTAAGTAATATAAAATATAAAAACATAAAACGACATAAATGAATAATAATGATTAAATGATAAAATGAATACATTTTGAAAATCAAATAATAACAATAATATGAATAAATCAAATGACAACTATATAAATGAGTAATGATTATAAATGATTATGAAGTTAAAGGTGCAATGTGTACATTTTAGTGGCATCTAGTGGTGAGGTTCTGAACTGCAACCAACGGCGCTCACCCTTCTCTTTCGAAGCAAATAGAGAAGCTACGGTGGCCGTCTGGCTGACACAAAACAAAGATGTCATCGTTTGAGACAGAAAAGAGTAACTAGTCAAGCAATGAGGTTTCTTGTTATTTCTAACAAAGAATGGTCTCTGCTTCTAATATACCAGACGTCTACTGCTATTACTTCTTCTTCGTGTGTATTCAACATAATGATGATGCAGTGTGCTTCTAAAAACACAAACTATTTAGAAGAACAACACAGTGATTAAACACGCTCTTTAGAGTGTATGTCCGTTTAGGGCTCCTGTAGAAACATGCTGGCGCATAATGGCGACTTAACATGTAAGGCAGGGGTGTCCAACCCAGGTCCTGGAGGGCTACCGCCCTGCAGATTTTAGCTCCAACCTGAATCAAACATACCTGAACCAGCTAATCATGGTGTTTAGGGCTACTTGATAATTAGACAGGTGTGTTGGAGCAGGGTTGGAAACTGAAATCTGCAAGACAGTAGCCCTCCAGGAAAGGGGTTAGACACCCCTGATATAAGGGGACCAGCGGTGCATGTAGATAGAAATGGCTCATTCTAAGGTAATAAAAAAATAGCAGCTCATTATGTAAGGTTTTTATACACCACTGAAAACAGTTATGCATAAAATATTGCATTTCTGTCAATAGATCCTCCCAAATTTTACACATTTCACCTTTAAATATAAAAATAAAGACAAAAATCTTTAAAATGATACAGAAAATAAAACACCAATGTATGGTTGCTTTCTTAAAGTAAAACAGGCTGTTATTGAAAACCCTTACATCCTTCAGTCTGTTACACCATATTTTGTCTTCATTTTATTTCAACTTCTGCTTTTATTTCAGTTGACACATATGAATATGTATATGAACATTTAGTCATGATCAAATTATTTCAAGACTTCAAGCTGTCTCTCCAAAATTTTCTCTCCCTGTTTATAACTTATTTGTTTCTCTCTGGTCTGCCCTTTAATCTGCTGGCTAATAAAGTTTCTTTCACAGATTTACATTCACTCTTCTATATCTATGTCCAGACTCATCACTACACTAGTGACTGATCTCCACCTGTCAAACAAACACAGAAGAATTTATTGAATTATAGTATTTATTAGTGATGGACTTTGATGATGGATCCTCCCTCTCTCTGAGCTCGACTGATGCTGATCAATTGGGACCAGGTGACTCCCATGATCACTCATCATTCCTTGTTAGTCTTGTTTGAGTCAAGCGTTTGCACAAGTGTGTGTTTGCAGCTATGACCTACATGTACTGAACAGCCAATAAAATTGCGACATGAAATTAATGCGACATGGTGCTAAAACTTAAAACTGCTTACCTCAAGCTCTTTTCCCTTCCTCTTTCGCTGCTTCCTCTTTTTTTCAGCACACATAAAAACTACAAGTGCCAAAGGCTGAATCCCAAATGGCACCCTAAACCCTCATGGTCTTCCTCTGAGTCTGCACTTTTGTGACGTAATTCCGCTTTGACTTCCAGGTAAAGTCCTCTGCGTAGCTCACAAACTTGCGGGCTCAGCTGACGTGCGCTAAAATGATGAATGGGTCTCGTGGACTTAACGGACACGCATACATGGCAGCCATTGTAAGTCCACAAGACCGAAAGTGCCTAGAAGTGTGCCATTTAGGATTCAGCCAAAATTTGATTCATCATGGTCTTTTTGTTTACCACTAGCGCATACTGATGACGTTTTATTCTTCTATAGAAACTTGCATCGTAGCCTACTAGTCAACAGGTGTCATCATCGTACAGTCTACATGCATGACGTACCCAAGTTTAATAGATCCATATTGCACAGTGTGATTTGTAATGATCTTATAGGATTGCTAAAATTGTGCAATGTATCCTGTGCTTAAAGTAAAGGAAGCGGTAGGGAGGTGGTGACATTTTCTTTGCTGAATGCTTTTTCATTGTGTTTCTGGTTAGAAAGGAAGACAGGAAAGAATTATTGATTTGTTTTCACTTGAATTGAGTTAGACCCTTCTTCCTACTTATTTCTTGTTTTGGTTTTGCCCCCTCCAGAAGATTTCTAGCTTTCCCAAATAAACACTTTTCCTTGTGTTTAAAACTCTGGGTTGTAATTGTGAAGTTCTGAGACAGGTGATGGAACTCCACAATCTCTTTTATTACTCCCTTCAACCCCTAGACTTGTGAGGAAACATTAATATTCTCACAATACTGTAATTGAGACTTAAATCAACACTTTAAAAAATGTTACCACCATTTATGATTTTAAAAAGAAATACTAAATACATTAGTACAAATGCAATATAACTATCTTTAAAAACAAGATACTCAAGTCACACTCAAGTTTCCATTTTGTGTCTTTCAAAAGTGAGCTTGAATTTTCATAACCATGAAAAATGAATCTTCCATTAGTCTTTGTCTCCCTCTGCTGGTAAAACACAAAGACTAACATATTCAGGCTCTATATTTTCTCTGTAACAAAACTCCAGTCTTTTTAAATAATACTTTGTGTTTATTAGGGCTGCAACTAATAATTATTTTGATAATCGATTAGTTGGCCGATTATTTCTTCAATTAATCTGATAAAATGCCCAATTTTCTTTTTATTTTATTGACAAAACACATTATTCCACATCCTGCACAATGCTGTCCTTCAAACAAACGTGCCAACTGAATGCTATGAAAACCTATATAGTGGATATATCTATATCGATGCTATACATTATATGAGTTATAAAGCAAAAGTTTAAATCTCTACATTAAAAGTGAAGATAATAATAAAGATAATAAAGAAAAACAACACATTCATTCTTACTGTCATTTATTTATCTTGTAAATTTAAGAAATTTCTTAAATTTATATTTAATTACATGCTGTTAGTTACTAGCCTCATAAAATACTTGAATTACATGTAGACTTTTAATTGTCTCCCTCTCTCATGCGCGCATCAGCGCTCATTCAGTAAAGTCTGAATTTTAACACAGACTGTCAGGATGAGCCTGCATGCAAAATGAAAATACTTGTGTGAATTTGTAACACTTTCAGATATGGATATTGCAGAGAGGAAACATATCACACATTAAATAGCACATACATCTGTCAAAGTGCCTGACAGGGAAAGCCATGCTAAACATTACGCTAATGCATTAGCTTGAAGCCTAAAATAAAAAAATTCTCATGTTTTTGGCAGCTTAGATCATGTACCTATCACTCTTTTACCTCAGCTATTTTTAGATGCAATTTCTCCATAGAAATGCGTTATTCGTTGCTTGTAATTTGACGAGACTGGCAGTTAATTTGAAGTTTTCCGTGCACTAATAGATAATGTCATTCGTTTTCAATGATTTTCATTATAGATTATTATAGATTTTATTGATAATTTGTTGCAGCCCTAGTGTATAAACAAATAAAATGGTACTCTATGAATGAAAAACTGTCATTTGCTGCTCTGAAATAAAAGGCCACCTCATCAGGTCTGTCAGAGGATTGTTGAAATCTAAATGAAGTCTTAATTTACTTAACACTGAAGTCACTGTATCTTCAGGCTCTGTTGATTCTGTTGACCGTGCGTCTCTGTAGTGGATCCTTTTTCACCATCAGAAGATCATCAGAAGATCAGATAGTCTGATAGTCAGTCCTAACATAAAACACAGTCACATATGTGGTATGAGACATCAAGTCTGTCACATCTTTTCATAAGAAAACTTAGCTCTAACTAGATAAGCTATTTCAATTCATTCTCAAACATGATAATATAGCTTCTATCTGATGCTCATATTAAACAGAGTTTAAAGTTCAGAGACCTACAGAAACTGAAGCTGAATTTAAGTCTCATTATCTGATGATCTCAGACAAAAAGTTCACACACACATGTTGTTACTGAACCTGGTACAATTTCCTTTTATTTCTAATGAGTAAAATAGCCATTTGAACTTTTAATGTAAATATGATGGTGAAAACTGCTATATATATATATATATATATATATATATATATATTGTTACCATAGTAGCTGCAATTTATAATGTGGATTATTCTTCAGTTCAGAGAGCAGCTCCACTCCTGAGTTTCCTAGTTTATTCCCTTCCAGAACCAGTACTCTCAGGTGTGAGGGGTTTGATCTCAGAGCTGAAGCCAGAGCAACACAACCTTCTTCTGTGATACCACAATCCATCAACCTGTAGGGAACAATGACACACTCTTCACTCTCTCAGATCAGCCACACAGATCAGATCAACAAGGACTTTCTCATGATCACATTCAAAGTGACAGTGTGATAAGGTGGGAGACAATGAGAAAAAAAAAATTAATCAATTTAAAGATGAATAAAGTCTGTTTCCTCTGAAATCATATCACATATCTTTTTTTTTTTTTTTTTGATGGCAGTTAATCACAGCTGCTGTTGAAATGCATCCTTCAAGCATAGGTTAATTCGAGTTATCAGCATCTTCCTCAAATTTGAATAATCATGCTATGGTAAATTTCAGATTTCTGCTTATGATCTGTATATAGGCGTAATGTCTCTGTTCTCTCCTTCTCTCCTAGTTACATTACTAACCTAGATGTACCCATTCAGTCAGTCACGTTCAACGTTTGGTCGGACTGATGTTATGGGTTCCCCATGGAAAGCGCTATAGCCACTGAACTGTGTTACGAGTGTGGGCAAGCCACAGCGTGTCTCTTTGGCAACTTAACTCACAAATGTCATAACCTACCCAGTGCCCCAAGTAAGCCTGAGGGGAAGTCCTCCATATGAAGAGGAGGGCAGAGACAGTGCCTTACTCTGGCGATGGACAAAGCTGCTATTCCTACCCCAGGGAGGAGTGTTTCATAACTTAATTCCCAACGTTTCTCAGCCATGACCATCGGGAAGCATGCCAAGGCCCAAAGGAGGGGAATGCTATAGAGAACACACCCTGCCCAAAGGGAGGTAATGTGTGGAGGAACACATATGGATTGAGAACATGCTCTTTTCCCAGTTGACCCGAAGCTCTGTATGGTTAAGTTGCACCACTATCTTGTACAGATATGCTCAACCCTTGAAGCAAAGTGTAGGAACGGTCTGCGTTGAGGTAAAATTGAGACACAAAAGTATGCATCCTTCAAGTCGATCGCTGCAAACCAATCATGGGGTGAACACACATGAGGAAGTGTTTCTGCATTAGCATCTTGAACAGGAGCTTGTAAAGGGTCCAATCCCAGACAAACAGATCCAAGATTGGCCCTGACCCACCTCTATCTTGGGTACGATGAATGATAGGCTGTTTAATATGAGATGGGAGAGTTGAGAAAACGCACTTTGTCGACATCTTGCATCTCTGCAAAGTTTAGCCCTCATGCAATGGGCTCCACCATGACAGTTCCCTCAAGATTTAATGCGCGTAATACCTGATAATCATGTTAATGCATGCTCAGCTAGAATTTGAAATAGCCGGCTATGCATGCAGTTTTACAGAGGACTCAAATGTGAAAATATTCATAGTGAGAGCGACTTGCACTTATATCAGAAAACCGCTTTGCAGAAGCGCATCAAAGTTTATATATATTTTCTATACGTTGCTTGTTGAAAATGCGAAGAGAGGTAAAATCCAATAAATCATCACCAAAACATGGCATGAATTTATTTTATACATTTAACATAGCAAGTTATCATTTTCGTTATTATACTTCATTTTCCTGAACCGTGTACATAAGTCATAACATAAAGCGGTGTATGAGATGGAGGATCCCCCAAATTAAGTGCTGGGTCATGCTTGTTCTGGCCCAAATTAAGGCCTGGGTGTCACAATATACCGGTATTGACAATAACCACAGTTTTTAAAATGAATAGTAGACATATGATAATATGACAAATAAATAAATAATCCCGCACCAGTATCTGATTAACATCCCAAAGTACAGTAGGTGGCAGTATTGCACCTTAACACTGTGTTTGTCAAGCCAACTCATATAAGCCATCCTAATTCACTCTGTCCTTATGGTAGAGATGATCTTACCTCAAATTCTCTAATTTAAAGTGAGGGATCTCCAGTACAGCAGAAAGCAGCTTCACTCCTGAGTTTCCTATATTATTCCCATCCAGACCCAGTTCTTTCAGGTGTGAGGGGTTTGATGTCAGAGCTGAAGCCAGAGCAGCACAACCTTCTTCTGTGACACCACAATCCTTCAACCTGTAGAGAACAAATGACACTCTTCACTCTCTCTGTAGCCCATATTAGTGTCTAATTTCTAACTTCAATATGATACCTTGAAAAGTATCGATATTTGATACCATTTTTGATACCTTGGGGATATATATATTAACGTTGATCAATTACCATTACAATTATATCACAAATATTTACTAACTCAATGTATTTGTTTTTACAGTGGGGTTATTTTGTTGCACTAGCTTACAGAGCACAAGGGAGCTTGATTTTAAATTGATTGATTAAAACCAAATAAACAAATGAAATAGACTGCTTTATTTTTCCAGGTAAGTCTAACAGTAGTATTCAGGTAAGAAACTGAATAAAGAAACCAAGTAATCAAATGTACAGTGGGTACGGAAAGTATTCAGACCCCCTTAAATTTTTCACTCTTTGTTATATTGCAGCCATTTGCTAAAATCATTTAAGTTCATTTTTTTTCCTCATTAATGTACACACAGCACCCCATATTGACAGAAAAACACAGAATTGTTGACATTTTTGCAGATTTATTAAAAAAGAAAAACTGAAATATCACATGGTCCTAAGTATTCAGACCCTTTGCTTAGTATTTAGTAGAAGCACCCTTTTGATCTAATACAGCCATGAGTCTTTTTGGGAAAGATGCAACAAGTTTTTCACACCTGGATTTGGGGATCCTCTGCCATTCCTCCTTGCAGATCCTCTCCAGTTCTGTCAGGTTGGATGGTAAACGTTGGTGGACAGCCATTTTTAGGTCTCTCCAGAGATGCTCAATTGGGTTTAAGTCAGGGCTCTGGCTGGGCCATTCAAGAACAGTCACGGAGTTGTTGTGAAGCCACTCCTTCGTTATTTTAGCTGTGTGCTTAGGGTCATTGTCTTGTTGGAAGGTAAACCTTCGGCCCAGTCTGAGGTCCTGAGCACTCTGGAGAAGGTTTTCGTCCAGGATATCCCTGTACTTGGCCGCATTCATCTTTCCCTCGATTGCAACCAGTCGTCCTGTCCCTGCAGCTGAAAAACACCCCCACAGCATGATGCTGCCACCACCATGCTTCACTGTTGGGACTGTATTGGACAGGTAATGAGCAGTGCCTGGTTTTCTCCACACATACCGCTTAGAATTAAGGCCAAAAAGTTCTATCTTGGTCTCATCAGACCAGAGAATCTTATTTCTCACCATCTTAGCAAACTCCATGCGGGCTTTCATGTGTCTTGCACTGAGGAGAGGCTTCCGTCGGGCCACTCTGCCATAAAGCCCCGACTGGTGGAGGGCTGCAGTGATGGTTGACTTTCTACAACTTTCTCCCATCTCCCGACTGCATCTCTGGAGCTCAGCCACAGTGATCTTTGGGTTCTTCTTTACCTCTCTCACCAAGGCTCTTCTCCCCTGATAGCTCAGTTTGGCCGGACGGCCAGCTCTAGGAAGGGTTCTGGTCATCCCAAATGTCTTCCATTTAAGGATTATGGAGGCCACTGTGCTCTTAGGAACCTTAAGTGCAGCAGAATTTTTTTGTAACCTTGGCCAGATCTGTGCCTTGCCACAATTCTGTCTCTGAGCTCTTTAGGCAGTTCCTTTGACCTCATGATTCTCATTTGCTCTGACATGCACTGTGAGCTGTAAGGTCTTATATAGACAGGTGTGTGGCTTTCCTAATCAAGTCCAATCAGTATAATCAAACACAACTGGACTCAAATGAAGGTGTAGAACCATCTCAAGGATGATCAGAAGAAATGGACAGCACCTGAGTTAAATATATGAGTGTCACAGCAAAGGGTCTGAATACTTAGGACCATGTGATATTTCAGTTTTTCTTTTTTAATAAATCTGCAAAAATGTCAACAATTCTGTGTTTTTCTGTCAATATGGGGTGCTGTGTGTACATTAATGAGGAAAAAAAATGAACTTAAATGATTTTAGCAAATGGCTGCAATATAACAAAGAGTGAAAAATTTAAGGGGGTCTGAATACTTTCCGTACCCACTGTAATATAACAATATTAATCTTCATTGTAAAAATTAAATAAAGATTAATCAATTACAGTTACACAAGTTAATCAGTCAATAGCAGTAATTGATTTTCTCTTTGTCTTTTTTTGTTTGATTAAAATTGACAGCATAGAGAACGACATGTTTATTCGGCTACTGTCCTTTCAAGACCTGATGCATGCACAGACACATTCTTCCTTAATTGTCTATGACTGTGTTTACATTAATACTCACCAAGATGGGCATTGTGATATTGTTTCTGAGTGTATTTGACAATTAATAAGCCTCAAAAAAGAGCTCATTCTGGCACATGTATGTTAAAGTCAGCTTTATTATATGTGTGCGCTTCAGGTGTTCCTTTTCAGACACAAAATTTATAGGAGGAGAGAATTTAAATGAATCATGCATGGTGATTTACTAAGGTTTGTGCTTGTAAATTTTCTGGTGTTTATTATTTACTGCCCAAAAAAAGCATGTCTTAAACCAGATGCTAACTGGTAGATTGCGTTGGTCATTATGGGAATGATCACATGCAGAAATTCTCTCTGAGCACCAGATCATGTGTCTATCAGAGAAATAATCTTACTTCAGTGCCTCCAGTTTACAGTGAGGACTCTTCAGTCCAGCAGAGAGTAGCTTCACTCCTGAGTCTCCAAGTTTATTCTCAGTCAGTTTTAGTTTTCTTAGGTTTGAGGGGTTTGATCTCAGAGCTGAAGCCAGAGCAGCACAACTTTCATCAGTGACACCACACTGTCTCAACCTGTAGAGAACAATGACATTACAGATGACAAATATGACACATTCTACACCCTCTTTACAACCCATATATGTTTTGAAGATTACTAATAAAGCATCTTTGATATAAGTAGCTATTCATCTAATCAACAGTGTTATAGCTGGAGACAGACACAAAATATGATCAAAACTAACTAAATGAGATTCTTTGTCAGTTATCAGAAATTAATATTCTTCATTTTGCTAATCTTTCTGAATCCTTTTTCATCATCATGTTTATTGTTAGTGTTTGTTTTTGTACCATTTTTATTTCTATTATGTACTGTGTATTGTGTTTTTGTGTATGTATTTACTATTAGTTTAGTTGTAATATGATGATAAACTATTTAAAATGTCTCCCTGAGCACCAGATAATGTGACTATCAGAGAGATGATCTTACCTCAAGGTCTCCAGTTTACAGTAAGAATTCTCCAGTCCAGCAGAGAGCATCTTCACTCCTGAGTCTCCTATATTATTAAAATTCAGATCCAGATCTCTCAGGAGTGAGGCAGTTGATCTCAGAGCTGAAGCCAGAGCAGCACAACCTTCAGCTGTGATACCACAATTACTCAACCTGTAAAGAACAATGACACACTCTTAGATCACAACATGCAGGGCCACATTTCCCAAAAGCATCATAAATCTAAGTAGATCTTAGAAACAATTGTATGAATCATCCTAAAATTACAGTCAGTTCCCTAAAACCAGTGGTGTAAAGTATTTAAATGTAATTAGTTACTGTACTTAAGTATCTTTTTGGCTACTTTGTAGTTTTACTGAGTATCAAAAATATATAAGATATATAAGGATACTGATGTACTTTTGAGCACTTGAGCTTTACTGAGACTTGAGTGTTTGTAGATATTTAAGAGGCTGTTGTACTGACCTTAATTTGCATGGTATGTCTATTTTTTTGTTGAGAACTAGTGCATATTTGAGCCTACATTCAGTCTGAGTAAAATACTTAAGTACAGATATCACTGGTTTCACAGACCAGGCTTAAGCCTAGTCCCAGAGTAAAATGACTGTTACAGCTGTTTTAACTGAATGCAACTTGCACTGACCAATTTTAAAATATTTTGTCCACTGTTTTGTCTAAAGATGTACACCAGTAAAGGATTATATTTTAAGGCATGTTTATAAAAACTACTTAAATATCGTAATTGAACTGAGGCCTAATTCTGCAGCCTTTGCAGGAAGGAAAGGACCGCTCTGATTAGGCATTTCGGGGGGGTCTTCTCAATGAGAATGAACAGGCTCCACTTCAGAGCATAGGCACACCTGGCAGAGGGCGCTCTTGTTGAAGTGATAGTGTCTACCACCGCTGGGGGTATTGAGATGTTCAGTTTTATTTAGATTTTAAATTTATTTTAAATAAATGTGATTTCTCATCTTACAAATGAATTGTTTCTTATTTTCACTGGCATGTCACTTAGGTGTTGAGGACTAATGCATCTTTGAGCCTACATTCAGAATGAGTAAAATACTTAAGTACTATTAAAATCAGTTACTGTAAGATTTTACTCAAGTTGTATTGGAATTGGTGACATGTAACTTGTAATGGAATACTTTGTAATGGTAATCTGTACTTTGGAGTAATCTGTACTTTTACTCAAGTATGGTTTTCAGGTACTCTTTACACCTTTAATTGTTTCACATGTTCATGTTAAGAAAAACAATAATAACCACATGTTCGTGTGAGAAAACGCTTTGCAAAGTTTCTAACAGCACTGTGTTTTCTGTTCACCCTCAACAGAAATTAAAGGAAGCAAATATGTCAATCAGACAAGTTATCATCTCGGGCTCACTCAGGGTACAGCTGCGTTTACCTGTCATGAATGCAGTGATGGACAGCTGTCTTTCCTCATTCGACAGGTGTTTGGATTTCATGTGCTTTCTCATTGTGGTGGTGATATTATAATAACTTGGTTTCATTAATTCACTTGATCAAAAGTAATTCCATTTTGTAAGATCATGTAGTAAGATCATTTTCATCTAAGTAATTACAAACTTTGCGAGGTAGATACTGACCTTATGTGATCAAACACAATCAACTTGTTAAATATTACATATCCTTTTTTTAATTTCTAGAAGCAAAGAGAAGTGCCTCAGTTTTACCTGTGTGTAGGGAACATTTATTATCTAAAAAACATTTGGACATCTCTTGTAGCTCAAGTCTTTGTTTTCTTAGGACCCCTTTATCCTGATAAAACACTGAAATTGCTGCATCATCAGCATACAGAAAAAATTCCTCCAAACATGCTGCTTTAAGGTAATTTATATATAAAAGAAAAAATAAGGGACCTAAAAGGGACCTTGAAGAACTCCACAATTAATAGATAAAGGACTAGACAAAATACCCTTAATGTCGAATTCATTCTGTCATCAAGATAGGACTGAACCTAACTAAGAGATTTCTAATCAAACCCAACTGCCTTTAATTTGTACAATAAAATTGTGTGGTATACAGTTTCAAATGCCTTCTGAAGGTCCAACATAACCATTCCACAAAATTTGCCACTGTCAACAGCTTTCCTGTTTTGTCAGTCATTTATAATATACAAGTCTCAGTGGAATGTAAAGGCTTAAAACCTAACTGTAAATCATACAAAATATTGTTTTTATGTTTTTTAACATTTGGACATTTTTTTTTGTTCAGTCTTGTAATAGACAATTCTTTTCATTATCTTAGACAACACATCTAAGACAGAAACAGGCCTATAATTAACCAGGCCTATAATTAACTCTTTTTATATAATGGTATAACTCAAGCAATTTTAAACTAACTTGGCATTTTTTGTTGTTCTTGTTGTTGTTGTGTCAAGAGAAATGGAGTGTTCTCTTCTAAACAACTTGATAAAGATTTTAAAAGATATAACAAAAAGCAGAAAATTGTTGAACTTGGAAAATCTCTGGGGTCTATGAAGTTTTCATAATGTGACATACAAAAACACATGCTGTGGGCTCGAGTGTAGTGCATACCACATCCTGTGAAGAGAACGAATGTTGCATTATGTGTGTAGGTGAACATGGGTTCTGGGGGATAGAAGCTTTGTTGTGTGTAACTGACAAAAAGACAGTTAGGAAATAAATATCTAGCAAGGTAGAAATCTGATAAAAATATATAATAAAAAAATGTGTGTATTGCTTAAGCCATTGACGCAAACAGGAAATGTATTGACACAAGTAAAAAAAGTGATAGACAAGTAACATAGCAATTGATGCATGCAGGTAATATGTTAACGCAAGTAGAAATCACATGTGCATAAATGAAGAGATAAAGTGCGTCAAAAGAGAATATAAATACAGGGGCCTTTATAGCTCTCTGTGCAGTTGTGTAGTTGTGCTGAAGAAAGAAAGAGCATACAAGCAAGCAGCAAGCGGAAGCCAGCATCAGACCACAACCCTCAGAAGATCAAAGAAGACACCTGATTTTCTTAGAGATAACATATACTGAGTAGAGAAGAGGGTAAGCTTTAAAATGTAATTATTTATCTGGCCCATGGAACTTCCAGCTTAGCTGGCATAGAGTGGTGTATTTAGCTTTTGCCTTTGCAAGAAATAATAAAATGAGAATGAGGACTGTGCTCAAACTCTGATAGTGTTGTCCCAGTCTGTTTATTGTTGTAGAGTGAGAATCCATTTGGGGTATCAAAAGTTGACTGTCTGAAAAAGATAGATTTTTATAAAGATATCCCGACGGACAAAGTCAGTCAAGGTTGCCAACCAGTCGCAACAGAGTGGGCCATGGGAGTGCATTAGCAGGCATAGCTGTCCTCTGAGGGCGAAGAGCCAGCTGTGGTGCACTGAATGGAAGGCTAACCCACCCCACCCAGGCAGGCTTGGTTGATATCTGAACCGTAGGCCTAGGAGGTATGGTAGTGATCAGAAGTAGACCTGAGATAATATAATCTAAGAAGAAAATATTATACGCCTACCTGACTCCTCCTGAATCTATAAAGGTAAACCTTTTACAGGAGTTGAGTAATATGAATAGAGGAAGTGGCTCGTGACCAAGATAATGTTACGTGGTCGCGGTACAAACCACCCAGGGGGTGACGCGGCACAGTTGTTCAGTTGATACCATTTAACATATATGATACAAAAGAAGCAATCTCTTAAGTCTAAAATTAACAGGAATATTATCGATCCCAGGTGCCTTATTTATTTTTACTTCACTAATATATTTAAAAACTTCACTTTCGGTAACTGGTCTCAACCTAATGAATCTTGAACAAATCCACATTGCCCATAAAAAGACTGCCCTTGCTTTTCATTGTAGATATCAGGCCGCCCTGGAAGTTGATTACATAATTTATTATCCAACGATATGAAATAATGATTAAAAGCTTCAGCAACCTCCTCTGAATTAGAAATTAAGTTCCCTTCCACCTTTAGGTAATTTTTGAAGACTTCACATTTGCAGCATCCAAATAACCTAAATTCTTTAGCACTCCCCAAAGTTTTTTTGGTTCATGTCTATTTATGTTTATCTTATCCTTGAAACAATTCCCTTTGCTTCTCTTATCATATCCCTAACCTCATTTATTCTTGATTTATAAAGCTCAAAACTACTATCTACTATATATAACTACCATATCTTTCCTGAACGTTTTAAATCTACCACTCCTTAATTTGAGCTGCCGTAGTATATCATCCAAGGTTCAGATCTTTAAGTCTTACTCTCTTATATGGTGCCTCCCTATCTAAAACCTTAACCAAATAATTCCTTAAAACAAACTGAAGCTTTATCAATGTTTTCACAACCTAAAACATATGAACAATCAACTTTCTTCAATTCATCACAACATCACAAATAATTATAATTTTAAGTAAAAAATGTTAAAGCTTTAAGTAAGTTTTAAATCAGTGGTGATTGATTCCAGCGTTACTTACACAACTGATCTAGTTGCTGTAACCACAGGCAGCATCTTCTGAAGGACTTCATCTGGTGTATTTTCTGCATTCACGTTGACAAATGCGTAACTATTAAAAAAAAGTTAATTATTAATGCTAATAATAGTAATTATATAAGTATATAATATTCATATTCATAATATTTTAGACTGCTAATAATAATATTTAAAATAATAATATAAGTATATAATATAAGTATATAATATCCGTATTCATAATATTTTAGACTGTAATGATAGTACAGAGTGTTACTTACTTATTTTTTTCTCCAATTAATCTGTTCAGCTCAAGCTGATACTTTCCCCACTCTGAGGTCAACAACACAAAAACTACAGCTGACCACTGAGATGAGGAACGTTTCACTTTACTCAATCCTCCATAGCCCAAATTACGGAAAGTTTCATTCACAAGTGAAAGATCACCCAGTTCATCCAGACAGTGAAACAGATTGATGTATTTATCTGGAGAATGATTCTCACTGATCTTCTTTTTAATATAGGGAACAGTTTTCTCATTGTTGTGAGAGCGGTTTCCTGTCTGTGTCATTAGTTCCTGTAAGAGACTCTGATTAGAATTCACTGACAGACCCAGAAGGAAACGAAGGAAAAGATCCAGATGCCCATTTTTGCTGTCTAAAGCCTCATCCACAGCTCTCTGATGGAGATCAGATAGTGAAACTCTGGTGTTCTGGTCAAACACATTGATGTTATTGTTTATGAAGGAGAGATGCACATATAGAGCTGCTAGATGTTCCTGAATGCTCAGATGACCAAAGCAGAAGACTTTCCCCTGATACAAGCCCAACTCCTCTCTGAAGATCTGAGGGCACAATCCTGAGTACACTGATGCTTCTGTCATATCAATGCCACACTCTATCAGGTCTTCCTCACAGAAGATCAGGTTTCCTTTCACAAGCTGCTGATAAGCCAGTTTCCCCAGTTTTAAGATCATGTCTTTATCTTTTAGTTTCTTCTCATTGTCCTTCTCATATTTGATGTTGGTCTGAAGGATCAGGAAGTGTGTGTACATTTCAGTGAGAGTCTTGGGAATCTCTCCACTCGCTGCTTCACTCAACATCTTCTCTAGAACAGTGGCTGTGATACAACAGAACATTGGGATTTGACACATAGCAAAGAGGCTCCTTGATGACTTCAGGTGTGAGATGATCCTGTCGGCCAGACTCTGATCACTGATTCTCTTCCTGAAGTATTCCTTCTTCTGTGGGTCACTGAATCCTCGTACCTCTGTCACTCGATGGACACACTCAGAGGGGACGAGATCAGCTGCTGCTGGTCTGGAGGTGATCCAGATGAGAGCAGAGGGAAGCAGATTCCCCACAATGAGGTTCATCAGCAGCACGCCCACTGAGGCTGATTCAGTCACATCACACAACCTCACATCGCTCCGAAAATCCAGAGACAGACGACACTCATCCAGACCATCAAAGATGAACAACACTTTACATTTGTCATTGGATATTTCCATTTCTTTTGTTTCAGGGAAATAGACATGAAGAAGATCAGAAAGACTGAGTGTTTTGTCCTTCATCAAGTTAAGCTCTCTGAAAGGAAGTGGAAATATGAACTGGATGTCCTGATTCTCTTTCCCTTCAGCCCAGTCCAGGATGAACTTCTGCACAGAGACTTTTTTTTCAATGCCAGCAACTCCCTTTGTCAGCACAGTTTTGATGGGTTTGTCTTGTCCAGGTAAAGGTCTAAAGATGTCATTGCATTTGATCGGTGTGTCCTTTGTTTCTAATCTCCTGGACTGTGTCTCAATCTGTCTCACCTCATGCTCATTATTGATCTCTCCAGTTTCACTTTCTGTGATGTAGAGCTCTGTGTAGATTTTATTCAGGAGTGTTGTGTTTCCCTGCTTTGATATTCCCTCATACAAACACTCAAACTTCTTCCTCAGATTTGATTTCAATGTGTTGAGGACTTCAGCAAGTTTAGAGTCATGGCTGTAAGATTAAAACCAGATTATTACACAAGTTAGAGAAGTAAATAGCCATAAATTACAAAATGGATATTTTAAAGACAAACAGAAAAACCTATGAGATACATAAAAGGGGAAAGATCCATTCTCGCTCAGCGCCACCTATTGTGCACGCGTGAATTAGCCAAATGTTATCAATCGTTTAACGTTCAGTGTGAAAACACTGCTTGTTAGCAATTCACTTCACTTCACTTATTCGGTTTCATTTATGTTTCTTTTTTGTTATTTTCTTGTAAAATTATTAGAAAAAATATAGATAAAATCTATATATTAAGTAGGCCATGTTTGGTACCAAAGTAACTGTTTTAATTTCCTTAATGTTGAAATACAGTATTAGAGTAATCCGCACAGTATTATTGCAATAAAGGATGAGTTCTTAAATTGACTCACAATTTATTATATGCAAATGAGGTCAGTCCTGAAAACAAAGAACCTCTTTGCTACCTAAAACTGTCAGTGGCAGGATTGGATTGGAGTGCCAATCTGAGTGACCCACTTTGTGACCCCACCGTTGTTCACCTTTCATTGAAGACCCAAAGACTAATGTGTTTTGCATTTTGTTAGTGTCTTAGATTAGTCAGTAAAGTTTTGTTGCGAGTTTCAGTTGCTTATAACGTGCATTTGAAAAAGCAACACGCGTCAAACATCTTCCCAAACTTGCAATGCGAAGCATTCATAAACCTGTTGTCAAACAAAGGACAACATTTAATAAAAAAAAAAATTGTGGCAGTCGTGTATATTGTCTTCATGTTTAATCAGTCAAAGCATTTCTGTCTTCTTTTTATTCAGCTACAGTCACCAATAGCTGTATAACGGATTTCCTGGAATGTCATATTACTTCTCCAAGGCAAATTTGTAGTTTCTGCACGAGTGCGCACTCTAGCTTCCAGTATGAATGAAACAGATGTGTGTTTAGCACTCAGTAATGCTCACTCTATCCTATTTTGGGTAAAAAAATAAAAATAAAAAAAAGGAAAAATAATACTTCTCTTTAAAGAAATATAAATAATCCATGTGTTCCCCCATGCATAATCAGAATCAGAAATCAGAAAGAGCTTTATTGCCAAGTATGCTTGCATACATAAAGAATTTGTTTTGGTGACAGAAGCTCTCAGTAAACAGAGACAACAACAGTACACAGATAGTAAAATAATAAATAAAGATTAAAGATATATCAATAAGATACATGTATATGAATAAACAAAACTAGAAAAGATGCTTTATATATATATATATATAGAGAGAGAGAGAGAGAGAGAGAGACGTGGACTCTTTTTGATTTTGCATACCTCCTGAGAAAAAAATATTGTCAAATTGTTATCATAATAATATATTTTATAATAGATCCTTAGACGTTTATAGTCATAGGCTGCATGTTAACAGGTAACCCTGCAGTTTTTCGTAAAATAAGTTTTCTGTAAAATAATTATTATTACTTTCATTATATTATTATATTTATTATTAAATACTCTGTTTTTTATTTGTTATAGTGAAAGTGTTATTATAATAGTAATATTTCTTATATTGTTTATTATTATTTCTAAATAAAAATATTAATCATAATAATCACAGAACCTAAATTGGGAGTTCCACAAAGACTGCATTGTCAAAAAGGTCCAGCAGAGACTGTACTTCCTTTGCCAGCTGAGGAAGTTCAACCTGCCACAGGAGCTGCTGATACAGTTGTTCTCTGCAATCACTGAGTCTGTCCTCTGCACCTCTATAACAAATCAGATCTCAGAAGATTATAGTGTATAGTGCTGAGCGAATCACTGGTACAACCCTCCCCACTCTCCAAGAACTGTACTCACCCAGAGTGAGTAAAAGGCCTGGCAAAATCATCCTGGACCCCTCAAACCCAGGCCACTTCCTCTTTGAATTGCTGCTGTTCGACGCTGAAGAGCACTGAGGACCAGAACGGCCAGACATAGGAACAGTTTCTTTCCTCAAGCAATACATCTCATGAACAGTTAATGGCCCCCCTTGGCAATAAACGTGTGTCTTATAATAATAAATATGTGTCTTGTCACTGCCATTCTGTTTGTGCTGTGGAAGCTTCTGTCACCATGACAAATTGTACATACATACATACACACACACACAAGATAGATTGATTCTTTTTTAACCAGAAAAATCAGATTTGATTTCCTAGATTTCCTAGATAGCATGTAATCATTGAAACAATGTTGAGTCAGTGTTGATGCGTCAACGCTAATTTCATTGAGTTAACGTTACAAAGTGATGTTGCTTTAGTAACACTCTTGGACTCTTGTTAAGATTTAAAAAAAAAAAAAAAAAAAAAAAAAAAAAACAATGATAATATCATTGAATCTACATTATGAATTGATGTTGGTTCAATATCACGTTTGCACCCACATTTAATGTTGAAACAATGGTGGGAAAAAAAAAAAAAAAACAATGTTAATGCTACTGAATCAACATTACAGTATGATTGATTCTACATCACTGGTGTTGAATCAACACTGAAATTAACAAAAATAATCTTTGGTAATATTGTTTGATCAATGTTACAATGTGATGTTTATTCTAAACCACTTTTGTTGAATGAAATGTAATGACAAAATAAAACAGTGTTGCCGTCGGATGTACCATGTTAATGTTGAAACAACATTAATATTTCAACTACACTTCAATGGTGTGTCAACAAATTCCTGACCATTTCAAAGTTTGGGGAAAACCTTTTAAAATATAAAAGACACCTTTCCAGCAGTTGAGTCAATTTATTTTACATAACAGTTTAACACAATCAATTACAAAAAGATGAAAAAGATCATTCTTAAAAAAAAAAAAAAAAATATATATATATATATATATTATATATGTGTGGGGGGGGTTGGGATTAAAACCTTTAAAAATAGAAGTCTGATGTCATTATAACTTCAGGTGGTCCAACGGTTCAGGTTTTAAAAATCTGTCTTACATCAGACTACTGCCTCTTTTCCTTTGGGTTCTCTGAAATCTGAAAAAGAAAGCATGATGTTACTTAACAAGTCAATTCAGTTGTCATACATAGTTACATTCAAGAATTTACTTTTTTACTTTACTTAAAAAAAAATATATATATATATATTTATATTTATACTAACTATGAATATAGAAACAAACTGTATTTTTCTAAAATCTATTAATTCCTGAATATCGAAAGAAAACACTATGGTGGGAGGTGTCCAATTTTTTCAGCTGAGTTTATCTCCAGCCCTAATTAAATACACCTGATGCAGCTAATCAAGGTCATTACGATCAATGAAAACTTCCAGGCAGGTGTGTAGGAGCTAAACATGTACCCCCGGTTTCACAAACAAGGCTTAAGCTAGTCCTAGACTAAAATGCATGTTTTGTCACGAAACGAAGAATTCAAAGATGGCAGGCAGAGGTGAGGATCCAAATGCAGGGAGATTTTAATGAAAAATCATAACAAATCAGGAACAAAGTAACACTGAGAAAAACAAAGAAAACACAGGGAACCACAGACACCTTTAGGACATCAAACAACGACCAACAGAGAACCACTGGCCTGTTGCACAAAGCCGGTTTCAGTTTCTACCCAGGTAAGTTCAAGATTAGTTTGAGCAAACTCTGGATTTTTGGGTTCATGAAGGTGGATTGATTTTTAGTGGTGTTCATTGCCATGGTAACTTATGCTGAACAGGTTTTATTCTGGGTTAGAGATCAAACCCAAACTGCACCAATCAGCTGTGAGTAAAGTGACCTGTATCTGATGCAATAAAGCCACTCCCTCTGTATCTCTCACTCCAAATTAAAGCAGTTTAAACTGAAAACATTTTAGAGAAAAATTGCTCATCTTTTGCTGCTAATTATTTATTATATTTATATTATATGAATTATGTATAATTCATATAATAGTATATTCATATATTTATTATATTAATTGACAATATTAAACTTTGCTTTTAAATTGATATAAATATAATGCATGCATCGATATATAAAGCTTTTAAACAAATTAAGCTTGTGTATTCATTTGAGCTCTTTGTGAAACTAATATATATTATTATATTATAAATTATTAGGCATATTTCTTTGATTCACATGCATTGATATAGTCAGATATTTTCTTTCTGCTGCCTTCTTAAACTTTCACTGCAGAAGCAGTGTTTATTCCTGCCTTGTAAATGTGTTTAATTTTATGATATTTTTCATAACAATCTCTTAATCTTCAGAAGTGAAGCGAATTGCACGGCTCTCTTGTGAGAAGTGAATCAAATGGATGCTCTCCATGTTCCGTATGATTGGCTGTTTGCTGCACGTGTCACACTTTCAGGTGCACATGCTCCAGAGTTAATCGCAAACTCTAAATTAAACCTAAGCTGACAGAGAAAGTTTATACCGAGCGTTGTGCAACAGCTGATCCTGATCTAAACCAGGTTGGATTTATCTGGATTTGTCAACTCTAAACCTACTCTGAAACTCAGAGTTTGTTCAACTAGCTTCATGCAACAGGCCACAAAGAATACAAGGGCTAATTATACAGAGGGGTTAATGAGCTAAACAAGGGAAACTGACACATCTGGATCAGACTAATGAAAATGGAAAAAACTACAAAACTACAACCTGGACACAGGACACAGGACACAGGAAAGAACACAGAAACTAGGCACAGAGAAACTTCAACATAAAAGTGCCACATAGCACAAGACAGAAGCAGATCTGACATGTCTGAGCTGTTTTAACTGAAAGCAACTTGTACTGACATTTTA
The DNA here is from genome assembly GCF_019924925.1 of Ctenopharyngodon idella. Taxonomy (NCBI): domain Eukaryota; kingdom Metazoa; phylum Chordata; class Actinopteri; order Cypriniformes; family Xenocyprididae; genus Ctenopharyngodon; species Ctenopharyngodon idella. Next base: position 36,768,422 of record NC_067234.1, read on the forward strand.
AAATATGACAGTGCCATTGTTTTGTCTCAAGATGCACGCCAGTAATGTTTTTTTTTTTGTTTTGTTTGTTTTTTTTTTTTCTTTCTAGGGTTAGTTAGTTCACCCAAAAATGTGGAACGACATGAGGGTGAGTACTTAAACAGAAGTTTCATTTTTGGGTGAACCAACCCTTTAAATGCCCTAATTGAACTAAGGCTTAATCCAGGCTTAGTCTAAGCCCTGTCTGTGAAACTGGGCAGTAGAGGAATAAACACCTCTGTGCTATGGCCATTACTATAAACTATATCTCAGTTAATTTTTCATTAAACTATATACACTATATTGCCAAAAGTTTTGGGATGCCTGCCTTTACGTGCACATGAACTTTAATGACATCCCATTCTTAATCCGTAGGGTTTAATATGGAGTTGGCCCACCCTTTGCAGCTATAACAACCTGAACTCTTCTGGGAAGGCTTTCCTCAAGGTTTAGGAGTGTGTTTGAGAATTTTTGACCATTCTTCTAGAAGCACATTTGTGAGGTCAGGCACTGATGTTGGACGAGATGGCCTGGCTCACAGTCTCCGCTCTAATTCATCCCAAAGGTGTTCCATCGGGTTGAGGTCAGGACTCTGTGCAGGCCAGTCAAGTCTTTATGGACCTTGCTTTGTGCACTGGTGTGCAGTCATGTTGGAACAGGAAGGGGCCATTCCCAAACTGTTCTCACGAAGTTGGGAGCATGAAATTGTCCAAAATGCCTTGGTACGCTGAAGCATTAAGAGTTCCTTTCACTGGAACTAAGGGACCAAGCCCAACCCCTGAAAAACAACCCCACACCATAATCCCCCCTCCACCAAACTTTACACTTGGCACAATGCAGTCAGGCAAGTACCGTTCTTCTGAGAACTGTCAAACCCAGACTCGTCCATCGGATTGCCAGACAGAGAAGCGTGATTCGTCACTCCAAAGAACACGTCTCCACTGCTCTAGAGGTGACGTGCTTTACACCACTGCATCCGACGCTTTGCATTGCACTTGGTGATGTAAGGCTTGGATGCAGCTGCTCGGCCATGGAAACCCATTCCATGAAGCTCTCTACGCACTGTTCTTGAGCTAATCTGAAGGCCACATGAAGTTTGGAGGTCTGTAGCTATTGACTCTGCAGAAAGTTGGCGACTTCTGCGCACTGTGCGCCTCAGCATGCACTGACCCCGCTCTGTGATTTTACGTGGCCTACCACTTCGTGGCTGAGTTGCTGTTGTTCCCAATTGCTTCCACTTGTTATGATATCAGTAACAGTTGACTGTGGAATATTCAGTAGTGAGAAAATTTCACGAATGGACTTATTGTACAGTTGCCAACCTATCACAGTACCACGCTTGAATTCACTGAGCTCCTGAGAGCGACCCATTCTTTCACAGTCTGCATGCCTAGGTGCTTGATTTTATACACCTGAATTCAATGATTTGGAGGGGTGTCCCAATACTTTTGGCAATATAGTGTAGCATTCAACTAACACGTTTATCTTGAATAATTACAATGAAAATGTGTTGTTCTGTTTTTGTTTTGTTTTTTGTGTGTTTTTTGTGACTGGGTTCCAGTGGAAACAGGCTAAACTGAATGGAAACCAGTTGCATTCCTCAAATTTAATAGTAATTCAGCAATATGAATGATTACCTGATTAAGCAGTAATCATGGAGCAGGAGTTAAGGCACAGGATAGCATCAAGTCCCAGGTCAGGTGATTATGCTGTCGACTACAACTCAATAGGCTTGTTTCAGATGCATCGGTGCTACACAGGACGACTCGCATATGACATCAAATTAAGTGGAGAGCATATGACTCTTATGCTTTTGAATCGCTCTCGCGGTACTTTGATGTCATACACCAATCGGTCTGCGCAGCGCCAATGCATCTCAAACAAGCCTAATGTATAATCAATGTCAGCATTATCAGGAGGGTGCTGCTCTTTTTTCTTTTTTTTTTTTTTTTTTTGTTTTAAATTGTCCATCTTCATCTGCCTTCACTCCTACTACAGGAGCATTGTGCTCTGCAAGCACTGATGGATGCAAGACATGGGCTCTGTGTGAAGTGTGACATTTTTGCTCATGTTCATATCTCTTGCACTTCAAGAAATCTGTCAAATGATTTTAGAACTTTATTCAGGAAATTCCTAATACACATTACTAAAGCAAGATGCATTTTTAAAAATGTAGAAAAGTAGATGCTTTATTCAAACACTTTAATAAATCTCTAATGTATCTAATTTCAGCAACAGAGAAATTATATGATAAATGTACCACTGTTTGAAACTGTGCTAGAGAAGTCATGTATGTCAGGTGCATCAACAAACAAGACATATGTATAGGATGCACCTATTTTCTCTCTCATGAGGAAGCATCAATTAGACTCCTGAGAAGTGCACATGCAAAACCAAAATGGGCATTTAACAATCAACTACAATTTTGCAACAGAATTGCTAAAATCATGAAGGTGAATTACACTTTAAACATTGAAATGTCAATCTCAACCAAAATGATGGTTTAGATCAAAACTCAACATTGTATCAATGTCACCATGCTATCTGAGATATTACTATAAACACATTCATCTTTCATGAAAAAAGCACTTTGACAAAATTTTATGAACTTTTTATTTTATATTTCGTGTTGATGAGGGGACAGTATGCAAGTTTCACCGCTAGAGGTCACTTATTTAAAACAATAACAAAAGGCATAGCATGATGATGCTGTGAATGAGCGTGGAATCAGGGAAGTTGTGGTCTTCACCTCCACAGCTAATGGAAAGCAATCCGACGGTTCTCAGAAATCATGTTCATGGATGAGCTAATGTATTAAAAATCTATTAATGTTTATAAACGTTACTGTGGTATGAAGCTGTGGTATAGGACATTTTACGCTGTTGTTTTTATTATGCCTTTATGCCGCAGTCGGCCACTGCCACGCCTTTCATTTTGTTATGTTTAGTTTACGATTAAAGTAATGTATAATGTCCACCTCCTTCTTCCCAAAACTGGAAAATTGTTACAGTTACGTTTGATCAATTAAATTCACATTATTTGATTTCATTCTAATGAAAAAGTGGATGTGCTGAATTACTACTCATACAGTTTTTACGAAAGTAACCGGAAGAAACCGGAAATCAAGGGTAACACGGATATGATGTCATTGACAGGCGACACAACAACACAGGACATTACACAGGTTAAAATAGATGATTTCTCTGGATCCCTTTCAAGGGAACTCGGGCTGTGACGAGAATGACGCTGTGGGAATGCCTTTGTGTGATTGCATCTTGAAGCACGTGTGATATCAGTCCAATGGCATGATGGAATGTCATAGGCGGGTGACATCATGACCAGGAAGCTATAAAGTGCACTCAGACCAAACAATCAGTCAGCTTCAGTGCAGACCAGTCAGCTTCAATGCCTTCAGCAATCATTCTTGTGTGAAATTGTCTCTGTCTACTTATTGTTTGTTTGTCTCACAGCAAACAGCACTGTCCCTCCCTGCCCTCACTACATTATGAGCGGAGATTCACGCGATTTATGTGTTGTTTGTTTGGGAGAGAAGCATGCACGTCAGCTCACCAGGGAAAAGAAAAGTATGCACTATCGGGAGTTTTTAGCTCTGCTCCTGTTGGCTTTCTTCTCGAGGGAAGAAAGTCTTTTGCACAGTGGCTCGGATTACAGAACTGCAATAAAGAATCTAGTGGCTCGGATCTTGCATTTGCTTAGGCAACACGTAGATTACGGGTCCACAATATAAATTTATAATGCAGATGGAACTGAGCAGACGTATCCCCTTTTTCTCTTGTTCCTATACAAACTTATTATGTGTGTTTGCAAGCTATGATTTTATGATTCTTTTTGCATTTGAGACTATTGTAATATGAATATTCAGCCTGTCATTCAGACTGTGTACTTGTCTGGTTGTTTCTTGGCTGCATTTAATTTTGTGAAATTAAATGAAATATTTGTCTGAGTTTTTCTTCTCTGGTTGATCTTTGACTGCATTTATTTCGAGGAATTAAATGATAAATACCATTTTTACTTGTCTGGTTGATATTTGGCCGCATTTAATTCTGAGGTTACGACTGAAACCTTGGTTCCATGAAAAGGGAACGAGATGCTGCGTCATCCTGCCATACTTCCATACTGCCTGGGATCTAATTGCTTCAGCCTATCAGAAGCTGACATTCTTTGGTCTGATTGCACTTTATAGCTTCCTGGTCATAACGTCACCCACCTATGATGTTCCGTCATGCCATTTGACTGATTTCACACGTGCTTCAAGACGCAATCACACAGAAGCGTTCCCACAGCATCATTCTTGACACAGCATCTCGTTCCCTTTTCAGGGAACCAAGGTTACAGTCGCAACCGAGATGATTTTAACATTGTTGGAAACATTTGGGATAATGTAAGTACACAAGTCAACAAAATATAACATTGTTTTAGTGGTTTTTGGATATTTTAATCCAAAAATCTTACAAATTGTGCCTTTAAAACAAACAAATATAAAAAAAAAAAAGAAAAAAAAGAAAAATAGGCTGCAGACTTTTTTTCCTGTCAACTGTTTTTGTGATCAGTGGGAGGGAAAAAAAATAAATCAAAAACTGTGATCTTTTTCTGTGATGTAATACAATATTTAACAGTGTTTGTTAAAAGTACCTGCATCCTGCAGAAAAATCTCCACCTCTGGATCCTTGTGAATCAGCCATGATGAAGCTGCAGGTGAATCTGATGAGTTTGATCTCCTCCACTGACTCTGCATGAAAAAACATTTAGACACAAAATTAAATGATTAAATGAAACAACCTTCATAATTTTTAGCTGAACATATCTCGAGTCTGGGAGAAAAAGGATCATGTGACTGCGTTAACTCAAGCTCAGTCATACATGTTTACACATATGCATATGATATTAAACCTCTAAAGAATCACAGACATCACAAAATACAAAAGAAACCCTGAAGTCAAGGTGAAAGAAACCCTTTATTAAAGATTTTATATTAAATAAGCAATCACTTAAAATGTCCTCCAGAGGTTCACATTAATATGAAGAAGTCACCACACATGAACAATCACCCTGATCAAACTATTACAAGATACAGCTTCTCAAATCAGAGAGCTCCCAGATTTCATCAAAAATCTCTTAATTTGTGTCCGAAGATAAACAAAGGTCTTAAGGGTTTGGAACTAGGGGTGGGCATTTTTCAAAAATATTGTATTCAAATATTTGGGTTCATAAAAAAATGAATATTTGTTTATTTAAATGATGTTTAACGAGAAAGACGTTATTTTTAATCATCAAGTTTTTGTCACCATTTCAGAACAAGCTTACGATTAGGCAATATACACAACAAGCTTACGTTATAAATACTGACAACAATATGTGTAAACAAAAAAATAAAAAAAGAATTTAAGCTCAAGCAGAGCGAACGGGGAAAAAACAATAATAAAGCAGACTGCGTCAATTATTGTACAGAACGTACATATACACTCATATGGTTATCGTGTTTATATTGCTTCACATGTTCATGTTGAGGAAAAACAATAACATTCACATGCTCGGGTGAAAGTTGGCTCCACAGTCTGAAAACAATATAAGGCCGGCTGCAGAGAAAACAAGCCACTCACTGCTCTTGACTGAATAACGTGTAGCTTTAATAAAAGTTAATGTAGATTTTAATGCAGTGAAGACTGTGAAGTGTTTGATAACTGCTTTGATTCTGGATATTTCCTACCCGTTAGATTAAATATTTACAGTTTTTATGTTGTTTCTACAATTGGAGATTAAATATTACAATATAAAAATGTATTAAAATTTGATGTTAGGTGCGATTAATCGAGATTAATCACAGAAAAATGTGTGATTAATTTGTTCTTTTTTAAATCAATTGACAGCACCAATATTTTAATGATTCAAAATCTGCACCCCATTCCACTACTGCGAGGCACTTTATTATGTTTAACACTTTTTTACATTTATCCTCCACATTTCTCATTTTTCCAAATTATTTCCATATAACTTCAGATTATTATCTTCTCCGTCTTTCTTCCTTGAGAAAATAATTTTTTATTTTCACAGAAAACTTAAATCCCATTCCATCCACCACATTTCAACCTATTGCATTCCTTCTTTTATTTCACTTTCATTTTCTTAACTACATGTTCTACATTTAAATCCTTTTCTAAATTGCCCCATCATGTGCAAACAGTGACCTTCTCATGTCTTTTTGATACTTTAACAAAAATTTATCATTTAACATAATAGAAAATATTGTGGGACTTAGAACACTCCCTTCTGTTCCATTTTCTACCACATGCTTACTTGAAATTTCTGCTCCTATTTTAACTTGAATAGATCTTTCTTATAGAAAGTCCATAATCCAGTTAAAAACGTTCCCTCCTATTCCTGAAGTTTAATCATTAGCCTCGCTCTGCATATCATATGCCTTCTCCACGTTGAAAAAACACTGCCACCACAGACTCTTCATTTACTTGGGCTTTTCTTCCTTCATCCTCTATACAGAACACTGCATCCATTGTGTCCCTTCCTCTCCTAAATCCACTTTGAGATTCTATTATCATGCCTCTTTTCTCCAAGAAACACACCTCTCAATGACCATTCTTTCCATCAATTCACACATGTGCGAAGTCAACGCTATAGGCCTGTAGTTTGATGGCTTACTAGCATCCTTTCCTGGTTTCCTTATCGGTATAATTAATTATCACTTCCTTCCTTCTCCCATATTAAAAGGGACATTTTGTTGTTCATCCTTATAGTTTTCCTTTCCTCTTAGAGTCTCCATATTTTTTGATTTGATGTTCTCTCTGCCTTTTCTTCCCTCCTCTGACAAATAATATATTATAAATCACTATTCTTTTACATATGAATTTTTAAATTATAGCATTATAAAATATCGTTTTGCTCGTTTGCTAATGACATGGAAGTATGCATGAACCATAACCTAGATATACAGATATCTCATCAATCCTAAACATAATGACTAATATTGAACTCACTTTTCTCATATGGACACAGACATCGATAAACACAACAAACACTGCAGGGCGACTACTCAAACAATCTTGCTGTGCAGACCTTAGCTGTTTCCAAAAGTTTCAGGACACAAGCCAGGCCACACATTTTTTCGGTATCATATTCGTATTTTACCCACTTAAAATGGTGGCAGGAGAACTCTAACTTCCTTTCACATTTTATTTGTGATGAGAGAGAGAGAGAGAGAGAGAGAGAGAGAGATCCTGCACCACGTCACAGGCCGGAAGTGAAGGCAAACCATATGTATTAGAGCGGGTCTTATTAGAGTCAGGCAACCTGCAGGTTTTTATCTTATGTTTGATGTAATATGAGCTATTTTTGCATGGATTTTGTAGGATTTATACATGTACAATATTTAATAACAATACATTAATTATTAAAAATACATGATCTGGTTGTTTATTGATATTCACTTTGATTAATTAACTAAAGTATTTTCAATTTGACTGTAGGCCATTATGAGATAATATTCACTTCATGTTCATTTTGTAACAAATACTAAAAGACACAGTGTATGGATATATGCAAATATACTTTTTATTTTAAAATTCAAAATAAACATTAAATAAAAAAATGTGCAACATACTTCTCATGTAAAAAGTACAGAGCCCCGGTAACCGGTTTGTAACCAAACCGTTTATAGTCCCCATTGACTTCCATAGTATTTTTTTCATAAGTCGAAATCGAAACTGAAAATTAATTATTAGTTCTGTCCAAAGTCATATGTAAAAGAATAGTGATTTAATTTATAATTTATCAGAGGGAAGAAAAGGCAGAAAGAACGCCAAATCATTAATATAATACTCGACCATTGTTATCTGTTTTTTTTTTTACTTCCTCACAATGTGTTGTACATTTCCCATATGATCCCCCCACATCTAGCACATCTTCTGTTTCAAATTCCTGCAGTTATATCATCTCATAGGCTTAGTAATGTACTCTCTTATATTATGTTTAATGAACCCAAAGTATAACTCCCAGGTGGATCATTTGAGTCAAATTCAGTCAAAATGGACTCCCTCTTCCTTTTCTCAATTCCCCTTGTCATTCTTTTGGCATTTTTTTTTTTTTTTTTAACCAATCTATTTCGCACCCTCAAATTCTCTACTGTTTCTTTCATATTGATTGTAAGAGAAACTCCAGCCCTTGCAACTATCGTTCTTTTCCTGCACTCTTACAACTTTTGCTACTTTCATTTTTCCCCACACTGCTCATTTTTTTTGCCTTTTCCATCCATGCTTCAGTACATCCAATAAGTAAGCATATTTAACTTCTCCTATTTGTGCTTTAATAATTGTTGTTATTTACTTTAATGGATCAGTTTCTTTACTTCTTTCTTCTCCCTCATATCTACCTCATTAAGCAGACCTGCTTTCAAATCATTCACTTCTTCTTCTCTTCCCTTTTCTGTTTCACCTTCACTATCTGTATTATTTTTCCTTTCTCTTATGTCTAGCTGCCTTCTTAGCTCTATTCCCTTCATCACATCCTCCCATTCTCTTTCCCTTCCTCCCATTCACTTTCCCTTCCTCCCATCGCTATGTTCACCCTCTTCATCCCTAAATTCCTTGCAGTTATTATCGTCTCCTGACTAACTTCCTGCCATCATGTCATGTAAGGTTTTGATGTTCAGTGTATAGTCAGCGAGAAGTAGGAGAGAAGTATGGCTGCCTATACAGGGTGTTTAAAATTTCTGCTCCTATTTTAACCAGAATTGATCTTCCTTTTAGAAAGTCCATGATCCAGTTAAAAACTTTCTCTCCTATTCCCGTCTTGTGAAGATTAATCATTAGTCCCTCTCAGCATAATATATCATATGCCTTCTCCACGTCAAAAAAAATACTGCCACCACAGACTCTTTATTTACTTGGGCTTTTTTTTTTTTTTACTTCATCCTCTAAACACAACACTGCATCCATTGTGTCCCTCCTAAATCCACTTTGAGATTCAGTTATCATGCCTCTTTTCGCCAGGAAATACCTTAACCTCTCATTGACCATTCTTTCCATCAGTTTACACATCTGCAAAGTCAACGCTTTAGGCCTGTAGCGTGATGACTTTCCTGCATCCTGTACGTTTTCAAAAACTTTAAATAGTTTCCAAACTTTTTCTGTCTTATTCTGTTATACGTGAAAATATATTTACATTATATAAAATCCATGATAACTTAATGCACTAGTGTAGGGCTAAACGATTAATCACATTTGTGTTAACATCGTGATATGACAAATGCGATTTTTAACCGCAAATCTATCTAATATTGTGTTGGTCATACTATACAACATACTATACTTTATTATTTACTAGCTTTTAAGTTTTTAAGCTGTATTAGTTTGTGTATTTAAAATTCTTAACATGCAATTGTTTTAATTGGATTCTTTGTGTGTTTTTTTTTAAAGTAGTTATAATTACATATATAATTAAATAAAATAAAGTTTTAAAATTTTATTAATAAGAAAAAAAAAAAATCATTTTGGAATCGCAATCACATCGGATCATGAGGTGCCTAAAGATTCACACCCTCTATACAATGATTTATTGCTTGTCTTTGTTGAATAATACAGAAGATATAGAGCTTAAAAAATAATCACATATTAAATTGCAATTGCAATATTGGTAAAAAATATTTTCCAAAACCATTCAGCCCTAGTTTGTGGTACATAAACCAATCATAAAATTTTCATAAATAGACAAATATATATATATATATATATTATATATATAATAAAAAATAGTGGTTATTGTTCAGCAGTGTATTAGATTTCTCAGCAAATAGCAAGAGATAACAAAAAATAAATAAAATAAAACCTGTAAATTATACAAAGGTCAGGAAAAAAAAAAACCTGATATTACACTGACTCACTTCTGAAATGATGACTAAGCCTCTGCTTCCAGCTCTCAGGGAGTTTCCCTTCTTCCCGTACTTCATTAAACAACTTCTTCGTAACTTCTCTATACTTAAATGTTTCAACATTATACAGCTTGTTTTCCTAGTTCTAGCTAATGCTCTTTTTAACCCTCCCATATTAAAAAGAACATTTTGTTGTTCATCCTCATAGTTTTCCTTTCCTCTTAGAGCCTCCATTTTCCTCTCAGAGCCTCCATACTTTTTGATTTTATGTTCTCTCTAACTTTTCTTCCTTCCTCTGACAAATTATGAATCACTATTCATTTACATATGAATTTGTACATTCTGCAATGATGTTTTGCTCATTTGCTAATGACAAAGGAGTCATAATTTCTCTCGAGTGGATTTCTTACCAAAATACTTTATTATTTCTAATTTAATATATGCAGATATCTAATGCATCTTAAACATGTAAGGAATAATATTGAACTTACTTTTGTAGAATGGACGCACACAGTCTGTGATAAACACCACAAACACTAAACCGCGACTTCTCGAACAATCCTGCAGTGCAGAGCTCAAGTTGTGCAGCTGTTTGTTAAGATCCAGCAGTGCCACAAGTTTTTCAGCCCACTCCCCAGCTGCACGCGTCACAGACCGGAAGTGAAGGCGAACCATATATATATATATATATATATATATATATATATATATATATATATATATATATGGGCTGCGTCTGAAACCGCCTACTCAGTGGGTAGGTACTTAATTTCAATAAGTACTTACTTAACGAGCGCTAAAAGAGTAGGTACTTATTAGCCAAATCTCGTTGAGTATGAATGCGATTCGGACATAATCCGCCATGTTGATGTTATCATGTGATCTACGACTATCTGTAAACATCTTGATATTGATTAAACTTGCTCATTTTGTGGTCTTGTTGAAGAAACAGCTGCCCAGTAATTTTGTGATTGTAGTACAACTAATATATTTTGGGTTAATTTAAAGTTATTATATTTTTAACTACTAATGTGACCCACAGTTTATTTTATGTTACGAAAACCCAAATTCGTGTGAATATGTTAATTTCTTTATTTTATATGCAAAAATGTTCATCCAATAGTAAAAGTGACATAAATCTCCTTTATGTTTTCCTCTTTTTCTTGTTGAGTTAGCGCTAGTTTCATCCCTCAGGCTTATAAATAATAAACAAACAAATAAATAAATACTTTTTATGCATTATGATGATGTATTCAAAATATTTAACCTCGCCATCATGCTTTGTCTGTGTATACAAACCCATATTTGTTTTTTGTTTGTCATTATTATTGTTCATTGTTAAAGATACAACCATGGTATTTTCCCAGATCTTGTATGTAATTATAGGTCCTGCAATAAAAATAAAGATATGAGCGACAGGTGCACTATCACCTCACAGCACCAGTAATTCGACAACCCTACTTAGTGCGGTTTTCCTCAGTGTTAGCAATGTCTGCACAGAGAAGATGCTGGACAGCTGCGCGAAGATCTCGCCTTTGGAGAAGACTGATTTTATACTCAAAAAATGTAAGTATAAACTACTTAAAAATTAAGACTACCCCAGAATGAATTGCATTGCAAGCCCACCACAACACTTACACACAATAATAATGATAAATGCTGACCAAAACTTAATTATATTACTTTTCGTTGTACTTCTTTAGTAAAACAAGCAAAATGTAAAGTTTTGTCATATGACATAGCTATGCACGAACACACACTACACATATACAGCTGATGTGAATACATCTCCATTTACAGGCAAGCAATGAATTAATGCATGAATGAATAAAATATATAAATTTACTGATAATAATAGCATAATTAATAAAAAAAAAGTGCCATCTCAACACAGCTGTGCCCATTCTGCAGCTTTATTTTGATGAAGCAGCTGACCACCGTGAACACCTTCGCCTGTGTTTGCCGTCCATCATGTCCCTCATTGCTGCTCTTCTCAATGGGGACATCGTTGATCCAGAGGATGAGGAAGACCATGATGATGGACCCCTGAACCCCACAACCTTGAATCAAGAGTGGGAGAAGATGTGCGGGACAATCTGCCTGCTGCTGTTGTTTCTGCTCCAAACATTCGTGTGCCTGCTCTCCATCAGCATGACTAAATAAACAGATTAAAACATTTTACAATTCATGTCAGCATTCTGTTTCTTGCCATATTTCATTTAATATTTTTACAATTACAGGCTAATTTTTGTTGTAGCTTCATTACTTTTGTGGTGTAGTGGGTTAAACCTCTGAACTGGTAAGCAGAAGGTTGCTGGTTTGATCTCCACAGCGTCTCCACCAGTGTGTCCTTGAGCAAGACACTTCACTCCAGGTTACTCCACAGGGATCATCCCTGTAATAAGAGCACTGTAAGTCACTTTGGATAACAACAATGTAAATGTGATTTTTGTAAATCCTTTTTTGTTAGTGTCTGGGGCACAAACGCTAATTAAAGCTGCTTATTTCTTAAAGTTTTCTTTTTCAAGGTACTACTATAATATAAATGCATGCATACATTTCATACAGTTTCCATTTGGGGGCATAAAGGGTTAGTTCACCCAAACATATAAATTCAGTCATTATTTACTCGCCTTCATGCTGTTCAATCCCTGTGTTCATTTTTTTTTCTTCTTCTGAACACAAAAAGTGATTTTGGTCAAGTTTGTCCTGCTGGTTTCTATTCATACAATATCAGTAAATGGAGCCTGAATTCCAGAAGCTTCATGACATTATTTGATGATGATTTTGAAGCTTATGAAAGTCAGGCTCCATTGTATGAACAGAAACCAGCAGAACAAACTGGACCAAAATCACATCCTCAATATTTTGGTCTTTTTCTAGATCTCTCTGGACTCACTGAGGATGAAGAGACCACAGCAACATCCGGTCCAGATGAGGCAGTAAGGGCAGGAGAAGTGATGGAGGCTCTCATCCATGGCTCTACACCATTTCGAGGATCTGCTGTGGCTCTCAGTGCTCACACCAGTCTGAGGACATTTCACATCCTACAAAAATGCACACTTAATAACATAAAACAATACAAAAGTAGTCATTTTAACAGCACAATGTCATCTGATTTCTGTATTAGAAGTAACAAAATAATAGTACTTTTTGTTCTTACTTTTGTTTCAGGTTTTCCCTTTTTTTCCCCCACAAATGCCGCCGTCACCTTTCCTTGCAGGTCCTGCTCCACCACAAAAGCTCTGCAGCAAATGTACAGACATCAAGAATCAGAAAAGTGCTGTAATAACTCTGTTTGAAATTACAATAATTAAAATAAACTAAAGATTTAAATAGACTTTGTATTCATTTTGGTAGTATTCTCACTCAAACCCTTTGATAGCATCATTCCTTCATCTCCGGATAAACACATGTGATCATCTGTCCCTGTAACATCCAGACAAGATTCAAGTTTCCATAGATTCAAGTTTCTCCCGTGGCCTCCTGGGATAGAAAAGTATCCATCGAGGAACACTTCAGAATCTGGGCGGAAGCAGTAGGCCATCCGGGAACTTCTCGCCTACTCTTTTATTACTGAGGTTTCAGACATACTTGGGCCCTGTCCCAAATGGCACACTTCATGTGCACTTTCGGTCTTGTGGACTTACAATGGCCGCTGCGTGCGCATGTCCGTTAAGTCCACAAGACCATAGGGTGTCCCATTCGTTATTTAAGCTTAAAGAAGGGTGTTCGTGAGTGCCCCCTTTGCGGCTGCTATGCACCCTCGATGCGCACTTCAGCTGAGCCCGCAAGACTGAAGGCTACGCAGAGGACTTTACCCGGCAGTCAAAGCGGCATTACATCGTGGAAGTGCAGACTCAGAGGAAGACCGTGAGGGTTTAGGGTGCCATTTGGGAGAAGGCATTATTCGCTTGTCTACTGCTTTTCCCCTACTATATAGTAAAGAAAAAGGCGGTTTCGGACGCATTTTTAGTAGGTGCACGTCCGAATCTCGCGAGAATTAGTACGTCACCCAGGTAATTTTTGCCTACTCTTTTTTGACTACTAAGGCCTTGGACATACTTATTCGCTCGCCTACTGCTTTTCCCCTACTAAATAGTAGAGAAGCAGGCGATTTCGGACGCAGCCACTGACTGGTTCTCTAGGCGCCCCTTATATACTTCCGGGTCACGCTATGATGACGTCATAGGCTGTCGCCGGCCAATAGGATTGGTAGGATTTGACAATTACTTTCAGACACCGGTTCACCTGATGACGTTCCCCAATGCGTTTCCGAACGCAGTGTAGAGTTCCCTTTCGAAAGGGAACTGGGGTTACTTTGTGTTCTGTCTATACTGTTACAAGTACAGCTATAAGCAAACAGACATTATTAATGACAGCACAAATTATATGAATTAAAAGACTGTGAATTGTCGAGAAAATTATTAATATAGCCACAGCAAGTGGTGCGTGGTGCACTGAAGTGCATTAGGAATACTCTAAAGTACTAAAACTTCTGAATTTCTTTCACCAGTTCAAACTGACTATACAGGTGCTGGTCATATAATTAGAATATCATCAAAAAGTTTATTTATTTCACTAATTCCATTCAAAAAGTGAAACTTGTATATTATATTCATTCATTACACACAGACTGATATATTTCAAATGTTTATTTCTTTTAATTTTGATTATAACTGACAACTAAGGAAAATCCCAAATTCAATATCTCAGAAAATTAGAATATTACTTAAGACCAATACAAAGAAAGGATTTTTAGAAATCTTGGCCAACTGAAAAGTATGAACATGAAAAGTATGTGCATGTACAGCACTCAATACTTAGTTGGGGCTCCTTTTGCCTGAATTACTGCAGCAATGCGGCGTGGCATGGAGTCGATCAGTCTGTGGCACTGTTCAGGTGTTATAAGAGCCCAGGTTGCTCTGATAGTGGCCTTCAGCTCTTCTGCATTGTTGGGTCTGGCATATCGCATCTTCCTCTTCACAATACCCCACAGATTTTCTATGGGGTTACGGTCAGGCGAGTTTGCTGGCCAATTAAGAACAGGGATACCATGGTCCTTAAACCAGGTACTGGTAGCTTTGGCACTGTGTGCAGGTGCCAAGTCCTGTTGGAAAATGAAATCTGCATCTCCATAAAGTTGGTCAGCAGCAGAAAGCATGAAGTGCTCTAAAACTTCCTGGTATATGGCTGCGTTGACCTTGGACCTCAGAAAACACAGTGGACCAACACCAGCAGATGACATGGCACCCCAAACCATCACTGACTGTGGAAACTTTACACTGGACCTCAAGCAACGTGGATTGTGTGCCTCTCCTCTCTTCCTCCAGACTCTGGGACCATGATTTCCAAAGGAAATGCAAAATTTACTTTCATCAGAGAACATAACTTCGGACCACTCAGCAGCAGTCCAGTCCTTTTTGTCTTTAGCCCAGGCGAGACGCTTCTGACGCTGTCTGTTGTTCAAGAGTGGCTTGACACAAGTAATGCGACAGCTGAAACCCATGTCTTGCATACGTCTGTGCGTAGTGGTTCTTGAAGCACTGACTCCAGCTGCAGTCCACTCTTTGTGAATCTCCCCCACATTTTTGAATGGGTTTTGTTTCACAATCCTCTCCAGGGTGCTGTTATCCCTATTGCTTGTACACTTTTTTCTACCACATCTTTTCCTTCCCTTCGCCTCTCTATTAATGTGCTTGGACACAGAGCTCTGTGAACAGCCAGCCTCTTTTGCAATGACCTTTTGTGTCTTGCCCTCCTTGTGCAAGGTGTCAATGGTCGTCTTTTGGACAACTGTCAAGTCAGCAGTCTTCCCCATGATTGTGTAGCCTACAGAACTAGACTGAGAGACCATTTAAAGGCCTTTGCAGGTGTTTTGAGTTAATTAGCTGATTAGAGTGTGGCACCAGGTGTCTTCAATATTGAACCTTTTCACAATATTCAAATTTTCTGAGATACTGAATTTGGTATTTTCCTTAGTTGTCAGTTATAATCATCAAAATTAAAAGAAATAAACATTTGAAATATATCAGTCTGTGTGTAATGAATGAATATAATATACAAGTTTCACTTTTTGAATGGAATTAGTGAAATAAATCAACTTTTTGATGATATTCTAATTATATGACCAGCACCTGTATGTTGTTTTCTTTATTTGTCATAATTACAAATATTTACTTATCTAACTACTTTCTATGTGTGTGTATCTGTAGAACTCAAATACAGTTAATTGAATTTGACATTTAATCATAACAGGTCAACATAGTATTCAACAAAAATAGATTACCGAAGTAGTACTTAAAAATGTAACAAATTAGCATCATCTAAAAATAATTTGATCATTCTTGGATTTGAAATACGAATTGTGATTGAAAGCATGCAGTTCGCAATGTGTGGGTTGTCATCATTAATTTTGAAGTATTTCCACACCCCTAAGGCTGACATTGTTTCTGCTGCTGCCGTCGGTGAAAAAATTGTGGAAAATTCTGTCAGTTACGTCACGTGAGGTATCGGTCTTTGGTATCGAGGGTATTTTTACGAGTACAAGTACACAAGCTGGTATCGGTATCGGTGCATCCCTACTGAAAATTATGGGATTTTCCTATCTGCATATAATTGCATGATGAATCCACTAGGTAGTAGATGAAACCACTAGGTATAGAGCATTAGAAGATAGGTGAAGTAAATGAAAACCCTCAATGATAGATGCTTTAGAGAGAATTGCCAGATAGAAATATATAAGTAGAAGAAGGCAGTACTTATTATACACTGTAAAGTGTAAGGGACTTTAGAATCCTAAAGGAAAATTGCTGGAAAGGAAAATTTTAGAAAAGTATATATATTTGGTTAGAGCTGGAATAATTTGGGAAAAGGGAAAGAGAAAGTAAACACTATAGCAATAGCTGGTCAGACGTAGGTGGCAAAGTTTAAGAAGAACAATAAGTGCACACCACAAAACACCATCAAGAGGAATAAGTGTCAGCATATATCAGTAAATAATTAACTGTTCAGAGGCAGGAGGAAAAAACAAGAACCAGTAAAAGAATGTGAAGATTTAGATAGAAACATTTAATAGCTGATCACATAAAAAAATATAGTAGTCAATTGAAAGTGGACCAAAACCTTTCATCAAAGTTGTCCTAAAACCTTCTTCTTAAGACAACTTAGTTCTTAGGACAACTTTGCTGAACTTTTTTGATCCACTTCAAATGTTGACTACTGTATATAAATAACACAAATATATTACAGAAGTAAATGTTCAGTGAAATTGTTTGCGTAATCTTTGTCGCCCTCTGCTGGTAGACAAATTTACAACATCTGTCTCCTGTAGTCAGACTCCATTGTGGATGGAGTGTTACACCATCCACATTATAATCAATATCTAACAAATTTGAAAATTCAGTGTTGCTGTTTTCAGCACTCATTTTCATGAGCTTTACTATAAAATTCAAGCACACATGTCAGTGTGATCGTTGTGTGTCTCTGTGTCTTCATCTCTGTAGCAGCTCCTTATTCACCATCAGCTGATCCTCAGGAAACTGAACTGACGTCTAAATACTGAGAGTCCTACAATAAAACACACAGACAGTCACATATGAGTATGAGACATTACTGCTGTCACATCACATCAGATCATTTCAGAGAAACACAGCAGAGATATTATATATTCATATTACAGCCAGAGATATGAATGAAAAAACAGCTAATAGATTAATGATGTGAATATAGATCATATAACATCATATATATCTGTGTAACATTAAATGATCAACAACTCTCTCTTAATCATTTACACACAGAGACACTGTGAGAGATGAAAACACTCATATATTCATAGATCATATTCACATCACAGAATTAAACTCTTATTATAAAAGTTTACAGAGACTAAAGTGGAGCTGAATGATCTTATATTCTCCAGTTACACACATGAGGCTGTTACTGAACTTGAGTCAATTTAAAGTCTTTAAATTAAAATATACTCACAATACAATAATCTCTCCAGTTTATATTGTGGATCATCCTTCAGATCAGAGAGCAACTTCACTCCTGATTGTCCTAGATTATTCCTAGACAGATCCAGTAATCTCAGGTGTGAGGGGTTTGATCTCAGAGCTGAAGCCAGAGCAGCACAACCTTCATCTGTGATATCACAATCACTCAACCTGTAGAGAACAATGACACTCTTCACTCTCTCAGATCAGATCAGTTTAACAGTGAATATATTATTAAAGAGAAAGTACAAACTTAAAGCACAAATCAATATGTGTGAGAAATCACTGAGATCTAAAATGTCTCAGAGCTGTGTAAACACGATGGTAATTTACCATAATGTAAATATTTCTTCACAACATGCAAATACAGGTGCTGGTCATATAATTAGAATATCATCAAAAAGTTGATTTATTTCACTAATTCCATTCAAAAAGTGAAACTTCTATATTATATTCATTCATTACACACAGACTGATATATTTCAAATGTTTATTTCTTTTAATTTTGATGATTATAACTGACAACTAAGGAAAATCCCAAATTCAGTATCTCAGAAAATTAGAATATTGTGAAAAGGTTCAATATTGAAGACATCTGGTGCCACACTCTAATCAGCTAATTAACTCAAAGCACCTGCAAAGGCCTTTAAATGGTCTCTCAGTCTAGTTCTGTAGGCTACACAATCATGGGGAAGACTGCTGACTTGACAGTTGTCCAAAAGACGACCATTGACACCTTGCACAAGGAGGGCAAGACACAAAAGGTCATTGCAAAAGAGGCTGGCTGTTCACAGAGCTCTGTGTCCAAGCACATTAATAGAGAGGCGAAGGGAAGGAAAAGATGTGGTAGAAAAAAGTGTACAAGCAATAGGGATAACCACACCCTGGAGAGGATTGTGAAACAAAACCCATTCAAAAATGTGGGGGAGATTCACAAAGAGTGGACTGCAGCTGGAGTCAGTGCTTCAAGAACCACTACACACAGACGTATGCAAGACATGGGTTTCAGCTGTTGCATTCCTTGTGTCAAGCCACTCTTGAACAACAGACAGCGTCAGAAGCGTCTCGCCTGGGCTAAAGACAAAAAGGACTGGACTGCTGCTGAGTGGTCCGAAGTTATGTTCTCTGATGAAAGTAAATTTTGCATTTCCTTTGGAAATCAGGGTCCCAGAGTCTGAAGGAAGAGAGGAGAGGCACACAATCCACGTTGCTTGAGGTCCAGCGTAAAGTTTCCACAGTCAGTGATGGTTTGGGGTGCCATGTCATCTGCTGGTGTTGGTCCACTGTGTTTTCTGAGGTCCAAGGTCAACGCAGCCGTATACCAGGAAGTTTTAGAGCACTTCATGCTTCCTGCTGCTGACCAACTTTATGGAGATGCAGATTTCATTTTCCAACAGGACTTGGCACCTGCTCACAGTGCCAAAGCTACCAGTACCTGGTTTAAGGACCATGGTATCCCTGTTCTTAATTGGCCAGCAAACTCGCCTGACCTTAACCCCATAGAAAATCTATGGGGTATTGTGAAGAGGAAGATGCGATATGCCAGACCCAACAATGCAGAAGAGCTGAAGGCCACTATCAGAGCAACCTGGGCTCTTATAACACCTGAGCAGTGCCACAGACTGATCGACTCCATGCCACGCCACATTGCTGCAGTAATTCAGCCAAAAGGAGCCCCAACTAAGTATTGAGTGCTGTACATGCTCATACTTTTCATGTTCATACTTTTCAGTTGGCCAATATTTCTAAAAATCCTTTCTTTGTATTGGTCTTAAGTAATATTCTAATTTTCTAAGATACTGAATTTGGGATTTTCCTTAGTTGTCAGTTATAATCATCAAAATTAAAAGAAATAAACATTTGAAATATATCAGTCTTTGTGTAATGAATGAATATAATATACAAGTTTCACTTTTTGAATGGAATTAGTGAAATAAATAAACTTTTTGATGATATTCTAATTATATGACCAGCACCTGTATATGTGCGGTGTCTACTAAACATTTGCGGAGTCATGTGGAAATATTATTAATAATGATTTATATTTATTCAGTAACTGTTTCGGACATCATGCAGTGTGACAGATAATAACACGCGTCTTGACATGACTACGGCTGCAAAACCAAACTATCCTTCTGGAACAGAGAAAAAGTGCCAAGAACAAAGAAAGTATGTATTTTTGTAACATTTTAATTTCTTATTTAGTTTTGACAAAGCAATAAATTCATAAGCAAGTCACATACACATTAATAATCAAAACGTTTTTATGCATGGTTTAAAGAGAAATAAATATTCCTGTTCAGTATTACAAGCTGTCGTGTGATTCAGGTACTTTAAAAACAATACCTATTAGTCTAAAATTAGCTCATTTGGAGAATTATTGATTTATTTTCGTATGTTTACCTAAACCTCTCTAAAAAATGCTGGGTTGTTTCAACCCAGATTTGTCTCGAAATGGACAAACCCAAGCATTGGGTTAAAAATATTATTAAAAAAAAAAAAAAAACCCAACGGTTGAATTTGTCCATATTTGACCCAAAATTGAGTTGAAACAACCATGCCTTTTTTTATTTATCATGCTGTAATGTTGTCACGCATTTAGAAAGCTAATTCGGCTGTGTGTTATAGTTTTTCTGACAGCTAGATGGTGCCAGAGCATGACTATTAAAAAAGCATTTATTTAGCTGTCAATAAAAAAATGTGTTTATTTAAATTGATTTTTTTTTTTTACTTAATTGTTCTTACTACGAATTTAAGTTGTTTTAACGGGTTTCCCTTTACATATTTATATATGTTTTGTATAACTTGCAGTTTGTTTCCTTGATGTTTTAATTCCATTAGTATAGAATACTGACCGTGCAGCTTGCATACTGAAAACCATTGTAATTATTACTCAAGTTTATGGAAATTTGGGGTTTTTAAGAATTCACTGACAGGGACCCCTTCACAAAGTTTTGTTTAGTTCCCCCAGAAGTGTAGGATCGGCACTGCTGAGGAGCAGATCGTGTGTTCAATCATTTACAGCTCAATCAGCAGCAGAAAGAGGCTGAACACTTCAAATATACTTTACATTGTGATTCATGTGTGAGAGTCAAATATGATCTTACCACAGTCTCTCCAGTTTACAGTGAGGATCCTGTAGTACATCAGACAGCAGATTCACTGATTTTCCTATTTTATTCTTAGACAGATCCAGTTTTCTCAGGTGTGAGGGGTTTGATCTCAGAGCTGAAGTCAGAGCAGCACAACCTTCATCTGTGATATCACAATCCTCCAACCTGTAGAGAAGAAAGACACACTCTTCACTCTCTCAGATCAGTTCAGATCAGTTTAGCAGTGAATCCATTATTAAAGAGAAAGTACAAACTTAAAGCACAAATCAATATGTGTGAGAAATCACTGAGATCTAAAATGTTACAGACTGTGTGTGTCTGTGTGTGATTTTACAAAATTAAAAACAATATTTTAGAAAGTCAACGCAGAGAGATGAACAGTGAGAATGAATCCAGCATGTTCTTCGTTTCTCAGACTGTTTTGAGCTTGAGTCTGTTTAAAGTCAAGAGATTGAATTGTTGATTGTGTGTGAGAGTGTGTATTTCAGTGTGACTAATTTTCCCGGTCTAGGGGTCAGGGAAGCAGTAACAAAGAAGTTTGTGACAACTTAACAGACAACCAAGAGCTCTCCTCTCCTGTCCCAGCACTACACTAAAAAATAAATAAATAAATAAATTACAGATGTTTGAAACACTCAAAAGTGAGATTTTATTTGGTAAGTCCAATGTACAAAAAGGGAAGCATCAAAAGGCTTCAGGAGGGGATGAGGCCAAAATAATAAAGTTCTGGCTTTGAGGGGAACAATTTCTAACCTTTCAAAATAAAATTCAACATGAACAAAGTTCTTACTAGTGATGGGACGGTTGATACAGGGGCTCCGATGCTCCGACGCAGTTTTCAAAGCACAATTGTATCACACAATGTACCAATGCTTGTATCAAAATGACAATACCATGTGATTGATGACGTTTGAAGCTTCAAACGTCATGTAGTATTGGAAAATCGGCAGGGCTGGTTTGAAAAAAATGGCGCTTCACCTGATGCATAAAATGAAAATGCATTTAATCATGTTTTATTGCTGGGGTCTCGGAGACCCTGAACAGAACATAAGGGTTAAACAGCTCACCCAAAATATTTTTTCAACTGCTCAAGTCAATTATGATCACATCATTATATATTTTATATTATTGATCAATATGTGAATCCAATGACTAGGCTACATATGACACGAGTTGTGGTCTCATTGTCACAAATGAATTTAGATGAGATTAGATCAGATTAGACAGAACTGTATTGATCCCGTATGTCACGGTCTTCCCAAGCTTTGTCTGGTCACGTGCTTTTTCAAACCTGCTCCCCGATTTGTTAGATATGGTGACCAGATGTCGCTAATGCGCACTGTGTTAAAAGCTTTGAGTAATGAACCTTTTTTCAGCACAATTTGATGAAAGCCTCAAACGCTTCAGAAAGTCTCTGTTTCCCATCACTAGTTCCCATCACCTTACTCCCTCTCTAGCCAAACACAGGAAAAAACATGGACAAACAAAAAATGGCATTCACCTCCCTACTGCTTCCTATATGAACTAAAACGAAATAAATTAGAAACCCTTTCAACTAAAAACTCTTTTAGGAATGTCAAGGAAGTTTAGGAAATCAATTAGCCAAGTCTGCTTAAGTTAACAATAAACTACACAACAACCAACAAGGAGATATAAAGTCAATTTTAGCACACATGTCTGGGGCAGGAGAAGACAGTCTTAGCAGCCTGGAAACAAAAGAGCCTCTCCCTATACTGAGTTTCCTCTCCAGCTTTATTCACAATCTCTTCCACCCAGCAACCAATCAGTGGAACCCAGGAATTGATACTAACTAGTGTCAGCTGATCTCCATTAAGCTTTGCATTGAGGAGAGAAAAAGAGAGAAAGGAGGAAAAAAAAAAAAAAAAAAAAAACCCACCACCACAAAATCATTGCATTGCAAAATAAAAACAATTACGCTCTGGGACGTGACACACTTTACTGAGGAGCAGATCATGTGTTCAATCATTTACAGCTCAATCAGCAGCAGAAAGAGGCTGAACACTTCAAATATACTTTACATTGTGATTCATGTGTGAGAGTCAAATTTGATCTTACCACAGTTTCTCCAGTTTACAGTGAGGATCCTGTAGTACATCAGACAGCAGATTCACTGATTTTCCTATTTTATTCTCAGACAGATCCAGTTCTCTCAGCTGTGAGGGGTTTGATCTCAGAGCTGAAGTCAGAGCAGCACAACCTTCATCTGTGACGCCACAATAACTCAACCTGAAGAGAGATGAAAATCAAATAACATAATAGTTAAACACTATCAAATAGCTATCCAACAACTTTCAATTCTTAGCAACTTAATTGTTCATCTCACAGTAAAAATTAAATGTTAAATGTTTTAATAAACTTGAAGCTAAAGTTCAGGTAAATGTTTAATCATCCATCTGACTATTAATATTAAAATGTATGACTCTGCAATTTTAACCACACATCAAATGTTTTAGGAGATTTGAGTTACTTGATAAATGAGCTGTTTCTCCAATTCTAATATTTAAATATTTAAATTCCTTCTTTATGTGCAAAAGCATTCAACTGGTAAACCTGAATTATTTATTCATACACAAATTCTCTGACTTTGTTTGAATGTCTGAAGGAATTTTACATTGTCACGGTTTAGAAAACACATCAAAATACTGACCACTAAACTCTGGACAACATCTGCAGCACGGAAGATTTATGAACTTTTATTTTCTTAATGTTTTACAGTGAAGTGATTGTTCTCAGTGATACTTACCGAACTGATCTGGATTCTTTCATCACGGGCAGCAGCTTCTGAAGAACCTTTAGTTTTTCAGCTTTATTGTTTGTTACAACAAAATTATTAATATCAAACACATCCAGCATCTTCTCTGATGTCAACAACACAAAAACTACAGCTGACCACTGAGATGAAGAGAGTTTGGATTCCTTTATTCTTCCAGATTTCAGATACTGTTGTATTTCCTCCACTAGTGAATGATCACCCAGTTCATTCAGACAGTGGAACAGATTGATGGATTTCTCAGGAGAGTCAATGGTCCTGATCTTCATCTTGATGAACTCAATGGTTTCCTCATTGCTGTCTGATCTGCTTCTTGTCTGTTTCATTAGACCTTGTAGGAGAATCTGATGAGACTCCACTGACAGACCCAGAAGAAACCGCAGGAAAAGATCCAGATGTCCATTTTTACTCTGTAGAGCCTCATTCACAGCTCTCTGATGCAGCTCAGATAATGAATCACGTTTAAACACGAGTTGAAACTTTTCCTTAACTTTAGATCGCAAACTCTGTTTGGTGATTTGGTCAAACACATTTCTGTTGTTTTTTGTACAGGAGAGGTGCACATATAGAGCTGCTAGATGTTCCTGAATGCTCAGATGAACAAAGCAGAAGACTTTCCCCTGATACAAGCCCAACTCCTCTCTGAAGATCTGAGAGCACAATCCTGAGTACACTGATGCTTCTGTCACATCAATGCCACACTCTCTCAGGTCTTCCTCATAGAAGATCAGGTTTCCTTTCACAAGCTGCTGAAAAGCCACTTTCCCCAGTTTGAGGATCATGTCTTCATCTTTCACTTTCTTCTCATAGTCCTTCTCATGTTTGATGTTGGTCTGAAGGATCAGGAAGTGTGTGTACATTTGAGTGAGAGTCTTGGGAATCTCTCCTCTCTCTGCTTCACTCAACATCTTCTCTAGAACAGCGGCTGAGATCCAGCAGAACACTGGGATGTGACACATAATAAAGAGGCTCCTTGATGACTTCAGGTGTGAGATGATCCTGTCGGCCAGACTCTGATCACTGATTCTCTTCCTGAAGTATTCCTCCTTCTGTGGGTCACTGAATCCTCGTACCTCTGTCACTCGATGGACACATTCAGAGGGGACGAGATCAGCTGCTGCTGGTCTGGAGGTGATCCAGATGAGAGCAGAGGGAAGCAGATTCCCCACAATGAGGTTCATCAGCAGCACGTCCACTGAGGCTGATTCAGTCACATCACACAACCTCACATCGCTCTGAAAATCCAGAGACAGACGACACTCATCCAGACCATCAAAGATGAACAACACTTTATATTTGTCACTGGATATTTCCATTTCTTTTGTTTCAGGGAAAAAGACATGAAGAAGATCTGAAAGACTGAGTGTTTTGTCCTTCATCAAGTTGAGCTCTCTGAAAGGAAGTGGAAATATGAGCTGGATGTCCTGATTCTCTTTCCCTTCAGCCCAGTCCAGGATGAACTTCTGCACAGAGACTGTTTTTCCAATGCCAGCGACTCCCTTTGTCAGCACAGTTCTGATGGGTTTGTCTTGTCCAGGTAAAGATCTAAAGATGTCACTGCATTTGATCGGTGTGTCCTCTGTTTCTGCTCTCCTGGACTGTGTCTCAATCTGTCTCACCTCATGCTCATTACTGATCTCTCCACTTTCACTCTCTGTGATGTAGAGCTCTGTGTAGATCTCATTCAGGAGTGTTGGGTTTCCCTGCTTTGATATTCCTTCATACAAACACTCAAACTTCTTTCTCAGATTTGATCTCAATGTGTTGAGGACTTCATGGCTGTAAAATTAGAATACCACATTTCGTAAAATTAAGGATGGTCCAAGGCACTCGAATCACATGGAAAACGTTTTTAAAAAGCCTTAATTTCATCATGGCTAAATGTTAAAACAGGTGACAAGTGCACAGTCTGCACACCTACACGTCGCGGCTGATTTTGCCTTTGTCAGGATGTGAGTAACAAACACATTCAGAGTTCATTTTGAGCAGCAAATAATTAGTCTAATGACAATCACCTGGTTGTGCTGCACAGGACAAACAGAAGAGAGGAAGTTCAACGTATACATAACAAATTAAATTAAACAGTATAATCACTATAAATGAACGACAGAAAAGAAAAAGAAAAAAAATCTATTGAATGAAGTAAAGTATATAACTCAGACTCCACAACTCAATATACAGGTGCTGGTCATATAATTAGAATATCATCAAAAAGTTGATTTATTTCACTAATTCCATTCAAAAAGTGAAACTTGTATATTATATTCATTCATTACACACAGACTGATATATTTCAAATGTTTATTTCTTTTAATTTTGATGATTATAACTGACAACCAAGGAAAATCCCAAATTCAGGATCTCAAAAAATAAGAATATTGTGAAATGGTTCAATATTGAAGACACCTGGTGCCACACTCTAATCAGCTAATTAACTCAAAACACCTGCAAAGGCCTTTAAATGGTCTCTCAGTCTAGTTCTGTAGGCTACACAATCATGGGGAAGACTGCTGACTTGACAGTTGTCCAAAAGACGACCATTGACACCTTGCACAAGGAGGGCAAGACACAAAAGGTCTTTGCAAAAGAAGCTGGCTGTTCACAGAGCTCTGTGTCCAAGCACATTAATAGAGAGGCGAAGGGAAGGAAAAGATGTGGTAGAAAAAAGTGTACAAGCAATAGGGATAACCGCACCCTGGAGAGGATTGTGAAACAAAACCCATTCAAAAATGTGGGGGAGATTCACAAAGAGTGGACTGCAGCTGGAGTCAGTGCTTCAAGAACCACTACGCACAGACGTATGCAAGACATGGTTTCAGCTGTCGCATTCCTTGTGTCAAGCCACTCTTGAACAACAGACAGCGTCAGAAGCGTCTCGCCTGGGCTAAAGACAAAAAGGACTGGACTGCTGCTGAGTGGTCCAAAGTTATGTTCTCTGATGAAAGTAAATTTTGCATTTCCTTTGGAAATCAGGGTCCCAGAGTCTGGAGGAAGAGAGGAGAGGCACACAATCCACGTTGCTTGAGGTCCAGTGTAAAGTTTCCACAGTCAGTGATGGTTTGGGGTGCCATGTCATCTGCTGGTGTTGGTCCACTGTGTTTTCTGAGGTCCAAGGTCAACGCAGCCATATACAAGTTTTAGAGCACTTCATGCTTCCTGCTGCTGACCAACTTTATGGAGATGCAGATTTCATTTTCCAACAGGACTTGGCACCTGCACACAGTGCCAAAGCTACCAGTACCTGGTTTAAGGACCATGGTATCCCTGTTCTTAATTGGCCAGCAAACTCGCCTGACCTTAACCCCATAGAAAATCTATTGTGAAGAGGAAGATGCGATATGCCAGACCCAACAATGCAGAAGAGCTGAAGGCCACTATCAGAGCAACCTGGGCTCTTATAACACCTGAGCAGTGCCACAGACTGATCGACTCCATGCCACGCCGCATTGCTGCAGTAATTCAGGCAAAAGGAGCCCCAACTAAGTATTGAGTGCTGTACATGCTCATACTTTTCATGTTCATACTTTTCAGTTGGCCAAGATTTCTAAAAATCCTTTCTTTGTATTGGTCTTAAGTAATATTCTAATTTTCTGAGATACTGAATTTGGGATTTTCCTTAGTTGTCAGTTATAATCATCAAAATTAAAAGAAATAAACATTTGAAATATATCAGTCTGTGTGTAATGAATGAATATAATATACAAGTTTCACTTTTTGAATGGAATTAGTGAAATAAACCAACTTTTTGATGATATTCTAATTATATGACCAGCACCTGTATATAATCAACAATGTAAATAGTGTAACGAAAATTTCTGGAAAAAAAAACATCATAAATATTGCTGAAAAGTGTTTTTTCTTTTTCTTTTCTTTCGTAGACTAATTGCTGCTCAAAATGAACTCTGAATGTGTTTGTTACTCACACCCTGAAATCAGCCGCAACGTGTAGGTGTGCAGACTGTGCACTTGTCACTTGTTTTAATATAGTAAATGTGTTGGTTACTAATAATGTATTTGAGGAACATGTGATGATGCTCTGCAACAAAATCAACAATAAAAACCCTACAATTTACCTGACACCAGGATACCTGCTTTCATCAAAGTCCTGTAGTTTATTCATAGACTGGTCATTCTTCTTACAGATGGGTTTTGTTACGGCTGATCTGGGTGGCAGGATTGACCTTAAACATCATGAGTATCAGAGAATCAGACACTTTGATATTACCGTATATATACCAGTTATCACTGTAAAGCTGCTTTGACACAATCTGCATTGTAAAAAGCGCTATATAAATAAAGGTGACCGTAATAATTTTGGCAACAGTTGTTAATTAACTTTTTAAGTGCACTTTCTAAAGGTTAAAACTAACTAATAACTAAATAATTTAAATTTAAAATAAAGAAATGTTTTACCTGAACGTTAGTGGATGACCCATAGACGCGTCACTCCTCACAGACACACAGCTGGACTCTGGTTCTGATCTCTTCTGATGAACTGAACTATAACAGAGACAGATTAAAGTGAATCCTTTGAATTACTGTATTAATATTCATTTATCATTAAAAACACTTATGATATTTACATTTACACCATGTTGATACAAAACCTGTACTTAATGCATCTTTGCTTAATATCTAATATGAATACGTTAGCATGAATGCACTGTATATAAAACGCTACATTATAATATAAATATGACACAAATCTGAGCTCTGGTTCTGATCTCTTCTGCTGATATAATGTAACTGTAACAGAACAGATTTAAAGGGTTAGTTCACCCAAAAATGAAAATAATGTCATTTATTACTCACCCTCATGCCGTTCCACACCCGTAAGACCTTCGTTAATCTTCAGAACACAAATTAAGATATTTTTGTTGAAATCCGATGGCTCAGTGAGGCCTGCATAGCCAGCAATGACATTTCCTCTCTCAAGATCCATTAATGTACTAAAAACATATTTAAATCAGTTCATGTGAGTACAGTGGTTCAATATTAATATTATAAAGCGACGAGAATATTTTTGGTGCGCCAAATAACAAAACAAAATAACGACTTATAGTGATGGCCGATTTCAAAACACTGCTTCAGGAAGCTTCGGAGTGTTATGAATCAGCGTGTCGAATCAGCGGTTCGGAGCACCAAAGTCATGTGATTTCAGCAGTTTGGCGGTTTGACACGCGATCCGAATGATGATTCGATACGCTGATTCATAACGCTCCAAAGCTTTCTGAAGCAGTGTTTTGAAATCGGCCATCACTATATAAGTCGTTATTTTATTTATTTTTTTTTTTTTTTGGCGCACCAAAAATATTCTCGTCGTAATTTGTGTTCCGAAGATTAATGAAGGTCTTATGGGTGTGGAACGGCATAAACGTAAATAATAAATGACATTATTTTCATTTTTGGGTGAACTAACCCTTTAATCCTTTATGAAGAGCCTTTATGGTCTTACTGTTTTAATAAAATTCTCACTTTTAACTTAAAAACATTCAAACAAACACACACACACACACACACACAAAACAGTTTTTTTTTTTTTTTTTTGAGACTTTCATCTCAAAGTACCTGCATCCTGGAGAAAAATCTTCATCTCTGAATGTTTGTTTGTCGTCCATGATGAATCTGATCTTCACTGACTCTGGATGGAAATGACAAACAAACAATAATTCAGCTGAACAGATCCTGAGAGTCAGAGTAACAGGATCATGAGACTCAAACACACAATGTTAGTCGTATATTATTAAGACAAAGAGGAGAAAAAATAAAGCACAGACAACACGAAACACCAATGAAACCACGTTAATTTGAAATAAAATGAAAAATATTAAATATATTTCAAAGAATTAATTATGTCCTTCAGAGAAAATATTAATACGAAAGTCACCTGTAAAGCGTCTGGAGACCTGAACACTCACCTTGATCAACATTTTAAAATTAAAAAACCTCCTCCACCTTTTTCTTTCAAGTAGTTGCAGGTAAAATCATGGCTTTGCTTTTAAAAAGGTTACTATAAACATTTGATTCTCCATATAGAATCGATTCTGGCTGTTTAAATGGTGAAACATGAACTCTGAACATTTACTTTTATTTGTGAAGCGCTCGATCTCTAGCCTGTTAATGATTACAGTCATTCGCTTCATATAATGTTAGGATATACAGTAGAGCAGGGCAAACTTCAAGAGCAGTAAAGTTATTTTAGGTTCAACATTCGCTTATGGTGTGTAAGGGACTGTCTGAAAACTCCACACACAGTGCAAAAACAATAGCAATGTCCAACCATTCATTCAAATGACTTGTAAGTTTTAACATACAAAATGGCTGCAAGAGGACTTTACCGGGATTCAAGCACCAAAGGCTCATGTAGACGATACGGTAATGTTGTAATGTAATATGGGTTATTAAGTGCCTCTTTATGGAAATAATCTTAGTAGGCTATTAAAAGAGACAATGTTTGTCTCTTCATTTTATTTGGACAGCAAAGCAATACATTCAGTCATGTTGTTCAATCACATTATGGTGTAAGAAAATGAAGGTAGGCCAAACATTTAATGCTCTTGACGCATTTTGGAGATCACCGATTTCGGATACTGATATTACTTCAAAAAGATTTACGCATCCCAGACAGATCTTCTCACTTTCTCTCTTCCTTTAATGTGATAAATGCATGTTTTTGAACCCCCTTTACGAAACATATTAAACATTTGTCTTTATTTAACTCATCTTTGTTTTTAGTTTGGTAGTTTAGTTTTAACTTCACATCAATCATTGTTTATCAGACTGAAACAAAGTTTTACAATTGGCAGTGCACAGATTTCTCACAGATTTTTTACACATTTCTTCTTTCGCATCTTAACAATGAGGCTTTTCAATTAAAGAAAGATGTAGAATAAACGCAATAATAAAAATACATAAATGTATGAAAAGTAATGCAATAGTTCTGTTCTGCTGCTCGCCAAAATTAAAGAAAAACATCTTGATATTTCATATAAACTGTTTTTGAACAATAAAGTAAAAACAACTTTATCTGAACAATAGAGTGAAAACAACTTTTCCAAACAATAAATTAAAAACATTTGCATTCTCAGAATCTCAGATTATGTATTTGATCAATGATAGTGACTCGATGTTTGCGGCTCCTCACCACTATGAATATGTATGTGTTTGTTTAAGTGGCTTTTTTGTGTGAAACTCTTTCCACACTGGGAGCAGCTGAACGGCTTTTCTCCAGTGTGAATTCTTTGGTGTTTTGTCAAATGACTCGCTGCTGTAAAGCTCTTCCCACACTCGAAACACATGTGATCCCGTACAACATCGTGCAGTTTTTGGTGCTGTTTCAGATTGTCCGGTCGTGAAAAACTCTTTTCACACAAAGAGCACTTATGGAGCCTCTCGTCCGTATGCACCATCAGGTGCCTTTTTAGAATTGATGATGATGTAAATTTCTTCCCACACTGATCACAATTATATGTTTTTTCTCCAGAGTGACGATGCATATGATAACGGAGGCCTGACAACTGTATGAAGCTCTTCCCACACTGATGGCATGTGTGCGGCTTCTCTCCAGTGTGAATCCTCATGTGTTTGTCCAGGTGGACTTTCTCTTTGAATCCATATCCACACTGAGCGCATGTGAACGGTCTTTCTTCAGAGTGACTTTTCAGATGCTTTCTGAGGTGTTCACGTGTAGTGAAGGTCTTGCCACACTCCACACAAGCATGAGTTTTCACAGAAGAATGGATCTTCTGGTGCTTTTTGCAATTGGCCAGCCGTGAAAAACTCTTTCCACACACTGGACACAAGTACGGCCTCTCGACTGCGTGAACTGTCAGGTGTTTGTTGAGATATGACGAGGATCTAAACTTCTTGCCACACTGATCACAGCTGAATGGATTTTCATGACAGCGCAGATGACGACTGAGATGAATCTTCTGTGAAAAACTCTTTCCACACTGTTGACATGCGTGAGGTTTCTCTCCAGTGTGTATTCTCATGTGTCTGTTAAGGTGGCTTTTGAGCATGAAACTCTTTCCACACTGAAGACACGTGTGAAGCTTCTCGCCAGTATGAATTAGCTGGTGCTTTTTAAAGCTTCCTTTTAGTGTGAAACTCTTTCCACACTCAGGGCAAGTGAAAGACTTGTTGGTCTTTGCAGTTCTTCTGTTTTTTGATAAATTCTTTTTTGCAACATCATTGTGATTCTTCTCTTCATTCAGCTCTTGACTTTGCACGTGGACGTCCATTTGGTCTAAAATAAACACATTAAGCATTTAGAATCAGTTAAAAAGATCAAGAGAAAGCAACAGAGGTCAAGTATTTGTTTGAGCATCAAGTATCAGGTCTGCCATTCCCTTGTTAATACAATCAAATCTGGTTATCAGCTGCGATACAACGGGTAACCTGAACCAGAACCACAGACAGGACAATAACATCAACACTGTAAACATAAAATACCCAGAATTTTCCACTGCAGACTTTTCATTTTAGTGCATCACTAATCATTTAGATGTATTATCAGTAATGTGTTATTTAATAATTCCTATATGCATTGAATGAAACATTTGCTGTTTTTAACTCGCACCTTGCACTTGTTCAGTATGCTTGTAAAAAAAATAGAAAAATAAATTAAATATATTTTTTATTAGACCTCTGGTCTGGTCATCAGTCGGTGTTGGACTGGACAGCATCTGCTTGGGATTTTGGGATCCCTAAAATTGATGTTTCACTGCAGGTGTGAAATAATGTGGATAACAGCACCAGATCTGACAAAATCTAAATATGTCAGAAACATAGTATTTTTATTAGGTTATTATAGTACTAGTAGCATTTGTAAGTGTATTTGGTTAAATGCATGTGCTAAATAATTATTTTATTTATATTAATATTATTTTATGATCCACATTGTGTTCCAAAACGTTTTCATATATAAATGATACTATATAAACGGCATATACTTCACAATTGTAAAGCAGAACAGGATAAAATCATTGGATAATAAAGATAAATATAGATAGTAAAGAAAAACAAAAGCAGAAGTGTAAACATGTTACTGTCATTTATTTTTCCTGACTTTTTAAAATCCCATAATCGTTATCAACTGTTCTTATAAAAAAAAATTAATGTGTAAATCTGGTTGCTCAACAACGAATATTTATTAAAATTCATATTTAGTCTTTATAGTTATTGCACTCAGTCAGTTGCTTACTGTTATGATAAACTTTTGTGAAATGGAATGATTCGCATGACTTTAAACTCATTTACAAAATCTCTCCAGGCATAAAACGCTAGAATGGTCCGATTTTATCAGAACATGACACGATAACGGGACTAGCGGGCTTTGAACAGAGTGGCTCGTGATAACTGCGAAATTGAGCAACCGAACAGAAAATGTACCTCCACGTGTGTATCTGCATCCGCCATTCGTCGACGACGCTCCGCAATTCACACTCTTTACAGCCTCCTCAGCGTCACTATTAATGACCATTTTCAGCTTGAACCGGTCAGAATCTCAGCACTGACTCTCCTGTCGCGTTCGAGGCGTGGCTACATGCATCGCTCCGCCCACAACTGCTCTCGTCATCTTTCAGTCATGTGCTTGTAGTTTGTGTAGGTCAGATCATGGAATGATGATGAGCAAATTATTTATTTTATGTCTTTCAAAAAGCCATCAATAACGCACGGAAAAATATAATTAGTTCACGAATCGTGTTTTGCTATGGTCTCTGAGAAGGTGTCGATATCTTAAGTTAAAAAATAACGACAGACTGTTTTTTCTATAATGTAGTGTAGTAAAAAGTGCTTTGGAATGCAGTGAAAATTTTCTTTCCAGTGTCATTTGGTTTCATGTAACTGTAGGCTCCATCTGTAACTAAGTTTTGCCCCGTTCTGCAGCACAACACCAACATAGCCAGATACAATACAATATATACCAGACAATATATGAAAATTTAACTATTTAGATTGTTTATGGATAATCATTTGAACTTAACTGTAAATATGGACTGTATTTATAAGAAGTCTAGTCTATATTTTGAGGAAATTAAGTAGTTTTGGTTTGAGCAAAGACGTGCTTATATAGATCTTATTGAGAAGACAAATTTCCATGAAAATGGACAATAAATACATTTCATTTCAAAATGAAATGAACAGAAGGCAGTTCTTTTCCTTTTAATATAAAGTGAGGAATGAAGTAAGAGTCACTGTCGTATCACTGCTGTTTGTTGTTGGCTTTAGAAATACTTCCCATCAAGAGGAATAAGTGTCAACATATAGAAGCAATTAACTGTTCAGACGCAGGAGGAAAAAAACAAGAAAAAAGTAAAAGAATGTGAAGATTTAGATGGAAACTTTAATAGATCATTATATACAAAAATAAAAAATATTTTACAGAAATAAATGTTCAGTGAAATTGTTTGCGTAATCTTTGTCGCCCCTCTGCTGGTAGACAAATTTACAACATCTGTCTCTTCTTTAGTCAGACTCTTTAATAAAACACTGTCCCAACACTGTCTGTATTGCACAATAAATGTGTCTATGGCTTGTTTTTTCACTTTGCTTTAATCGTTTGCAGTGTATTTTGAGTGTTACACCATCCACATTATAATCAATATCTAACAAATTTGAAACAATAAAAGAAGTTGCTGTTTTCAGCACTCATTTTCATGAGCTTTACTATAAAATTCAAGCACACATGTCAGTGTGATCGCTGTGTGTCTCTGTGTCTTCATCTCTGTAGCAGCTCCTTATTCACCATCAGCTGATCCTGAGGAAACTGAACTGACTTCTAAATACTGAGAGTCCTACAATAAAACATACAGTTGGTTGGTTTGAATTCGACTGATTCGACTCAGGCTTTGGAATTTCAGAATGATAGCATCATTTCAGATGCGATGAGTCTGAATATTATTCCAGTTATGAATTCATTATTCTGTCACAAACTTTTTTAATGCACGTTTTATTCCTAATAAATTTACTAGAAGTTTCTTCTCCAAATATGTTTCCATCACGTTTTATGTGCATTTTATTTTGTTGAATAAAAAGTAGCCTATCCACCCCAGGAAGTGTACGAGTTACATTTATTCATATCTTGTGCAGTATCTTAAAATGTGCAGACGTAGCCGTTTTTTCAGAAAACTAATATGAATCATTTAAGATTCTGTACTGCATGCATAAGTTTCAGAAACCCACTTTAAAAATGACAGAAAAGCGAATACTGGTCAAATACAATAGATCATCGCTAAGACATGGCATGGACCATTTTATGGTCCATTTTTTTCAGCTTCTTAATGATTTTTAGTACATTTAATATAGATAAAGGCAAGTTATTGACAACATTTAATTTCATTTCAAAAATTGGGCTGCACGCAGATGGGGTGTGCAGACGTCCGTGAACCCTCCTGATGATGAAAATTACGCGACGCGGACGGTACCCGGACGCCCTAAGTATAAGCTTACTTTGGGGTTAAGCCCGTAATAGTGGGCTCCCAAACCGCCCGGGCCCATGCACGTGCATACCCTGCATACCCAGACGCTACGCCACTCTAGACATAAAAGTATTCTCTTCACTTCATAACATTAAGGTTGAACTACTTGTAGTCATGTTGACTATTTTAACAATGTTTTTACTACTTTTTTAGACCTTGAATGTGGTAATTTCATTGCTTTCAATGGAGGATAAAAAACCCTCTCGGATTTCATCAAAATATCTTAATTTGTGTTCTGAAGATGAATGAAGGTCTTACGGGTGTAGAACAACATGAAGGTGAGTAAATAATGGCAGAAATTTCATTTTTGTGTGAACCCTTTAATAACAGTAAATGATTAATCACTTACACACAGAGACACTGTAAGAGATGAAAACACTGATGTATTCATAGATCATATTCACATCACAGAATTAAACTCTTATTAAAAAGTTTACAGAGACTAAAGTGGAGCTGAATGATCTTATATTCTCCAGTTACACACATATGAGGCTGTTACTGAACTTGAGTCAATTTAAAGGCTTTAAATGAAAATATACTCGCAATATTTTAATGTCTTCAGTTTATAATGTGGATCATCCTTCAGATCAGACAGCAACGTCACTCCTGATTGTCCTAGTTTATTCACAGACAGATCCAGATGTCTCAGGTGTGAGGGGTTTGATCTCAAAGCTGAAGCCAGAGCAGCACAACCTTCATCTGTGACTCCACAATCCCTCAACCTGTAGAGAACAATGACACAGTTTAAATAGTAGTTCAAGTGTCTGTAGTTTGTTATTCACTCTGTTCTCAGATCAGGAGAGGAGATATAATGACAAGCATTGCCACATACTGAAACTGTCATGTGCTTCAGGACTGAACAGACACACAGCTGAATGTGAGATATTGTTTCATAGTGATATAAGGACGGTTCTGACTGGAGAAACAGTCTCTTGCACCTCTAATACACTCCTACAGGAGGACAATAGTCTAATATTAATCTCTCTGTTTATCCTGAGGTTTACCATAGTCAGTCAGGTCCGGGCCGTATCCAGGTTAGATTGAGGACCTGTGCCTAGACACGACGACAACGCAGCCCTGAAGTGTCAGCAGAGATTGTGTCAACTAGATCATCCCCCTCATCGACACGACAGCCAGTGGCACAGATTCCCAACAAACCATCCCATACCGGCGTGATGAATATGATCTCCAACTACGTGGAACTGGATTAAAAATTTTGACTGTTGCAATCACAATCGGGCTTATGACCTGTAACGCTGCCTGAACCATAATCATACACTGTTCGCTGTTGGCCAGAGGAGAACTGGCCCCCTGACTGAGCCTGGTTTCTCCCAAGGTTTTTTTTCTCCATTTTTACCACTTGTTTGTCATCTGATGTCACCTGATGAAGTTTGGGTTCCTTTGCTGCTGTCGCCTTTGGCTTGCTTAGTTGGGGACACTTGATATCCAACAATGTTTTTGACCTGCTTGCATTGACACCATTGTATGTGAACTACATTAATAACTATTGATTTTTACAACGGAATGAATCAATACTGAATTTACTTAAGCTGGATAATGACATTTTCTTTAAGAGCTTCTGTGCAGCCCAAATTATTTCCCTTCTATCAATGTAAAGCTGCTTTGACACAATCTGCATTGTTAAAAGCGCTATATAAATAAAGGTGACTTGACTTGATTTGCTTCACAGGATCCACGTGTTTCCATTACATATCGTTTATTAACTCTTCTGATCAAACACATAATTGTGTCATGTTTGGTCTCATCTGGCAGCTTATAAACTGAATAGAAATGTGGTGAACTCAATAGAGATACTCAATGTCCTAATGCAGTGGTTCTCAAATTTTTTAGAGTGAAGTACCCCCTGAGGAATAATCTTTATCTTTATTCCTCTTTATAAATACCTTTACAACATTAATAATGTTTTAAATAAAAAAAGTGAAATAGAGAAATATGCAACGATAATAAAAACATGAAAAGTGATTCATTTAAATACTAAAATCGGCAGTAGGTGGCGGTAAGTCACTGTCTTAAAAAGTCATTCATTCATTCAGTAACGAAGCAAGTGGCTGTATTTATGAATGAATCATTGAATCATTGACTATCACGAACGATTCGTTCAAAGCCACAGATTCGTTCACGAAACACCGCTGTGTGTTGTAGTTGCTGTGGCTTTCACTGGAACTATTTATTTTGTTGCAAAATAGAGCAAATACTGACAATACTGTGAAGAACATCACTTAATATTACCCTTTTGTTTGTTGAGCTGTTGTATAAAATCAATGTCACATTTGCAATTGTATGGATATTTGGATTTGCATTCTTGCTCGTATAATATTATCAACATTAAAAACAAGAACACACAAAAGGTATGTTTTGTAACAAGAGTTTGAATCTGTGCTCCTCCTTCTGTGCCAGGCTATTTGTTCTTCATGCTTGTGCTAAATCTACATGTACTGTAACGAAACTAGACTCAGGCAGGGATCCATATGCAAAGCTTTATTAAATGTGAGCGTTGTCATACAGGCAGGGTCTAACGGGAACAAACAGGAACAGCAAGGGACAGGCAGAATTGTGGTCAGGATACAGGCAACGGTCAGGACAGGCAGATATCACTCACAATCTAGATAACAACAAACAGTCCAAAGGCAGGCGGCAGAGAATCGTAAACGGTAACAGACAGGATCGGTGACAGACAGACAGGATATAAACGCTCAGAATTGCAACACAGGTTAAACAAGACTTCGCCATGAGGTGGTGTGTGAGTGAGTCTTAAATAGTCCAGATAACAAGCTACAGGTGTATGTGGCAAATGATGATTGGTATGGAGTGTGCATGTGACAGGCAGGGAGGATTATGGGAAGTGTAGTCCAGGAACAGACAGGAATCGTGACAGGTACATTGTCGAGAATGGCAGTAATGTCGCGCGATTTGCTAAGGCAGCAGACTCTGCACACAACCTATACGGACACAGACCCATATGCACGCTGCTTATGTGGAAATGGATGCAGACAGTTTTGACCACAAAAGTTGTGGTATTTTGATTGGATGTCATCTATTTACGGAATTGTGCCTGATAGAATAAATACATGTTCGGTTTTAATGTTATTTTAAAGTGGGGAATAATTAAATGAACAGTCGCCTCACATACCCCAGTTTGAGAACCACTGTCCTAATGTACAATGTGGGAACTATTGCCTTCACATGCATTGAGATCACGTTCCTCCAGATCATCACCCATTTACCTCCAGGCTACAGCTCTACACTGTATTTCAGTTAAATTCATGCTGTAGTGTCTTCTTTGTTTCGTAAAAGAAAGACGTACACTTTTTTTTTGTTCCCTTACATGCTTAGGTCACAATCAGATGATGACCAGAAAACATGGAACAGGAGTTATAGGCGAACACTACATCCCTCCTTTATTCGAAAATGGAGATGTAATTACAGGCCAAAATTAAAACTATAGACCATACTGTGTATAATGAGACGAAATGAAAAACCAAAACTAAGATTACGGTCCTTGTTACCTCAGGCTATCATTTTTAACATGTCTAAATTTGAAAA
The DNA here is from genome assembly GCF_019924925.1 of Ctenopharyngodon idella. Classification (NCBI taxonomy): domain Eukaryota; kingdom Metazoa; phylum Chordata; class Actinopteri; order Cypriniformes; family Xenocyprididae; genus Ctenopharyngodon; species Ctenopharyngodon idella. Next base: position 36,807,286 of record NC_067234.1, read on the forward strand.
CAAGAACATTTAACAAAACAAATTAATACTTGTGGACCATAAGTGGGAGCATGCTGAAAAACAACAGTTTTCATTTCATCAATCAGATATCTTGGTGCCCTGCGACTTTGTCTCAGGTAGTATTGAGAGGTATGTGAAAAGTCAGAGTGTTTTAGGTTGGCAGTAGGGTGCCGTGTGCTTCGTGGCATATTGTCCTGAGACACATCTGAGTTTTGAGCTTGTCCCTTTGACGTCATCAGAGGTTTCGTTCTGCTCGACCGTGAGATGAGATGGGAGTCTTTTGAAGAATGAGGAATTTCTCGTAATGCATCTTCCTGAGTTCCTTGCCGTCACCATTGACACTTTGACCTTGATTACTTTGTAGGGTTTTTTTCCTCATATGGAGTCGTCAACTTTCCTGTCAATGGTTGTTGGCAGAGTACAACATCACCTGCCTTGATACTGGGTTCTTTCGCTCTGTTCCGAAGATCTGCGCATCTTTTCATTTGTTGCTTTGCAATGTGATCAGTGTTGCTGAGGTCAGTTTTTGGCTTGTCCTGTGGATTTGAAGGTAATGTGGTCTTGATCTTTCTTCTGAACAGTTCTGCTGGCGGTTTTTGGGTGGTTCCATGTGGTGTTGCTCTATAATTTCTCAGGAAACTATACAGGCACTGCTTCCACGATTTACCCTCTGCATTTGTGGTCATGACTGTCTATTTGAGCATTTTTAATGAACCATTCTACTTCTCTGTTCGCTTTAGGCCAGTACGGGGTTATCTTCTTGTGTTTGAAACCAAGATACAAGCTAAAATCTGCAAAACAGTGACTACTGAATGGTGGGCTATTATCAGTTTTGACTATGCTGGGTATGCCAAAAGTCAGGAATATCTTGTCCAGTTTGGGAATCACAGCAGTAGCTGCTGTAGACTTGACTATCTCCACTTCTGGATATCTGGAATGATCGTTGACTACTACCAGCAAGTAATCAACCAGAAGAAAATGGACCAGTAAAATCCACAGAGACTTCTGACCATGGCTCCATTGGCAGATCAGACATCTTAAGGGGTTCCGTATGATGCTGGAGCATGGCCGCTTGACATGGATGCATTCTTGCACAGCTTTTTCCACTTCTGCATCAATACCAGGGAACCATACCTTTTCTCTTACCAGCTGTTTAGTCTTTACGATACCCACGTGTACTACATGTGCAAGTTGGATGGCTTTTTGATACAAAGAGGCAGGTAAAACAAGTCTATTCCCTCTGAGGACAATGTCTTGTGATAAGTTAACTGTAAGCTCATGTCTCAGCTTATGAAATGCCTTCAGCTTTGCATGGTCTGCATCAAATATGTCCAGGCTTTTCCTCTCAACTCTTTTATCACCGTTTGTAGGACAGAGTCTTTCTTTGTTTCATCTCATACTTCATCTAAAGTCATCGCTTTTGGGACTGTGTTGTCAATTAGGGATGCTCATGTACTTGTACTCATACTCGTAAAAATACCCCCGATACCAAACACTGATACCTCACGTGACGTAACTGACTGAATTCTCTGTGCACAGAGACACCGGCGGCGGCAGCAGAAACAATGTCAGCCTCAGAGGTGTGGAAATACTTCAAAATTAATGATGACAACACACACATTGCGAACTGCATGTGAAGGCGGGATAGGCAGAATCGCGCTGAATGACACAGCCCAGAAGCACTCTCTGGACGCGAGCTCTCTCTCTTTCTTGCGCGCGATCTCAATTCTCTCAGACAGCGCGCGATCAGTTCTCCTTGCGCCTGAATGGTCAAATGCACACATACTGTAGTTGTCAAAATGTTTATCATGTGGAGTATCTCACGTAAATACAGTCAGTTATGGCTTAAGTGGACGTAAACAGGTGGGTAAAAAGAGGATATATGTCAGAGTATATTACATCCATGGATTTGGGCTTAAAGAACAGTAGCCTAATAAAATATTTGTCTGTCATTAATGTCAATAAAACAACAAAAGATTTCTCATATAATGGTCATATTGCCCACTCGTCCTGTATTCCACCATGAGATATCTGGTCATCCTAGGCAGGTTAAAAAAGACTTGATGTTTGTTTTTGTTTTTATTTTGTTTTTATTATGATTTTGGTAATTATGCCCTTTGCAGGTTATTGGACACTGTGAAATTTATGCTTTAAGTTTGTGACAAGCACATAAAACTTATTACTTTTTTCATTGGAGTAATAATAAAGAAACCGTCCTACATTCATTAGTCTCACTGTGTTGTGATTGGAAAACTGCTACATTACCCCAAAAAAAAAAATTTAAACATGTAGGCATCGGTATCGGCGAGTACCAGAAAAAAAAGTATCGGTACTCGTACTCGGCCCTTAAAAAATGGTATCGGTGCATCCCTATTGCCAATTATGAAGTTTATGTGGCTTTCTGCATTTTCCAAACAGTTGTGTGTGTGTTGTCTATCCACAGGATGCCTCGACATGTAAACGGAATAGATTGTATTTCCCAGGATTGTATTGGACTGTGAACGTGTATTGTTGCAGTCTCAGTCTCCAGCATTCAAGTCTGGCTGGTGAGGATGCTCGAGGGTTATTGAAAATGAGCTCCAGTGGTTTGTGGTCTATAATGACTGTGAAGTGTGAACCATATAGATATAGGTGGAAATGTTCACATGACCAGAATATTGCTAGAGCCTCCCTTTCTGTTTCGGAATAGCGCTGCGAGTGCTCTACTGGCATACGCAATTACTTTGTCACTGGGAATGTCTGTGCTCAGCTGACTTAGTATCGCATAAAAACCAACCGGGCTTGCATCAACAAGCAGTGTGGATCTCTTCTTTGGATCTAAATATGCCATTGTAGCATTCTGAATTAGTTGAGATTCTAGCTTGCCCAACGCTGCTTGTTGTTCCAGCCCCCAATTCCAAGTGTGGTCTTTCTAAAGGAGTTCACGCAGTGGCTGTGTGGTTGTTGCATAATCTTAAATGAAACGTGAACAGTTCGTTGTCATTCCGAGTAGACTGCGTAATTCAGACACATTCTGTGGGGCTGGGAGGTTCTTAATGTCTATTATCTTCTTCGGATCTGCCGAAATTCCTTTGTCTAAAAACACATATCCAAAGAAATTTAGTTTTGTTTTGCTGTACTTACACTTGTCTTTGTTGAGGGTAAGGTTTTTCTCTCTAAGTCTCTTGAATACAGCTTGCAGACAGGCGTTGTGCTCCTCTCGTGATTTCCCATAGACTATGATGTCGTCACTCATGTTTTTGACGTTTGGGATGCCATGAAGGACCTGCTGGATTGTATTTTGAAACACCTCGACAGCTGAACTAATCCCAAAATTCAAATGAGTGTACCTCCAGAGCCCTGCATGAGTCATGAATTTTGTTATGTATCTGGAAACTGGATGTAGTTCAAGCTGATGATACCCAGCATTCAGGTCCAGTTTCGTGAAGAGTACAGCTCCGTTTATGCGAATGCCCAATTGTGCCATCCAGAGAGAACGTCATATCACCCCGACAGGAGATGATCTGATACATGATTTAAATCCACACATATGTGCACACTGTCAGGATTTTTGGGTTTTGGTGCTACAACTCTAGGTGATACCCAGGGTGTCGGACCACTGACTTTTTCAATGATCCCTTGTTGTTCAAGTTTTTCGAGTTCTTGTTCTACTTTCTTTCTGATATGGAATGGAATTCGTCGGGGTGGCTGCACTGCAGGCTTTACAGTCTCATCTATGTGTAAGTCTTTCAGGTTTCCGATGCCTTGAAAGGGGTCTTGATACTTTTCTAATAATTGATTCACAGTGGGAACTTCAGCGGGTTGGTCAGACACTGTGCTGACTATTTGTAGAATTCCAAGTTCTGTTGCGGTGTTGTGGCTCAGCAGAGAACCAGAGTAACCATCAGTTACATAGAACGTGGTTGCTGTGTCTGTGCTGTTGAAACTGATTCTGGCTTGAAATTTTCCTTTTAGTGGAAGTGGAGTGGAAGAGCCATATGCAAAGATTTTTGCATCAGATGGTTTTAATGCAACGTTGCATTTTACTTTGTGATATGCAGTGTCATCAACAATATTTATCTCTACACTGGTTACCTATTAAGTTCCATATCGATTATAAAGTATTGCTAATGACCTATAAGGCTCTAAATGGTTTAGCTCCTGTGTACTTAACCAATCTTCTATTGCCCTACAATCCTTCACGATCTTTTAAGATCACAAAACTCTGGACTTCTGGTTGTACCTATGATATCTAAGTCCACTAAAGGAGGGAGAGCGTTTTCACATTTGGCTCCTAAACTCTGGAATAGCCTTCCTGATAAAGTTCGGGGCTCAGACTCGCTCACCTAGTTTAAATCTAGATTAAAGACGCATCTCTTTAGCCAAGCATTCACATAATGCATCTCATATCAGATCAATTGCACATGACTATCTTTGCTTAATGTTATGAACAGCAGCTATGCTAATTATTCTCCATTTGCTTTTCTGTTTTACCTCAGGGCACCTGTCCCAAGGTGACTAGAGAGTACATCAGCTTCTGTTTGGATCCAGCCTCTTAAGAAGATCTCAGATGACCAACACCTTTGAAGAGACGGCGCCAACTCCTGCGAAGACTTCAGATGACGCAATATCTGGATCAACATGAACATTCCCAAATTTCTATATATCCTAATTATTGTTAATATGTAATACATTATTTTCAGGAGCTCATTGCTTCTACCTTCAATTAAACTGCTAACAGTGATTGTAAATTAAATTGCCTAAATTATTACATTATTAGCTAACTGCATTCTCTAAATTGTAACATTGACGAGCATTCTCTGTAAAGCTGCTTTGAAATTCTATGTATCGTGAAAAGCGCTATACAAATAAATGTGAATTGAATTGAATTGAATATTTACGCTTGCACCAGAATCGATGAAAACCTTCACTGGCATTCCTGCGATCTCCACTTGTGACTGAGGTTGTTGCGAATGTTGGACTGTGTGTATGACATATACATAGTCTTAATCCAAACTCGTTGATGCTTCAAGGTGTGTTTTGCATGCTGTATCATCTGTATGCACAGTATTCACTTTTTGTTTCACCTTTTGAAATTTGGGCTTTGCTGGATTTGGCTTATTGTTTGCATAGCATGTTGATCTGCAGCATTTTTGAAAATGATTCAGCTTTCCGCAGCCTTTACAGGTTTTTCCCTCCATCATGTGGAAAATGTCCTCCACAATTGTTGCATGTCATGTTTTCAAACATAGTCTTTGTTTTAAAATTTCTCTGTTTGTCTCTGTTTATACTTTTCTTATTTATTGCATGTTACGAATGATTTGGATGATTTTGCATGCATCTCTTCTATGCCAACTGCTTGTTTGTCTGCCGTTTCTTGAGCTCTTCCTGCGTCTAGCAATTGTTGAAGTGTCATTGTGCCATCTCGTAGTGCCATCTTGCGGAGACACGATGAACTGCAGCTTATAATTATTTGTGAGTTAATTTCTTTGTCCACATTTATGAACTCGCATTATGTTGTCATCCGTCTCAATCTTGTATGATACACGTCCAAAGTTTCGTCTTCACGTTGTCTTGCTTGTCTGAATAAATACGTTTCATATTCAGGATTGGCTTTTGGACAGAAATACGCCTCTAGCTTTCTCACCACTGTAGCGTAGTCTTCTTTGGTTTCTGGCAGCGTATCAAAAATGTCAAACGCCTCGGGTCCACGTGATGTAGTAAGAGAACTCTTTTCTGCTTGTCGTCCTCAACATTGAATGCTTGTAGATAGTTATCGAAACAACTTTGCCATTTTTTCCTTTGCGAGCCGACTGAGCTGGGTTCGGAGTGAAAATCGAACATAGGAAAATGTGGGAGAGTCGACATCTCACAATCTGTGCGATACAAGCAGCAGGTTTTTTTTTTTGTTTTGTTTGTTTTGTTCGTGCGTGGCTAACTCACATGTACAGTCTTTTGAATCCTTTCATCATTCATCACCAAGTTGTAGTGTCTTCTTTGTTTGGTAAAAGAAAGATTGCACAGACACATGACAAGAAACGTACACTTTTTTTTGTTCCCCTACATACTTACTTTACAATCAGATGATGACCAGAAAACATGGAACAGGATTTATAGGAAAACACTACATATGCCATGCTTTATGACATCTATGAGAACATAATGAGCTCAGATGATTTCAGAACAAAAAGAAAATAAGATGGAAATAAAAAGAGAAGTGCAGGTGAAGGAGTATCAATCATCATTTGTGCTGAGATTTAGTGTGTTTAGTGAGCATTTATTTTACAAGTTGATTGTAGTTTTAGAATTTACATTAAAGGACACGTTTCATTGTTTCATTGTTGTTTATATTATCATTACCATATATCTAATACTGCCTATCACATTAATCTGACGTCGCTAGCTTTTAATCTTTTAATCTAAATCGCTATTACAATGCGTTTGCATTTCGCAAACTTGTTAACTTGTCATCATTCTCTCGCGCGCTCCTTTTTCTACGGCTTCATCAAACAGCTGTGGTAAGTCGGATCACTCTACAAACACGATGAGTCATGTCATCCTCTCCTTTTATTGTTACTTGCTCTGCCTGTCACATGCATAGTATAGCTTTCTTTATATGTCATAAATGTAGGGAAATAGTCAGGCTGACAGAAAATCTCAGAATTAGAGACACGCATCCAAACTTTAATCGAGGATAGTAAGAATGCAAGGGCTTTAGATACTGTTTTGGATGCGACTAGCTTAGTGAACTCTGTACATTGTTCGGTTCCAGCTGTAGAGCCTGTGCAGCAGGGCAGCAGGTTCTTCCCACTCAGTGATGCACCCACTGAGAATCCTGTTGAAAGTGCCCTAGTTATTGGCGATTCTATTACACGGAACGTGAAAATAGAAACACCAGCCACTATAGTCACATGACTGCCGGGAGCCAGAGCACCTAACATCAAAGCAAATTTAAAAGCGCTGGCTATTGCTAATCGTAAATACTCTAAAATTATTATTCACGTCGGCACTAATGATGTTCGACTTCGCCAGTTGGAGATCACTAAAATTAACATTAAAGAGATGTGTGAACTCGCAAGTACAATGTCAGAAACAGTAATTCGCTCTGGTCCCCTTCCTGTTCGTCAGAGTGATGAGATAGTTAGTAGATTATCATCACTCAATGGCTGGCTGTCTAAATGGTGTCCGCAGAATAATATAGGTTTCATAGACAATTGGAAAAGTTCTTGGGGCAGACCTGACCTGTTGAAAAGCGATGGTATTCAAACCTCCTGGGATGGTGCTGCTCTTCTCTCTAGTAATATGGCACATAGTCTTAGAGCTGAAACATGACAAACTGGGGCCCATGTCAGTGAGCAGACAGCACATAGAAACTCTTTCACTTAGATATTATCACAGAGACTGTGTCTGTGCCCCGAATTAGTAAATACAAAAAACTTCCAAACCCATTTAAGGGTAAAAATTTAATTGATGTTCAACAAATAAAAAGCAGAGATAATACTGATAAACAAATGATAAAGCTTGGGTTGCTGAATATTAGATCCCTTTCTTCAAAAGCACTTACTGTAAATGATATTATCACAGACAATAATCTGTGTTTGACAGAAACCTGGTTAAAACCAGACGATTACATTACTTTAAATGAGTCTAGCCCTCAAGGTTACGATTATCGACACAATCCTCGTCAGAAAGGCAAAGGGGGAGGTGTTGCTGTAATTTATAGTAATATTTACAGTATTACTCAAAAGTCTTTCAAATATAATTCCTTCAAAGTGATGGTGCTGCGGATAAAGTCCTTGTTGTTGGTGATTTTAATATCCATGTAGATAATGATAAAGACACATTGGGATTGGCATTTACAGACATTCTAAACTCTATTGGTGTTAGACAACACGTGTCAGGACCCACTCATTGTCGTAATCATACCTTAGATCTAATATTGTCAAATGGAATCGATATTGATGCCGTTGAATTTCTGCAGCAGAGTGACGACATCTCAGATCATTATCTAGTCTCGTGTATACTACATTTAGTCAAGGAAAAAAATGGAGCAAAAAATGGAGCGCAGCTGGGAGAAAACAAAACTAGAAGTTTTTTGCATTTCGTGGAGAGAGAGAATGATTGAGTACAGAAAGGCCTTAAAAACTGCTAGATCTGCTTATTTTTCAAATATTTTAGAAGAAAATAAACAAAACCCTAGGTATTTATTTGACACAGTGCCTAAATTAACAAGAAATAAAGCTTCAACTTCTGATGTTTCCAAACAGCACAGCAGTAATGACTTTATGAACTTCTTTACTTGCAAGATTGACAATATTAGAGAGAAAATTATAGCCATGCAACCGTCGACTACAGTATCATGTCAGACAGTGCATTGTAGTGTCCCTGAGGAAAAATTCAATTAATTCGCTGCTTTAGGAGAGGAAGAATTGTCTAAACTTGTTAAATCATCAAAATCAACATGTATGTTAGACCCTATACTGACTAAGCTATTGAAAGAGATGCTTCCAGAGGTCATAGATCCTCTTCTTAATATCATTAATTCATCTTTATCACTAGGACACATACCAAAAACTTTAAGCTGTCTATTATTAAACCTCTTATTAAAAAAACATAACTTGATCCTAGAGAATTAGTCAATTACAGGCCGATCTCAAATCTTCCTTTTCTATAAAAAAAAATACTAGAAAAGGCAGTATCATCACAACTATGTTCCTTTTTAGAAAGAAATGGTATCTGTGAGGATTTCCAGTCAGGATTTAGACTGTACCATAGTACTGAGACTGCTCTCATTAGAGTTACTAATGATTTGCTCTTATCACCAGATCGTGGTTGTATCTCTCTATTAGTGTTAGTGTCAAATGCAGCACTGAGATCCAATATCGATCACAACATTCTTTTAAATAGACTCGAAAATTATGTTGGCATTAGTGGAATTGCACTGTCATGGTTCAAATCATACTTATCTGACCGTTATCAGTTTGTAGTAGTAAACGAAGAGATGTCATATCGATGACAAGTTCAATATGGAGTACCGCAAGGCTCAGTACTAGGACCATTGCTTTTCACTCTGTACATGCTACCCTTGGGAGATATCATTAGGAAGCATGGCGTTAGTTTTCACTGTTACGCTGATGATACTCAGCTCTATATTTCTTCGCACCCTGACGAAACTTACCAATTCACAAAATTAACGGAATGCATAGCTGATATAAAAAAATTGGATGACCAGTAATTTCCTACTACTACATTCAGAAAAAAACAGAGATTCTAATTTTTGGACCAAAAACTTCTTCACGTAATAAGGCTAGATTACTGTAATGCTATACTGGGTGGTTGCCGTGCTCGCTTGATAAATAAACTACAGCTCCTACAAAATGCAGCAGATAGAGTTCTTACTAGAACTAGGAAGTATGACCATATTAGCCCAGTTCTGTAAACACTGCATTGGCTTCCTGTTAAACATCGTATAGATTTTAAAATCTTGCTAATTACTTACAAAGCACTAAATAGTTTAGCTCCCCAGTACCTGAGCGAGCTCTTAATGCATTATAGTCCTTCACGTCTATTGCGATCTCAGAATTCAGGCCAGTTGATAATACCTAGAATATCAAAATCAACTGCAGCTGGTAGATCCTTCTCCTATTTGGCACTTAAACTCTGGAACAATCTTCCTAGCATTGTTCGGGAAGCAGACACTGTCAGTTTAAATCTAGACTAAAAACGCATCTCTTTAACCTGGCATACACATAACACATTATCAATTTATGTTTTAAATCCATTAAAGGATTGTTAGGCTGCATAAATTAGGTCAGCCGGAACCGGGAACACTTCCTATAACACCAGATGTACTCGTTACGTCAGAAGAAGAATGGCATCTATGCTAATATTAGTCTCTCTGTTTGTCCCGAGGTTTACCGTAGTCAGCCGGATCCGGGCCGTATCCAGGTGAGATCGAGGACCTGCGCCTTGACACAACCACAACGCAGCCCTGAAGTGTCAGCAGAGATTTAGTCAACTAGATCATCCACTGTGAAGGCCTCATCGACAAGACAGCCAGTGGCACAGTTCCTCAACAAACCGTCCATACCGGCATGATGAATACGATCCTCAACTGGATGGAACTGGAATAAATACTTTGACTGTTGCGGTCCCATCAGACTTATTATGATTCAGGCAGCTATCATAAAGCACTGTTCGCTGTTAGCCAGAGGAGAACTGGCCCCCCAACTGAGCCTGGTTTCTCCCAAACACCTGTTTGCCACCTGATGTCACCTGTTGGAGTTTGGGTTCCTTGCCGCTTTCGCCTTTGGCTTGCTTAGTTGGGGACACTTGACATTTGATATTCAACAGTGTTTTGATCTGCCTGCATTGACACCATTGTATGCAAACTGAACTGAGATGGATGATGTCATCACTGTTTACTCCAGTGCTGATTTAGATAAATTAACTAAATTAATAACTATTGATTCTTACATCAGAATGAATCAATACTGAATTTACTTAAGATGGATAATGACACCATTTTCTTTAAGAGCTGCTGTGCAGCCAAAATTATATACCAGTTATTACTGTAAAGCTGCTTTGACACAATCTACATTGTTAAAAGCGCTATATAAATAAAGGTGACTTGACTTGACTTGACGTTTTACTGAGGACAAAGACGTGTGAATATCAGAGAGATGATCTTACCTCAGTATCTCCAGTTTACAGTGAGGATCCTCCAGTACAGCAGACAGCAGCGTGACTCCCAAATTTCCTAGTTTATTCCTTGACAGATCCAGTTGTCTCAGGTGTGAGGGGTTTGATCTCAGAGCTGAAGTCAGAGCAGCACAACCTTCATCTGTAACTCCACAATCCATCAACCTGTAGAGAACAATGACACAGTCTTCACTCTCTCAGATCTGATCAGATCAGATTAGCAGTGAACCCATTATTAAAGAGAAAGTACAACCTTAAAGTACAAATTAATATGTGAGAAATCACTGAGATCTGAAATTTTACAGAGCTGTGTGTGTGTGTGTGTGTGTGTGTGTGTGTGTGTGTCAGATTTTACAAAATTAAAAACAATACTTTAGAAAGTCGACGCAGAGAGATGAACTGTGAGAATGAATCTTGCACATTCTTAATTTTTCATTTGTGTTTAGCTTGAATCTGTTTAAAGTCAAGAGACTGAATTGTTGATTGTGTGTGAAAAGTGTGTCTTGACATGGCTACGGCTGCAAAACCAAACTATCCTTCTGGAACAGAAAAAAAAGTGTCAAGAACAAAGAAAGTATGTATTTTTTAAATTACTTATTTGGGGGGGGGATAATGCTATTTCATGCATTCTGACTTATTTACACTGTTAAAGAGTTGGATTCTCGTGCTAAAATTGGCCAAAGTTTCAAAACACGAGTTGGACATATGACGGAGTATTTCTGTGCCAAAAATACTCTTCCAAATCCTCACGAACTCCAGGGTCTTTTTTTTAAGTATGTGCCTGTGTGACATCAGAATGGTCGGAATTCCTTATACGGACACTTCTTCCGGAAGAGCGCACACGCACACGTCGACCAGAGCGAGAGAGCAAGAGCACGCCCATCAACGTGCTTCGTTCGGCTTTACAGAAGTCATCAGCAGCGCTGCACAAGACTTGCTCGAGAAAGATTTGTCACTTTGTTTTTAGACCACGAAATCAACAATGTCACCAAAGAAGTGTGTTTTTGGTTGTGAGGGAAATATAACCTTGCTTCCCAAAGAACAAAGTGGAGCTGAGAGATTTGTGCTCAAGCATTACATTGATACGCTCTTGATATTTGTTATTAAAATAACCATAGAAACTGATAGTTTTAATCACTTTTTTATTGGTTAAAATGAATGGAGAATATCTTGTGTTTTTCCGTGGCTGCTCGAGCCCTCAGGATCGGCGCTTATGGTTTTATAAACAAGGCCCAGTTCTACGCTGGATTTACAGATCGTATATCAGATAATGATCCCGGTCATGAGTCGGAACCACAGGTGGTGAGTAAAACTGCTTTAAATGTCTGTTTTGTTGGCAATTGATAGTTTTCATGTGACTGAAAACTATGAATGGGCGCCTAAGTGCATATAATGTAAACAACACAAACGTAGTGAATTCATAAATTTATTATTCATCATTCACTATACGCTATATTCATTATAGTGATTCAAAAGTTATACATGGATAATGCGATGGTGTATTGTGTGTGTTTAAATTTAGCTGACCATTGATAGCTTGCAGACGATCTCTACACAAAAGCTGCGTGTGCTCGTCACTCTATCTCCGCTCACACGACACGCCTCCAGGCGCTCAGCTGTTTTCGGAAAGACTCGGTACAGCGTATGTATCTTTTATAAATATGATAAAACTAAAGATTTTCGGCGATATGAAGGATGCTATACTACTCTATAGGTACTTAAGTTTAACATGAGATTGGCAGAAACTGTGTGTGTTTCCCTTTACATATTTATATATATTTTTCATAACTTGCAGTTATGTTTTAATTCCATTAATATAGAAAACTGACAGTGCAGCTTGCATACTGAAAATCATTGTAATTATTACTCAAGTTAAGAGAATAGAATAGAAATTTGGGGTTAAGAATTCACTGACAGGGGCCCCTTCACAAAGTTTTGCTTAGTTCCCCCAGAAGTGTAGGATCAGCACTGCTGAGTGTTTCATTCTATCCTCTATTATCAATAGAATGGACGGTTAACGCCAATATAGTTGCGTACACTTAACTTTATTGAACACAACAAACCGGTCTGTACTATCAGATGCAAACAACATAAGACGACTGGTGTCACACTGAATACAGTCCGTGCTGCAACAACAACCATCCCAACATCCTTTCTCTCTCTCTTTTTTTTTTTTTTTCAAGTAACTTACAACCTAAGAGACAATTCGATCACAACTCAGAACAGCATGTATACATTCACATATACTTTGCATTGACTGAAAATTACACAATACAAAATTCTTAATGTATTAACATTGCAATTTCAGTAAGACGGAATTTGTAATGTCTCCTTAATGCATTCTAATACATATTCCCTTCAATTAATAAACTCTTATAACAAAATAAAGTGTTACCTTTACTGTTTATCTGTTCCCCCCTTTTTTTTTTCAGTTGGCACATATGAATACAAACTAACTGTGGGCGAACAAATATACCAACTAAATCCCCCGGAGCATGGAGGTAAGTATTAATGGGTTACTGTACATAATCTTTAAGGTAGTGAGGTCTGATCACTTTTCTTCCAGACTTTGTAATAGAAACAACAGGACTGTCTGTGCTTAGTTTTGAGCCTGTCACACGGTCTCTGTTCACCTCTGCAGGCTGACAAGTCTCTGTTATTTCCACTACTGTGGTTCTGTCCTTTCTCCTCAGAATGTTCCTTGAGTCGAGCTGGACGTCATAAGACCTGTAGTCCACAGGTTTCACAACTGTCGCTTTTCTCCACGTTTTGTTATGTTCCTCTAGCTGGACATGGAGTCTGTCTCCTTGTTTCAGAGGATCTAGATCCTTTGCATGTCTGTTATAATATGCAGCCTGACGGTTCTTGTTTTCAATCTGTCCTTGTCGAGTGTGAATTACCTTCAGTTGCAGCAGGTTGTCATGCATGGGTATCAGAGTTCTGGTTCTCCTACTGAACAATCGCTGTGCTCAGCTTGCTTTGATCCCTTGCAATGGTGTGTTTCTCTGATCAAGCATGGCGAGGTATGGATCCTTCCCATCAGCTTTTGCTTTTTTCAACAGCCGTTTTTCAGTCTTTACTGCTGATTCTGCCATCCCGTTGCTTTGTGAGTAGGCTGGTGAGGATGTCTTGTGTTTAAATTCACCTTTTGAAATCTTCTGATGCGTATTGTGGGCTGTTATCCGAGATAACAACATCTGGGATACTGTGTCTTGCGAAATGGGATTTCAGCTTATGGATGACCGTGGTGGATTGTGTGTCAGGTAAGTAGTCCAGCTCCCAGAAAGGTAATCAATGGTGATCAGGTAGTTTCTGTTGTCTAAAGTGAATATATCTGTCCCCACCTTAGACCATGGGTTACTTGGTAGTTTGTGAGACCACAAAGTCTCCTTCTGCTGTTTCACATCCATAGATCTGCAGATGTCACATTTTTCTATGAATGTCTTTATCTGATCATTCATCCCCAACCAATAAACACATTCTCTTGCCCTTCTTAGGCATCCCTCTATGCCCAAATGTGAGGAGTGAATGCGCTGAACAATGTCACCTCTGAGTGCGTCTGGGATTAAAACTCTCTCCCCCCTAAAGACAATTCCACTCTGCACACTCAGTTCCTCCTAAAAAGAGTGGAAATGTACAATGTCATTTGGCAAGTCTTTTTTGTTCATTTGCTAACCTTCTTGGATGAATCTGATCAGTGTCTACAATTTTCTGTCTTTACTTGTTTCCTCTCTGATGGCTTGGAGTCTTTCTTCTTCTATATGTACATGCTGGACCATGTTTATGCTTTCAATCTCCATTTCTACTGAACTCTCTGATGCATGTTCAGGTAAATATGAGCGGCCCAGTGTGTCAGCTAGCAACATGTCCTTCCCTGGGATGTAATTGACTTCGATGTCATATCTCTGTAGTCTAAGTAACATTCTTTGCAGGCGTTTCGGGGTGTTTAGCAGGGGTTTTCTTACTATGTTTTCCAGTGGCTTATGGTCAGAGTGTACAGTTACTTTGCACCCGTACGTATACTGATGGAATTTTTCCATACCGAAGACAATGGCCAAACATTCTTTCTCTATCTGGGCATAACCCCTTTCTGTCTGAGTCAGTGCCCGACTTCCATAAGCAACTGGTGCCCCCTTCTGAAGTAAAGTGGCCCCTAACCCAGTTTCCAACGCGTGTGTCAGTGGTTCATTTGGGTTGTAATATTTGAGAATTGGGGCTTTGTTGATGGCATCTTTGAGCCATGTGAATGCTTGCTCATGCGCATCTGACCATTCCCAGATACTGTCTTTATGAGTTAGCTGCCTCAGTATCTCACAGCCATCTGACAGGTGGTCACAGAATTTCGAGAGATAGTTTACCATGCCCAGGAGCCTTTGGACACCCTTGATATCTGTTGGACGTGGCATGTCTCTGACCGCTCATGCCTTTTCAGGATCCACTCTGAGCCCATCTGCGGTAAGTAAATGTCCGACGTATGGAACCTCGCTTTTCCTCAGTTGAAATTTCCCTGCATTCAGTTTGATGTTCTTTTCTCTACATCTAGTCAACAGTGCTCTCAGTTTGTCGTCATGGTCTTGGTTTGCTAATTCTTATGTCTCACCCTCTCCTGTGATGAGGATGTCATCAGCTATGACATATATACCTTGCAATCCTTCCAGAGCTTGACTGAGTTTTCTTTGAAACACCTCAGGTGCAGGGCTGATGCCCATACGGTGTGGCAAATGTGGTCATGTAACTCGATTCCTCATCTAGGGTCACATGCCAAAATCCATTTTTGACGTCACACACAGTGAAAACTTTTGCCCTTGACAAGTCTGGCAGTATTTCGTCTATTGTCGGCAGAGGAAAGTGCCATCTTTTCAGAGCTCTGTTGAGTGGTCTTGGATCTATGCATATCCTGAGGTTTCCTGATGGCTTCTTAACAATAACAAGACTGCTAATCCACTCTGTGCTACAGTCTATTGGTGTGATGATCCCTCTTCATTGAAGATCACTCAGCTCTGCTTTAAGTGGTGACATCATTGCCACAGGGACCCTTCTCTTCGGCAGTTTCACTGGAGTTACTTTGGGGTCTGCTTCTATCTTATACGCACTCTCCAGACATCCGTCTCCCTGGAACACATCAGCATAGTCTTTTCTGATATTATCCATGCTCCACATTTCATCTTTCCTGGTCTCTTTGGTGACAATGCTATCCACAGCCATTATGTTTTCACACTGAACTTTCACTAGATTCATGGCTTGTACTGCCCTGCTGCCCAGTAGCAGCACTGCGGACTCCTCATCTACAACCATGAATTCTAATCGGTACAGTTTCTTGTTTCTCGGATTTCCCAGTTTAACTTTACATTTCCCCAATGGCTGCAGTGTGCTTTTATTGTACATCACCAGCACTTGCTCAGTCTTTTCAATTTGTGTGGCTAGGTTTAACAGGTTGACAGGTATGTTGTTACAGCTGGCTCCACAATCTAACTGAAACTTTACCTGTTCTTTTCCCAGGAGCATGGCAGCAAAGAGTTTTGAGGGTGGCCTCTGTTTATCCTTCGTCACAGTGTTCACTGTCTCTACTGTTACACACAAGATGTCCTCATAATTTTCGTCATCTGACTCAGTAATAGTATGCACCGTTTTTTCTTTCTGCATTTTAGTTCTGCACATTGTGGCAAAATGATTGTCTTTTCCACATTTTTTGCACTTTTTCCCATATGCAGGACATTTCTGTTTATTTCTCTCATGCATTTTCCTGCAAAACTTGCAGTTTACAGCGCTCTTACTTTTCCCTTTTCTCACAGCCTGTTTTACAGCTTGCACTTCCTCTGTCACTCGTCCTTCAATCATTCTTTTGTTTTCCCGCGACAGCTCTGTTGCCCTGCAGATTTGCACACATTTTTCCAAACTCAAATCCTGCTCCCTTAAAAGTCTCTCTCTCAAAACAGAGCTGGATATGCCACAAACAATTCTATCGCGGATCAGAGAGTCTTTGATCTGGCCGAAATTGCACATACTGGCGAGCATTCTTAAGTCCATCACATATTTGTCAATGTTCTCATCAGAGCCCTGATTTCTGACAAAAAAACGGTACCTTTCAACTGTCTCGTTCACTTTTGGACTGCAGTGGTCATCCAATGCACTTATTAATCTGCTTACTGTCCGATCTGGTGACGAGGTGGGGATCAGGGTCTCGCACAGCTCTCTTCCCAATGAGATAACTGAAAACTTTAAGTTTCACGGCTTCACCAGCGTCTGCCAAAGTAAGATCCATATGCAGCATGAACTCTTCTTTCCACAATTTCCATGATTTCACCAGATTAGTTGAGTCTAGGCAAAGGGCTTGTTGCGGTCTCAGTCCCAGTGCATTCTCCATCCACGCTGCACCTGAGCTCTCCGCTCTCTCTACCATACTCAGCCGGTGTTTTCCGTTGTGTCTGCTAATCTCTGTGCTTTTACTTTTCACAAAGCACCGCTGCCACCATGTTTCATTCTATCCTCTATTATCAATAGAATGGACGGTTAACGCCAATATAGTTGCATACACTTGACTTTATTGAACACAACAAACCCGGTCTGTACTATCAGATGCAAACAACATAAGACGACTGGTGTCACACTGAATACAGTCCGTGCTGCAACAACAACCATCCCAACACTGAGGAGCAGATCATGTGTTCAATCATTACAAGCTCAATCAGCAGCAGAAAGAGACTGAACACTTCAAATATACTTTACATTGTGATTCATGTGTGAGAGTCAAATATGATCTTACCTCAGTATCTCCAGTTTACAGTGAGGATCCTGTAGTACATCAGACAGCAGATTCACTGATTTTCCTATTTTATTCTCAGACAGATCCAGATCTCTCAGGTGTGAGGGGTTTGATCTCAGAGCTGAAGTCAGAGCAGCACAACCTTCATCTGTGACACCACAATAACTCAACCTGAAAAGAACAGTGTCTGTAGTTTGTTATTCACTCTGGTCTCAAATCAGGAGAGGAGATATAATGACAAGCATTGCCACATACTGAAACTGTCATGTGCTTCAGGACTGAACAGACACACAGAGTTGAATGTGAGATATTGTTTCATAGTGATATAAGGACGGTTCTGACTGGAGAAACAGTCTCTTGCACCTTTAATACACTCCTACAGGAGGACATTTGCTTCACAGGATCCACGTGTTTCCATTACATATCATTTATTAACTCTTGTGATCAAACACATAATTGTGTCATGTTTGGTCTCATCTGGCAGCTTATAAACTGAATAGAAATGTGGTGAACTCAATAGAGATATTCACTGTCCTAATGTACAAAGTAAGAACTATTGCCTTCACATGCATTAAGATCATGTTCCTCCAGATCATCACCCATTTACCTCCAGGCTACAGCTCTACACTGTATTTCACAGTTAAATTCATGCCATGCTTTATGACATCTGTGAGAACACAATGAGCTGAGATGATTTCAGAACAAGAACAAAATAAGATGAAAATTATATGAGAAGAGCAGGTGAAGGAGTATTAATCATCACTTGTGCTGAGATTTAACGTGTTTAGTGAGCATTTATTTTACAAGTTGATTTTAGTTTTAGAATTTACATTAAAGGACACATTTCACTGGACAAAGACATGTGAATATCAGAGAGAGGATTTTACCACAGTTTCTGCAGTTTGCAGTGAGGATCCTGTAGTACATCAGACAGCAGATTTATTGATTTTCTTATTTTATTCTCAGACAGATCCAGTTCTTTCAGCTGTGAGGGGTTTGATCTCAGAGCTGAAGTCAGAGCAGCACAACCTTTGTCTGTGATGCCACAATATCTCAACCTGTAGAGAACAAAGACACACTCTTCACTCTCTCAGATCAGATCAGATCAGTTTAACAGTGAATCCTTTATTAAAGAGAAAGTACAAACTTAAAGCACAAATCAATATGTGTGAAAAATCACTGAGATCTAAAATGTCTCAGAGCTGTGTGTTTTTTTTTTTTTTTTACTAAATTAAAAACAATACTTTAGAAAGTCAGTGCAGAAAGATGAACGTGATGAACAGTGAGAATTAATCCAGCATGTTCTTCATTTCTCATTTGTGTTGAGCCTGAATCTGTTTAAAGTCAAGTGATTGAAACATTGATTGTGTGTAAAAAGTGTGTATTTCAGTGTGACTCTCAGTCCTGTGGTATCATGTTACTGAGGAGCAGAGCCGATCCTCTCTATACACAAAAACTACACAAGTTGTGTAGGGCGCCCAAACCACCAGGGGCCCCCTTGCTCATCACTATATAAAATAAATATGACAGTAATTTACCATAATGTAAATATTTCTTCACAACATGCAAATATATGTGCGGTGTCTACTAAACATTTGCAGAGTCATGTGGAATTTTTTTCAAATAATGATTTATATTTATTCAGTAACTGTTTTGGACTCCGACATCATGCAGTGCGGCAAATAATAACTATGCGTCTTGACATGACTACGGCTGCAAAACCAAACTATCCTTTTGGAACAGAAAAAAAGTGCCAAGAACAAAGAAAGTATGTATTTTTGTAACATTTTAATTTCTTATTTAGTCTTGACAAAGCGATAAATTCATAAGCAAGTCATATACACATTAATAATCAAAATGTTTTTATGCATGGTTTAATGAGAAATAAACATTTAAAGTGTCACTGAACATGATAAATGGCATTTAAAAAAAAGGATTAATAGCTTGTCTTGCTGTATTTTTAATGTACAAATGCATAAAGAACAACAAGAACTGATGAAAAGAAGTCCTTATTCATAGTGAAATTTCAGGTCTGGCTGTTGTTTACTGGCTGATGAGACAGTTTGTCAGTAAGACGAAAACATTGCACTTTTTTATAGTCTTTTTATTGCGCCTATTTATACTCAGGGTCGCTCAAAGGTTTTATTATTTGTATTATTATTATTTACTACCTTTTAATTTGGTCAGAATCAAAAAAAATTTTTTTTTCTTTTTTGTTCAATCACAATCTCATGAATTCTCTAATTATAACCAACGTTGTAAACAAGATAAATAAGATATTCTCCTTTAGCTCAATGATGTGACGACAGATCTGTAATAGGAGCGCTCTCTGCTTGCTTTCTGTTTATAACACATTGACATTAAGAATAAAAGTTTTGTTTTTCATGCTGCTAAGAGGACTATCGGCAACTTACACACTGCAAAGTTTGAGTGTCAACTGCATTACATGATGGAAAAATAAGGTTATTTCATTTTTTACTTGCGCGCACAGTCTTGAGCCTTTGTGCTCGACACATGCGCACTAGAGAGATTCATGCTTGTCTAGTCTTTTTTCGCTCAAATAGTTACAATAAAATGTCTTTGTACTCGTTTAAAATAGAGTTACTGATATCTTTTAATCCCCTCACACGAGCGCTCTTCAACACGGTCGGCTATTGTGTTTGTTGTTACTCTTGTTCTGTCTTCTCCGTTTCTTTTCATACTGAAACAACAGCCTGTTTCAGTGCTGACACCTTGTGGACAAACTAAATTAGTGCAAAAACTATTCAATGTGTGCGTGCAAAGTGCCTTCAGTCTATATTGTTCTTTGCGGTTAGAAAAGCTGTGCTGCGCGCGTACACTATGTGCGTTGTCTGCTGATGATTACAGTGTCACGCGCACTGTAGGCCTACGCCTACCCTAGTGTACATGTAAAAAAACGAAGTAATATTCATGCTAATTTTGAACGCAACTAATAATAAAAATACATTTATATGTAGCATGATGCGGGCCACAAATTTAATGCTGAGGGGCCGGATGTGGCCTGTTGAGTACTCCTGCTTTATATATTTAGGGGTTTAAGCGCGTATTGTAATTGTTAAAGGATTAGTTCACTTTCATATAAAATTTTCCTGATAATTTACCCCCATGTCACCCAAGATGTTTGTGTCTTTCTTTCTTCAGTCAAAAAGAAATTAAGGTTTTTGATGAAGACATTCCAGGATTATTCTCCTTGTAATGGACTTCAGTGGCCTCCAAACAGTTGAAGGTCAAAATTACAGTTTCAGTGCAGCTTCAAAGGGCTTTAAACGATACCAGACGAGGAATAAGGGTCTTATCTAGCAAAACGATCGGTCATTTTCGGAAAAAAATGTAAATGTATATGCTTTATATAAACAAAAGATCGCCTTCCAAGTGCTTCCGCCAAAACCGTACTTTCGTATTCTTCAAAAAGCTTACGCTGTATGTCCTACACCTTCCCTATTCTACTTACGGAAAAAAATGTAACTGCCACTCCGTTAGTTCCGTAAGTAGAATAGGGAAGGCATAGGACATACAGTGATAAGGAGTCACAGCCAATAAGCACACTTGTTACTGTGTGACGTTAGTCAGTGATCGCTCGCTAAAGAGAGAGAAGCATCAAGTGTTCTGAGGCTGAACATTAACGATAAATTTCTATGAAGTGGACATTTAGCAAAGACAAGTGTGCTTTGCTATACTTTAATGGGAGACTCTTTATTTATGTTTGTAAAGTGACTATGTGATTGTTCTTGCCGATTATGACGATTTATTGTCATTACTGTCTACTGATTGTTATCTTTAATTCTTTGTTAATTTCAGACCACATCCATACAAATGTCCACAACCTGTGCCTAAATAAGAAATGCCCTGTGGTCTGACTGTGCTGTCAATTGCTGTCAATCCTTAATCACTTATTAAAATCTGGAAACTGAATCCTGCCTCAGGTGTCCTTACCGACACACCAGTGTGAACACAAACCCACCTGGACTAGTGCACATACAGTTCAAATAATCCTTTCCCACATTTGGTCCTTCGAGCCGGATAGTGTTTACACTGGACCCAAGATGTCAGAACCTCAAGAATATCAAGGTGCACGGCCTAAACGTTCAGTTTGCCAGCCAACATACCTCCAAGATTTCGAAGTTCAGTATCCAGGGGAACCTCAAGTTACTGTACCTTTCACACAGACAGCACAGCAAACACATGGACGAGAATGCAAGGTTCCAGAGATTACAGCTCTGAAGAGGGAGCCGAAGGGGGAACACCTGATTCTTTAGAAGTAACAGGTCCACAAACAGAGCCATGGTACCTCATTAGAGACCAGTGGAGTGCACAAGATGACAATACCCATTCCTTACCTCTGGATCTTCACAAGACAGTGCATGACCTTGAAAGAGAGAATAGAGAGCTTCGTCAATCTCAATTATCAATGAGAGAGGAGATCAGACGACTGACATAAATCCAACAAGTTATGCAAGACATGTTAACGAGGAGCCAGTCAAGTCAAATCTCCTGCTCCCAAACAACAGCATGTATCCCCAACACCTCCGGTGCCCTCACCTAGAACTATATACAGGGAGTCAGAAACACCTGTCCCAAAAGTAGCACCCCGTGCTCATCCAGTACCAGCACCACAGAGAATTCCCACTCCAAAGAGTACAAACCCTTATGATACAGACAATGAAGCACATCACGCTCCTCCTCCAGTTTGACGTCATTACAATGACATCCCTGCTATTGGCAGAGTATCAGCCCATGTTCCTTTAAGCTCGCCTGACCCCTACAGACATTACCTGGGTCGACAGCAGCCAGAAATGGACAGGTCAGCCTCTACCCTCTCCATGCCTACTTCGCACTATTCCACCCAGCCATACGGGTTACCAGCAAACCAACCTGGGTGGCAGATGAAAATGACTAGACAGGAGACAACGTACAGAGTTCCGCAGCCATCTATACCGGACTTTACCCGCCGAGACCCAGGTGAACTCGCCCACCTTAAGCTAGCCTTGGGAAATCTGTTGCCAGAGGACGCAACTGAACTCTTTAAGTCCCAGGTTCTAGTTGACCACTTGAAGTTAATGGAAGCCCGCCTGATAGCTGATTCATTCTTGAACTCCATTACTCCATATTCAGACACTATGGCAGCACTCACTGAGAGGTTCGGGCGACCTCACCAACTCGCTCTAAATAGAATGGCTGCTGTTATAGACTCTCCGGACATCCAATCTGGAGATACCGCAGGCTTTGAACACTTTTCTCTCCAAATCCAGGCACTTGCAGGTCTCCTTAAGACACTGGGCGCAGAAGGAGGGGTTGAATTATGGTGTGGATCTCACGTGGCTCGACTTCTCACCAAACTACCCCCAGAGCTGCGGTCATCTTTCAGAAGACACGAGTTACGAGCCAGGTATTGTTTACACACTCCTTGACTTTGCTAAGTGGCTCAAGTTTGAATCATGGTGTCAAGCTCCTGAAAGCATTGGTGGAGACAGAGTTCGTAGAGACAGAGCCAGAGAGAGAACAGACTTCCGCAGAGATCCCAAGGTGAAATCTCAACCAATCACCATCCTCCATGGTGCAGATCAACCATCATCAACAGAGCTGCTACAGCCAACTAAGAGCACAACTAGAAGCAACGCCTTCTGCCCTTACTGTGACCGCAAAGACCACTACCTGAGCCAGTGTATGTCCTTTCAAGCAGTTTCCAAAGACCAAGTGACTGAGTGGATAAAGACGAATAATAGATGTTGGAAGTGTGGACGCTCCCATCGAGCTGCGCAGTGCACTTTAAAGAAGCCATGTCGTTTGTGCAACGGAAGGCACTTGCAAATCCTCCATGATGTGAATGATAAGTCAGTGAAGGAAGGCACCTGCCTTGTCAGCTCTACCAACACTCCCCTGTATATGGACAGGCCTGAAGGGTCCAGTCGAGTGCTTCTCAAGGTCATTAGAGTGATCCTGCAACACAAGGGAAAGAGCTTAAACACATATGCCGTGCTCGATGATGGTTCAGAGCGCACAATCCTTCTGTCATCTGCAGCTCAAAGACTAGGCCTCACAGGGCAGTCAGAGAATTTAGCTTTGAGGACCATAAGACGAGATATCACAAAGCTCCATGGTACAGCAGTTTCCTTCAGGATCTCAACACCCTCTCAACCTCCTAAAAGCTATCTCATCGAGAAAGCCTTCACAGCTGAACCCTTGAGCCTGGCAGAACATTTATATCCTGTTGCAGCCCTTCAACAGGATGGGATGATCCCAACCTACTGAATGACCTCTTGAAATCCTGGAATGACTGGGAAGAAGAACTCCCTGCTTTGGCCAGCATCACCCCGCCTCGTTGTTTCGTCTCTTTAGACACTGACCAGTTCCAGGTCACCAGACAGATACACATCTTCTGCGATGCATCTGAGCAGGCTTATGGGTCTGTCTCATATCTGCGCACAGAAAATGTCAGAGGTCAAGTCCAACTTGCCTTTATCTTGGCCAGGTCCAGAGTTGCTCCTAAGCGGCGACATACCATCCCTCGACTGGAGTTATGCGCAGCCCTGAATGGTGCTCAGCTAACCAAACTCCTTGAGACTGAGCTTACTGTGGCAATCAGCAGAGTGGTCCTGTGGACAGATTCCACAACAGTACTCTCTTGGATAACATCTGAATCATACAGATTCAAAGTATTCGTTGGAACAAGGATAGCTGAAATCCAAGACCTTACTGCAAGGTGTACCTGGCGGTACGTGGACTCTGATAGGAATCCAGCGGATGACCTTACCCGAGGTAAAACCCTCAAAGACCTGTCATTGACCAACAGATGGAGCCAAGGACCATCATTTCTCTTTGAAACCGAGTCATCATGGCCAATAACTCCTACTATACAACCCCCTGAAGACAGAGCAGAACAACGCAAGGGAATTTTTTGTGGCATTTCAACAGAAGTTACTGTCCTGAGCATTCCTAATCCTGATACCTACAGCTCCTGGAAGGAGCTAGTAGAGGCAACAGTCCAGAACTTCAAAGGAACAGAACAGCCATCAGCTGCAGATTATCTAGCTGCAGAATCACTAATTCTCCAGAAATCCCAGATTGACAGTTTCCCTGAAGAATACAGATTACTCAAAGCTGGGAAGCCTGTACAGTCAACCAGTCGGCTACTCACCCTTGCACCAGAATTCGACGAGTCCTGTCAGCTCATCAGAGTTGGTGGCCGTCTGCGTCGGGCGGAAGGACTAGAGTCATCAGTAATCCACCCCATATTTCTACATCCTCATCATTTCAGCACCAAATTGCTGATCCAGGACTATGATAACAAGCTCTGTCACCCAGGACCAGAGAGAGTTTTTGCGGAAATGAGGAGGAATTTCTGGATATTAAGAGGACGTGAAGCTATCCGCAAGCAGCAGCATCTATGCAGGTGGAAGAGCAAGCCAATTATTCCCAAAATGGCAAATCTACTGCCCGCCCGCTTGAGACTCCATAAGCCACCATTCTACAGTACTGGCATGGACTGTTTCGGGCCATTCCAAATAAAGATCGGCAGACGCAGGGAGAAAAGGTGGGGGATAATCTCACCACAAGGAGTGTACATCTGGATCTTCTCACTTCAATTGATACAGACTCGTTCCTGATGGCCTTAAGGAGGTTTGTAGCTCGATGTGGCACACCATTTGAGTTAATCTCAGACCAGGACACCAATTTCCGTGGTGGAGAAAGAGAGGTGCAAGAAGCCTTTTCAGCCCTCAGCCCTCAGCTACAACAACAGCTGGCCAAACAGAAAATATCCTTCCGCTTTAACCCACCAAATGCTCCACACTTTGGCGGGGCTTGGGAAAGAGAGATTCGGTCAGTGAAGAATGCCTCGCGCACCACCATTGGCTCACAAGTAGTGACTGAAGAGGTGCTTCTGACGGTGCTCATTGAAGTGGAAGGCATACTCAACAGCAAACCACTCGGATACACCTCAAGTAATATAGCTGACTTTGATCCCGTTACGCCTAACTACTTGCTCATGGGGCGGCCAGATAGTTCCTTGCCACCTGTAGTCTATCCAGCCAGTGAGCTCACGGGGCGGCGGTGAAGGCAAAGTCAGGTACTGGCTGATCAGTTTTGGTCAAGCTTCATCCGCAACTATTTACCTACACTACAGTCTCATTCCAAGTGGCATTCAGATGTGAGTAACATTTCCACTGGGGATGTAGTGATGCTTGTAGACCCACAGGTTCCTCATGCCTTGTGGCTAGTGGGCAAGGTAATGAAAACCTTTCCTGGTTCAGATGGCCAGATCAGAATTGCTGAGATCCAAATCAATAATAAGCTCTATACACGTCCTGTTGCTCGTTTGATACCCCTTCCTGCGTTCTCAGAGGAGGATGTACCTGTTAAAGACTCAGCCCCCACAAACTGATTTGGCCTACTAAGGAGCAAATATGCTCAGCATATTTGGGGGCGGCAGTGATAAGGAGTCACAGCCAATAAGCGTGCTTGTTACTGTGTGACATTAGTCAGTGATCGCTCGCTAAAGAGAGAGGAGCATCAAGTGTTCTGAGGCTGAACATTAACGATAAATTTCTATAAAGTGGACATTTATTTTGTGAGTCACTGAAACAATGTAAGTGTGCTTTGCTATACTTTAATGGGAGACTCTTTATTTATGTTTGTAAAGTGACTATGTGATTGTTCTTGCCTATTATGACAATTTATTGTCATTACTGTCTACTGATTGTTATCTTTAATTCTTTGTTAATTTCAGACCCCATCTATACAAATGTCCACAACCTGTGCCTAAATAAGAAATGCCCTGTGGTCTGACTGTGCTGTCAATTGTTGTCAATCCTTAATCACTTATTAAAATCTGGAAACTGAATCCTGCCTCAGGTGTCCTTACCGACACACCAGTGTGAACACAAACCCACCTGGACTAGTGCACATACAGTTCAAATAATCCTTTCCCACATACAGCGTAAGCTTTTTGAATACGAAAGTACGGTTTTGGCAGAACCACTTGGAAGGCGATCTTTTGTTTATAAGGCATATACATTTACATTTTTTTTTTCGAAAATGACCGATCGTTTTGCTAGATAAGACTCTTATTCCTCATCTGGTATTGTTTAAAGCCCTTGAAGCTGCACTGAAACTGTAATTTTGACCTTCAACCGTTTGGAGGCCATTGAAGTCCATTATAAGGAGAATAATCCTGGAATGTTTTCATCAAAAACCTTAATTTCTTTTCGACTGAAGAAAGAAAGACATGAACATCTTGGATGACATGGGGGTGAGTAAATTATCAGGAAAATTTTATATGAAAGTGAACTATTCCTTTAAATTCTCCAAGGATCAGCATTCTCCCCTAAAAGTGATCGGGCAGACCAAACCGTAAGTCGTAGAGACTTGAAACTTTGAGGGCTGGTAGTACTCATACCACCTACAATGTCACCAAGGCTCGCCCCGATCGGCCTGACGGGGCTACAGCAGTCAAAAGTATGAAATGGCTCATAACTCCTGAACCGTTAGGCCGTTGGAATCCTTGGCTCACGGCGGACAAGATGCATCGGATTCACTCAAAATTTTCGGGTATTTTGGTTTTTTTGAAAACCCTACTTTTGTACACTAGGTGGCGCTATAACTTGAAAAAAAAAAAAAAAAAAAAAAACATGAAAACAGCTGTAACTACGCAACCGTTAGTCCAATCGACTTGAAATTTGGCATGCAGTGTCTTGGTCCAAGGGGGCATGATAGCCTATGAGGACATTGGCATATCTCAAAAAACATGGCCGCCATCGGCCAATGAAGTTTCAGCACCTATTAGACAAGGTTAACGGAGGCCGGCCGGAACGAAACTCGGTGGGCATGTTCGACTCATGGTCCTAGAGGTCTGTAAGAATTTTGAAAGAAATCGGCCACTAGTTGGCGCTAACGAGTTTTACGCCTCAGTAATCACGTGGTGTTTCACAGATTCACACAATATGCATATCATTTGATAGATCTCCTCATGCTGAACAACTTTGCCTCAAGAACCAATGCTGTCAATCAAATCGATCATTAATTATTCACAAATAGCTGAAAAATATACTTTTGCGAACTAGCCCTAGGTTTTTTTACCCGATCGGATCTAAACCAGTGCTGGACAATTCTCTGGACTCTCTAGATCAATAATTATCCAAAAAAAGTTGGCTATAACAGGGTCATTTACATAATGGGCATGTCCAAATATAAAAAAGCCTATAAATCATTAATGAAAACTCAGCACATGCAACATATGACTCTAAAGAAGCATGCCAACTTTTATGGAGATCAGACTATAGGTGGCACTATAACTGTTAAAAAAACTTTTAAAAACTTGTGTTTTTAATGGTTTTGGATGAAAATGTATATAACTCTGGGTGTGATCGATTTATTTTCACGGGAGTTATGTCTTTAGACTCCTGAATCCTTGCCAAGTCCAACGATACCAGACTTGCCAGGTTTTCGCTTATGGTTTGTGCCACGTTGTGATTTAGAACTGTTGGATCAGCACTGCTGAGGAGCAGATCATGTGTTCAATCATTTACAGCTCAATCAGCAGCAGAAAGAGACTGAACACTTCAAATATACTTTACATTGTGATTCATGTGTGAGAGTCAAATATGATCTTACCACAGTATCTCCAGTTTACAGTGAGGATCCTGTAGTACATCAGACAGCAGATTCACTGATTTTCCTATTTTATTCCCAGACAGACTCAGTTCTCTCAGGTGTGAGGGGTTTGATCTCAGAGCTGAAGTCAGAGCAGCACAACCTTCATCTGTGATATCACAATATCTCAACCTGTAGAGAACAAAGACACACTCTTCACTCTCTCAGTTCAGATCAGATCAGTTTAGCAGTGAATCCAGTAAGTAACAAAGAAGTTTGTGACAACTAATGTTAACAGACAACCAAGAGTTACCCTCTCCTGCCCCAGCACTCCACAAAAATCACACAGATGTTTGAAACACTCAAAAGTGAGTTTTTATTTGGTAAGTCCAATGTACAAAAAGGGAAGCATCAAAAGGCTTCAGGTGGGGATGAGGCCAAAAGAATAAACAAAGTTCTGGCTTTGAGGGGAACACTTTCTAACCTTTCAATATAAAATTCAAAATGAACAAAGTTCTTACCTTACTCCCTCTCTAGCCAAACACAGGAGAAAAAAAATGGACAAACAAAAAATGGCATCCACCTCCCTACTGCTTCCTAAATAAACTAAAACCAAATAAATTAGAAACAGTTTCAACTTAAAACTCTTTTAGGAATGTCAATAAAGTAAAGAAAATTAATTAGCAACAATTAGCCAAGTCTTCTTAAGTTTACCATAAATTGCACAACAACCAACAAGGAGATATAAAGTCAATTTTAACACACATGCTAATGTCTGGGGCAGGAGAAGACAGTCTTAGCAGCCTGGAAACAAAAGAGCCTCTCCAAACTGAGTTTCCTCTCCAGCTTTATTCACAATCTCTCCCGCCCAGCAACCAATCAGTGGAACCCAGGAATTGATGGCAACTAGTGTCAGCTAATCTCCATTAAACTTTGCATTGAGGAGAGAGAAAAATATTGAATGACCAAAACATTGTACATATAAGACAAATAAAAACAATTACACCCTGGGACGTAACACATGTTACTGAGGAGCAGATCATGTGTTCAATCATTTACAGCTCAATCAGCAGCAGAAAGAGGCTGAACACTTCAAATATACTTTACATTGTGATTCATGTGTGAGAGTCAAATATGATCTTACCGCAGTATCTCCAGTTTACAGTGAGGATCCTGTAGTACATCAGAAAGCACGTTCACTGATTTTCCTATTTTATTCTCAGACAGACTTAGTTCTCTCAGGTGTGAGGGGTTTGATCTCAGAGCTGAAGTCAGAGCAGCACAATCTTCATCTGTAACCCCACAATCCCTCAACCTGAAGAGAGATGAAAATCAAATAGTATAATAGTTAAAGGTGCCCTAGAATTTGAAATTGAATTTACCTTGGCATAGTTGAATAATTAGAGTTCTGTACATGGAAATGACATACAGTGAGTCTCAAACACCATTGTTTCCTCCTTCATATGTAAATCTCGTGCGTGAAAAACACCACGGAAAAACAGGCGAATCTCAACATAACACCGACTGTGACGCAACAGTCGAGATCATTAATATGTACGCCCCCAACATTTGCATATACCAGCCCATGTTCAAGGCAGTATTAACGTCTGGAGCTGCACACAGCCGAATCAGACGTTCTGCAGGTATTGTGACGCATGCAAGCAGTGACAATAGCGAAAATGGCAGATGGATCAATAATAACTGTTCATGATGCATGAAATCATGATATATTTAGTGATATTTGTAAATTGTCTTTCTAAATGTTTCGTTAACGTGTTGCTAATGTACTGTTAAATGTGGTTAAAGTTACCATTGTTTCTTACTGTATTCATGGACACCAGAGCCATGTCGTTATTTTCATTTTTAAATGCTTGCAGTCTCTATAATTTATAAACACATCTTCATTCTTTATAAATCTCTCCAACAGTGTAGCATTAGCCCCGTTAGCCACGGAGCACTATCAAACTCATTCAGAATAGAGTGTAAACATCCACAAATAATTACCATACTTATGTGATCTGATATGCTGCATCACGAACACTTTGTAAAGATCCATTTTGAGAGTTGTATTAGCTGTGTGAACTTATTCTATTGTTTATGCAATGTATTATATAGTTGCAACTCTTGCAAGCTTGGGGGCGGGGAGCACGAGCATTTAAAGGTGTACACGCACTGAATCGGCGCATATTTAATTACATCCTAAAATAGGCAGTTAAAACATGGTATAATAAAAAAATCTATGGGGTATTTTGAGCTGAAACTTAACAGACACATTCTAGGGACACCTTAGACTCATATTACATCTTGTGAAATAGTGTTCTATTCAACAACTTTAAATTCTTAGCAACTTAATTGTTCATCTCACAGTAAAATTTAAATGTTAAGTTTTAGTCAACTTTAAGCTAAAGATCAAGTAAATGTTTAATTGTCCATCTGACAGTAAAATTAAAATGTGAATTTTTAATAAACTTGAAGCCAAAGTTCAGATAATTGTTTAATTGTCCATCTGATGAGTAATATTAAAATGTATGACTCTGCAATGTTAATGTTACAGTTTGAGTTGTGTTTTGTTCTGTTTAGTTGTTCATGTCTAGAGTTTGTTTTTCATTAGTCACATGTTCTCCTTGTTCTCAGTTTCCCGCTACTTGTTTGTTACTATGGTTTCTGATTTGATTAGAGTTTGAGTTCAGCTGTGTTTAGTTAATTAGTCCTGTATGCCTACATTCTCCCCCTGTTGGTCTCTATGGTTACTGATTGAGTTAGTTATGTTCAGGTGTGTCTAGTTAATTAGTTCCTTTGTTTGTTCAGTGTATTTAAGCCCTGTGTGTCTGTTCTTGGTCAGTTCTGTTACGCATACGTCATTGTTCTGTTCCTATACCCTGAGTTTCTGTTTTGGATTCTGTTAGAATAAAAGTACTACTGCATTTAGATCCTGCTTCCTCCTTGTTCGCAACAATATGTTACAGTTAACCACACATCAAATGTTTTAGGAGATTTGAGTTAATTGATAAATGAGCTGTTTCTCCAATTCTGTTTGGTCTTTATTTCTTTTATGTCATTTATTTAAAAACAAAAAATTTAAATATTTAAATGATGTGCAAAAACATTCAACTGGTAAGCCTGAATTATTTATTCATATACAAGTTTTCTGACTTTGTTTGAATGTCTGAAGGAATTTTACATTGTCACGGTTTAGAAAACGCATCAAAATACTGACCACTAAACTCTGGACAACATCTGCAGCACGGAAGATTTATGAACTTTTATTTTTTTAATGTTTTAACAGTGAAGTGATTGTTCTCAGTGATACTTACCGAACAGATCTGGATTCTTTCATCACGGGCAGCAGCTTCTGAAGAACCTTTAGTTTTTCAGTTTTATTGTTTCTTTTAACAAAATTATTAATATCAAACACATCCAGCCTATTTTCTGATGTCAACAGTATAAAAACTACAGCTGACCACTGAGATGAAGAGAGTTTGGCTTCCTTTATTCTTCCAGATGTCAGATACTGTTGTATTTCCTCCACTAGTGAATTATCACCCAGTTCATTCAGACAGTGGAACAGATTGATGGATTTCTCAGGAGAGTCAATGGTCCTGATCTTCATCTTGATGAACTCAATGGTTTCCTCATTGCTGTCTGATCTGCTTCTTGTCTGTTTCATTAGTCCTTGTAGGAGAATCTGATGAGACTCCACTGACAGACCCAGAAGAAACCGCAGGAAAAGATCCAGATGTCCATTTTTACTCTGTAGAGCCTCATTCACAGCTCTCTGATGCAGCTCAGATAACGAAACAGTTTCTGATGAATTTTGTCGAAACCAGTCCTTAACTTTAGATCGCAAACTCTGTTTGAAGATTTGGTCAAACACATTTGTGTTGTTGTTTGTGAAGGAGAGATGCACATATAGAGCTGCTAGATGTTCCTGAATGCTCAGATGAACAAAGCAGAAGACTTTCCCCTGATACAAGCCCAACTCCTCTCTGAAGATCTGAGTGCACAATCCTGAGTACACTGATGCTTCTGTCACATCAATGCCACACTCTCTCAGGTCTTCCTCATAGAAGATCAGGTTTCCTTTCACAAGCTGCTGAAAAGCCACTTTCCCCAGTTTGAGGATCATGTCTTCATCTGTCACGTTCTTCTCATAGTCCTTCTCATGTTTGATGTTGGTCTGAAGGATCAGGAAGTGTGTGTACGTTTGAGTGAGAGTCTTGGGAATCTCTCCACTCTCTACTTCACTCAACATCTTCTCTAGAACAGTGGCTGAGATCCAGCAGAACACTGGGATTTGACACATAATAAAGAGGCTCCTTGATGACTTCAGGTGTGAGATGATCCTGTCGGCCAGAATCTGATCTCTGATTCTCTTCCTGAAGTATTCCTCCTTCTGTGGGTTACTGAATCCTCGTACTTCTGTCACTCGATGGACACACTCAGAGGGGAGGAGATCAACTGCTGCTGGTCTGGAGGTGATCCAGATGAGAGCAGAGGGAAGCAGATTCCCCGCAATGAGGTTCATCAGCAGCACGTCCACTGAGGCTGATTCAGTCACATCACACAACCTCACATCGCTCTGAAAATCCAGAGACAGACGACACTCATCCAGACCATCAAAGATGAACAACACTTTACATTTGTCACTGGATATTTCCATTTCCTTTGTTTCAGGGAAAAAGACATGAAGAAGATCTGAAAGACTGAGTGTTTTGTCCTTCATCAAGTTGAGCTCTCTGAAAGCAAGTGGAAATATGAGCTGGACGTCCTGATTCTCTTTCCCTTCAGCCCAGTCCAGGATGAACTTCTGCACAGAGACTGTTTTTCCAATGCCAGCGACTCCCTTTGTCAGCACAGTTCTGATGGGTTTGTCTTGTCCAGGTAAAGGTCTAAAGATGTCATTGCATTTGATCGGTGTGTCCTCTGTTTCTGCTCTCCTGGACTGTGTCTCAATCTGTCTCACCTCATGCTCATTATTGATTTCTTCACTTTCACTCTCTGTGATGTAGAGCTCTGTGTAGATCTCATTCAGGAGTGTTGGGTTTCCCTGCTTTGATATTCCCTCATACAAACACTCAAAGTTCTTTCTCAGATTTGATCTCAATGTATTGAGGACTTCAGCAGATCTACAGTCATGGCTGTAAGATTAAAATACCAGATTATTATACAACTTAAACAGCCATAAATTACAAAATTGACTATTTGTATTATGAGACACAGAACATCATTAGGTTCTGAAATGTTTCAATTATTAATCATGTGTTTGAGTGATGTGTGATGTGCAGCACCTAAAATTAAACAACAACAAAAGTCCTACATTTTACCTGAAACCAGGATTCATGCTTTCATTAAAGTCTTGTGGTTGAATCACAGGTGTGTACACAGTTTTGTTTTTAACTGGTCTGGATAGAAGATTTGACCTTAAATCAGAATGAAGAGGGTAAAGAATCAGACACACTGATATTGATGTAATTGTGTCTTTAATGAGTAACAGAACAACAGCTTTTACAGTATGTGAATATATTAAAAATACAATATCATTAAAGGGTTATTTCACCCAAAAATGAAATTTCTGTCATGTTGTTCCACACCCGTAAGACCTTCGTTCATCTTCGGAACACAAATTAAGATATTTTTGCCCAGAAAGCTACTAAAGACATATTTAACAGTTCATGTGACTACAGTGGTTCACATGAACCATTAAAATTTTGAAACACTTATGACGTAACGAAGCCTCGTTTACTGAAATCACGTGACTTTGGCAGTTTGATACATGCTCCGAACCACTGATTCAAAAAAAAAGATTTGTAAAGCTTTGAAGCTTCATGAAGCAGTGTTTTGAAATCGGCCATCACTAGATATTGTTGAATAAAGTCGTTATTTTGTTTTTTGGAGCACAAAAAGTATTCTTGTCACTTTATAACATTAAGGTTGAACCACTTCAGCTTTCTGGGCATTTAAAAGTATTATCTTGCTGGCAATGCAGGCCTCACTGAACCATCGGATTCTATCAAAAATATCTTAATTTGTGTTCTGAAGATGAACGAAGGTCTTACAGGTGTGGAACGACATAAGGGTGAGTAATTAATGACAGAATTTTCATTTTTGGGTGAATTAACCCGTTAATAGACTGAAACTTGCAGGATTTGAACATAGAATTTTTTGGTTCAAATACAGATCATTACACTGTTGTATATTAACAATTTCATAAAAATAAAATACTATAAGCATATATTTTATAGAAATAACATACCTGAGACCAGGCCGTTTGTCTTCACTCTTAAACTTTAGTGGCGGATCCATAGACCTGTTACTCTTCATAGACACACAGCTGGACTCTGGGTTTGAGCTTTTCTGCTGGACTGAACTGTAACAGAACAGATTCAGTTTAATCCTTATCATCAGAGCTATTAAGTCTCTTGTGTGGAGTTTACACTGTTAATACATTGTAACGATTAGTCCAAACTGAAGGTGAGATGATGAACCCATGTGCAGTTTAATCTATTAAAGTGAACAAACAAAGCAACCAGTTGACATGAACTTGAACAGACTTGACAATACGACTCACCGACAGCAGGGTTACAATAAACAATACATGACAAAGTAACATGAGGAAGACAATGGCTTTAAATACAAGAACTTAGAGAACACATGACTAAGACAACCAATGGGAAGTGACACAAGGAACAAGGGGACCAATGACAGAACAGAACTGAAAACCACATGACCATAAACAACCAGAACCAATCAGAACATGACACATAGACTAAGGGAGAACATGAGGAGCAAGGGAAGCATGACACAAACAAGCAACATGAACCAAACTACAAAATAAAAGACATGAAATCATAAACATGAACATGGAACATGAAACATGAACATGAAAACAAGAACATCACCCAAAACAAGACATTACAGAATCCCCCCCTCTAAGGGCAGCTCCTGACGCCCAACATTAACCAAAACAAGACATAGTCCTGGAGGAAACTTGGTGGGCCTGGGTCATGGTGCGGTGGCAGGCTGTGGAGAATTGGCGGACCTGGACCATAGAGCAGTGGTGGGCCAAGCTCCGCATCCGCTGGAGCTTGGTACCCATAGTCCCCCCCAAAAAATATTTAGGGGAAACTTGGGCAGACATGACGTGAGAGAGCTCTGGTGTGGCAGCCGTGGCATGACGAGGCTCTGGCGTGGCGTGACGAGGCTTTGGCATGGCAGCCGTGGCGTGACGAGGCTCTGGCGTGGCAGCCGTGGCGTGACGAGGCTCTGGCATGGCAGCCGTGACGTGACGAGGCTCTGGCGTGGCAGCCGTCTCGGCTGAGGGCTCAGGCGTGGCAGCCATCTCTGGACGCTGGTCAGGGGCTGGAATCCCCTCTGGACGCTGGTCAGGGGCTGGAGTCCCCTCTGGACGCTGGTCAGGGGCTGGAGTCCCCTCTGGACGCTGGTCAGGGGCTGGAACCGATGTGTGAGCAGCCCACACACATAAAATAGCCGTGGCCATAATGGTCAGCGCTGCATCCTCTGGAGACTCTGGTATGGCGGCCATCTTGGGACGAGACTCTGATGTGGCGGCCATCTTGGCATGAGACTCTGGAGTGGCGGCCATCTTGGGTCGAGACTCTGGAGTGGCGGCCATCTTGTGAAAAGTCTCTGATGTGGAGGCCATGTTGTGAACAGGACATGGTGTGACAGGCAAGGCGTGAACAGGACATGGCGTGAGCAGGCCCTGGCGTGGCAGGCATGGCGTGAGCAGGCCCTGGCGTGGCAGGCATGGCGTGAGCAGGCCCTGGCGTGGCAGGCATTGCGTGAACAGGTCCTGGCGTGGCAGACGTAACATGAAGAGGCTCAGGCTTGGCATATGGGTACATGATCAATGAAACACAAAAAATCCCTGACATAGTCCTCAATAGCTCTTCCCTCTTGACGAAGATTCAAGGGCTGAGAAACTGCTGGGTCCATATTGTGGGTTGTGTATTCTGTGACGATTAGTCCAAACTGAAGGTGAGATGAACCCAAGTGCAGTTTAATTTATCAAAGTGAACAAACAAAGCAACCAGTTGACATGAACTTGAACAGACTTGACTTGAACAGACTTGACAATAAGACTCACCGACAGCAGGGTTACAATAAACAATACACGACAAAGTAACATGGGGAAGACAATGGCTTTAAATACAAGAACTTAGAGAACACATGACTAAGACAACCAATGGGAAGTGACACAAGGAACAAGAGGACCAATGACAGAACAGAACTGAAAACCACATGACCATAAACAACCAATCAGAACATGACACATAGACTAAGGGAGAACATGAGGAGCAAGGGAAGCATGACACAAACAAGCAACATGAACCAAACTACAAAATAAAAGACATGAAATCATAAACATAAACATGAAAACAAGAACATCACCCAAAACAAGACATTACATACATGTTCATTTTAGTTTTAAAACAAAATAAAAAAGCATACAGAATTACAAACTTATATAGTTACAGTATGTTGTGTAGTTTTACTGGAAAGAAGGAAAAAAATCTCTGATACCATTGTTCTCCATGACATTTCCTGATATCATTGACTGACTGTTTGATAAATGTTGATTCTGTGAGACTTTGTCAGACATGAGGTTCTCTCTCCCCTCCAGACACAGAGCAGGACAACACAAGAACGCCTGGCCAATGAACACACAGACCTCGACAAAAACACGAGACAAGAGCACACAGCGAGTAAATGAACACTCAACCAGTGCACTCACAACAAGAGACAAAACATGGAGCACGAATGTCCGAACCCAACACTGAACCGAAACCGAACTAGACAGAAGTGTCGGGATCTAAACACCATGCTCCACACACAGTGTATTTCACAGACAGAAGACAAATCTGTAACACCCACACAAAGACAAGACGACATGTCAGAGCTCTGCCACCAAAAGAATAAACCAGACCGAAATGACAGAACCCTGACATCTGTGCATGTAATGTTCCCTTGTTATAATCGATGAAATGTGTGGGTATCACTTTTGATAATGTGACTGGGTTTGATTCATGTTTCTTTTTTGTACTTAGTTGAATAATCTGTCAATAAAGACCCAAAGACTAATGTGTTGTATTTCCTTTTAATGTTAGTGTGTCTTAAGGGCCATTCACACCAAGAACGATAACTATAAAGATAACTATAACGATAACTGTATTTGCATCGACACTAACGAACGATAACGGCCTGTTATTCGAAGCTCACACGCTGCGGTTTCAAAGTGTGTATAACATGTTTTTGCTGTTCTTGTTGCATTTACACGGCTTTAACCAGCAAATGTCCTCAGCGTGCTATGTTTGAGTGAATAGCTAGTGTAATCGATCTGATCTAACAGTGAATTTAGCTGACGAAGTCCATATGGTGGAATAAAAACAACACCTAGTCTTTTTCACTGCAACTTCTAGCACTGGATACCTGAGGTCATTTTATGTTACGATGTTTGTTAGCCTGGCATAATGATCTCATCGTTAATACTTCTCATCATTTATTCTGAGGGTATGACCGATTGTTTTCCATATATCCATTTTCTTTAAAGTATCTTTGAAAAGGGATTTTTCTGGTCCTCGACGATTAACTTTTCCGTAATGTCGTCTGCCATTTTAAATGCGTGAGTCCTTAAAGGGAACCCCTGGTATTAAGACTTGCATGGCTTAATATAACGTAAATGATGTCTCTTACTGAAATATGTAGTAGACAACCCATGAAAGATTTATGTTATTTTAAAAATCCACATTGTTTTATACATATTTTAGACAATGGGGGGCACCATTTTGTTTAGGCGCACAGTGCGTTCTACATCGATGACGTCAAATGGTTGCACTCGGAAAGCTGCTGATGCTGCCCTGATGCTATTTTTACAGCAACACAACTCGGAATATAATATATGATGCCAATTTTCAGTCGATGGGCCACAAGAGAAGCGAAGTAAGTCTTTACTGGTTTACTAGCAATAAGAGGAGAAAAGAATGGGAAGTTGTGAAGAATGTGGACGAATAAAACTTCCGAAAGAACCGTGTCTTTGCTCTCTCCAATTTAGCCCTGATGCCTTTGATACTTTTCATCTGTATGTTTTGGTGCAACGGTAATCAGCCTTTTCAATTTGAGCCAGAGCGCAAAATTAGTGAGGATGAAAACATCGAAGCTGTGCAATGTCTCTATGGCTATTCGAACTACTGTTGTATGATTGACATGTAAAAATCATCTGATATGTCACCTGAATGCATTACACACAGTTAAACATGCTGAGAAGATGCTGCTGTTTAATGCGATCACAGACATCCCGTGCATCACAGCGCACGCGAGCTTTGAGGCAGTCTGTCTCAATCGAGATGTGTTATAGGCTTACCTTCGTCAGTCTCCACGACAGGCGCAGCATTTGGTTAAAGCATACACTTATATCCATCGCCAACTATAAGCTCAGTAGCTGTGGTCTACTAAAAGCCTCAAAGTCATAAGAGCTAAAGTGAAGAGAACAAAGAAACGGATCTTTAGGAAGTTTTATTCATCCACATTCTTTACAACTTCCCATTCTTTTCTCCTCTTACCGCTAGTAAAGCAGTGAAGACTTACATCGCTTTATTATATTTATTATATTCCGATTTGTGTTGCGGTAAAAATAGCAACAGGGCAGTGTCAGTAGCTCACCGAGTGCAACCATTTGACGTCATCGACATAGAACGCACTATGCACCTTAACAAAATGGCGCGCCCCATTGTCCAAATATGTCATGGATTATTAAATAATTTTTCTACTACATATTTCAATAAGAGACATTATTTACGTTATATTAAGCCATACAAGTTTTAATACCAGGGGTTCCCTTTAAATTACTGTATTCAAAACAAATAAACTAAAAAAAATCATAAATTCTTTTATCTATAAAATATATAAACAAGATTTTTTTATTTACACTATGTTGATATAAAAACTGTACATTTAACACTCATAGATGTGTCTCTGTGTGAGCAACACTATGTTAAAATATCAGATAAAGATAAAAATAACTATAAACAATTTACATGAATATTCATTATCAGAATACTATTCTGATAATACAAAATGCCATACCATAATCATAGTTTATTGAAATGTTATACCTCAGATCAGTCTGTGTTTCTCCACTCTTAAAATGTATTATATGATCCATAGACGCGTTACTCCTCACAGACACACAGCTGGACTCTGGTTCTGATCTCTTCTGAGATCTGAACTAACTGAACTGAACTAAAACAGAAACAGATTTAATCCTTTATGATTAAAGTTTAAAAATGTTATCCTTTAATAAATTTATCATCAAACATCTTTTTGTATCCTAACAAAACATCTTCTTGCCATCTTCAGACCTTTAATCATCATATAAAAGTGATTTAATGTAGTGTTTATTGAAAGTACCTGCATCCTGGAGAAAAATCTTCATCTCTGGATGTTTGTGTTTCATCCATGATGAATCTGAACAGCTGACACAGAATCTGATCTCCGACACTGACTCTGGATAGAAATGACAATCAAACACAAAAATTAATCTTTTTCTCTGACTCTCAGGATCAAGAGACGCGGCGTTCACTCAAATACAAAATGTTAGTTGAATGTTAACACAAATGCTAAAATAAACCACAGACAACACGAAACAATGAAACCATGTTAATTTGCTTCAAAATGAAAAATATCAAACACATTTCAAAGAACTATTTACGTCCTTCAGAGAAAATATTAATGCGGAAGTCACCTGTAAGTCTCGAGACCTGAACACTCACCTTGATCAACATTTAATTACATTAAAAAATCTTCTCCACCTTTTCTACCAAGTACCTACACGTGAATTCATGACTTCGTTTTTATAAAGGTTCCTATAAAAACTGATATTCCTGTAGAAACGATTTCTGTTGTTTGAATAGCTAAACATCAACTCAGCACATTTCCTTCCACTTTAAATTGTGACTCAGGCGATGATGACGTCACGTCACGCGCTCGATCTGCACGTTTTTGTGCATTTGTCCCTAAACAAATTATTACATGCATTCGCTTCGTATAATGTTAGCATACAGTATAGCATGGCACATTTCTTGAGCGATAAAGTTTTAGTTCAATATTCGCTGTGTATTCTTCTATGAAGCATAAGGGGCCGTCTGAAAACTCCAGTCACAGTGAATAAATGTAGCAATGTCCATTTTTTATCCTGTGTCTCCTATCAAGACAACATTAGTATTAGGACCTTCATCTTTCATTCCCGTTGATATAAATGGCTGCTCATTTATAAACTGCTATTTGTGAGAAAAAAGAAATAAATGGCAAAACAGAACAAATACAGTCTGTTTCCAGCACAATCAGTGCTTACACCCCTAATTATTCAACTTTATTGACCATCTGAACTAGTGTGTGTCTTTACCTTGGCTTGTTTTTGCTGGTACTTGCTCCTTGTTCCTGTGGGCATGTCTTCATTCCCATTGGCCAGAGATGTCATTTTGGTCTTCCCTCGCTAACTTCCCTAAGTTATGTTAACTCTGATGAATGTCCTTACTTACACTGCACAAGTGCACACTACTGGTGGAACACTTGCAATAACCCTAATTAGAAAGTCTTGAGCCCTTGATCACTTGGAATCTGCTACGGTGCTGATTTATTATTTACATTTTTCCCCCTAATGAATTTGTTTGATGCATCATGCTATATATGCCTATAGGTATGCTTGGGCTGTTGGAGAAAATATATAAAATTACACAAACAATTAAAATAACAAAAGAACTTTAACTGTGTAATAAAGTCACTCATCTTAAAGGGTTAGTTCATCCAAAAATGAAAATACTACCATTTATTACTCACCCTCATGTCGTTCTACAGTCGTAAGACCTTCGTTCATCTTCCGAACACAAATTAAAATATTTTTCATGAAATCCGTTGGCTCAGTGAGGCCTCTATTGAGAACAAAGCCATTCAAACTCTCAAGGTCCATAAAGCTACTAAAAACATATTTGAAACAGTTCATGAGTTCAGTGGTTCTATCTTAATATTATACAGCGACAAAAATACTTTTTGTGCGCAAAAAAAACGAAATAAAGACTTTTCAACAATATCTATATGGGCCGAGTTCAAAACACTGCTTCAGAGCTTTACGAATCGAATCAGTGAATTGGAGTGCCAAAGTCACGTGATTTCAGCAGTTTAGCCGTTTGATAGGAGATCCGAATCACTGATTCAAAACAAAAGATTCATAAAGCTCAGAAGCTTCATGAAGCACTGTTTTGAAATCGGCCATCACTAGATATTGTTGAAAAGTTATTTTGTTTATTTGGTGCACAAAAAGTATTCTAGTCACTTTATAATATTAAGATAGAACCACTGAACTCACATGAACTTCAAATATGTTTTTAGTACCTTTATGGACCTTGAGAGTTTGAATGGCTTTGCTCTCAATAGAGGCCTCACTGAGCCATCGGATTTAATCAACAATATCTTAATTTGTGTTCGGAAGATGAACGAAGGTCTTACAGGTGTGGAACGACATGAGGGCGAGTAATAAATGACAGAATTTTCATTTTTGGGTGAACTAACCCTTTAAGGTAGCCAAAAGGAATTATGCAGTTAAATCTCAAAATAATAAGTCTCAAAATAATATAATAAATGATATATAAATATATTAAAGAGTTGTGTGGGGAGGAGTTAAATTAAGCACAATCTGCTGACATCACAATCATGTGCACTGTGATATGTGCAGCTGTCTGAAGTGTACATAGACTCAAAATCGAGGGTCTGTCCATATAAACTTCACTCGTCCACTTGACAAAGTGGAGCGCACTTTAAAATGGCAGCGGGGATTCCCCTGAGGGAAAGTGTTTAGGGAACTTCACGAGTGTGTGAGGAAGAAAGTGGAAACGTGAAGTGGAACACACACTGATACTGCTGCGATACTGCGGCTTTCTTCTGATTCTTCCTCCTGTAGGCTTGGAGGAGACACTCAGATTGTTCAGATTACTTCCCCAGAACATGCTCATGCTTTACACCAGCAAGGAAGCTATGAACATTTTGCCAGAATAAAGAGCCAAAGAAGGATAATAAAGCCGCTATATGAAGCTCATCTCATCAGCTACAGGAGGAGAAAGATCCAGAAACATCTCAGTCACCAGAGACACAGTTCTGCAGTCTTTACACATCACTGCGCTGCTTATCTGGCCTACGTAAAAAATAACGCCAGAGAAAGTCAAAGTTATTGATCTGATGTTGCTCATGTTATGATCATCACATTTTGGGTTTAATCATGCCTTAATTATTACTTTAAAATATAACATTTATCATTCTGGTAATCTGATAATGACTTGTACCTTTAATAACCTTCTTCATCTGCTCAGCCTCGAAGCTTTTGCCTGAGATTTCCAAAGCTTCCAGGATTCCAGAATTTACTTTCTGAAAAATATAGGAAGTAGACAAAGAGCGAAAGAAGGACTCGGTCTCAAATATTCCTTATAGTCAAATGAAATGGCAAAGGAAAACAAGCAGACATGAGTCCACTGCTGAGATGATGAACATTTCATCTGGTCTGTGTTCAAGTCCTGTTCATACTTTCACTTCTTCTGTCCTCATGCCGTCCAGAAGCTCCTGACTGTCCTGCTGCTTTCTCATTATTATCAATGTTCAAAACAGTTGTGCTGCTTAATGTTTTGTGGATATCATGATACATTTTAAACAGCATTTATTTGAAACAGAAATCTTTTGAAACAAAATATTTACTGTCACTTTTGATCAATTTAAAGCATCCTTGCTGAATGAAAGTATTAATTTCTTATTAAAAAAATGTCCCTGACCCCAAATTTTGAACAGTAGGCTAGAAAATTATTTTTGTCATTTTACTGATTATAAGTGAAGTGAGAGGCAGATGGGATTGAGAAATAATGCAATAAAAGCCTTTCAGGACATGCAGGTCTCAATAAATCAGCAAAACAGAGCTTTCCTTATATTATATTAGGCATCTACACTGGGAACTTTTTTGTGCGTCTTCTTACTTTTTACACACTTGCGTGAAGAGTTTTTTAGGGCTGACAACACCTTTCTTGGTCTCCTGGATTTCATTCAGTAACTCACACAAAGCCAGCATGAGCGACCCGGGCCTTTCCAGCTGGATCTGAAGAGGATCCTGAAAACATAATGTGAAAACATCCTGTTAGATGAAGATTTGTGCATAAAAAGAGCCAGAGAAGATCATAATGAGGCTCAGCATTAGTATCAGCTCAGATGACAGTGCAGGTGTGATGGTGAAGCAGCTCTT
The DNA here is from genome assembly GCF_019924925.1 of Ctenopharyngodon idella. Taxonomy (NCBI): domain Eukaryota; kingdom Metazoa; phylum Chordata; class Actinopteri; order Cypriniformes; family Xenocyprididae; genus Ctenopharyngodon; species Ctenopharyngodon idella. Next base: position 36,850,629 of record NC_067234.1, read on the forward strand.
CTCATCTGAAATCTGCTTCAGCAGTTCTCGTGTCTGTGATCAATTCTGAGAGGGAGACGAGAACATCAGGGTTTGCAGAGCTTGTTTACATGCAGCAACAACAGTGTGTGTCTGTTTCTCGTGTGTAGCATCTCAAACTCTGACTCTGTAGCTACACGACTGCATTGAAGAAACACGTGTTCAGATTACTGAGACCCTGACGCACTGCTGCTTTCTGTCTTTTGGGACTGTCATCATGTTTGGAGCTGCTCTTCTGCTTCTCCTTGTTCTCTTTCTCTTCGTCCAGCGTTTGTTCTGCAGGATTCTCCACTAAACTCTCTTCTTTCTTACATTCTGCAGAGTATGCAGGCAAATGTATGCTTTTATAAGGCAAGGCACTACAGGCATTGTTGACATTTCAAAAGATAATAGGTGCAACTTTGAGCAACTTTGTGTGTCACTTACCAGATGCTCCAGACGTCCAGGCTGAGCACTAAACAGTGTGGATCGGATCAAGGCGTCTCATAGTGCTTGATCACATGCCGATTCTCTGATCTCCAGCAGCCCTGTCGAGGATCACAACATTGTTTATGTGTAGCAACCTGTCATAAGTCTGATCACTTACTCTGTGGCCGCATTTCAGGCACATCCACACAGCTGGACTTTCAATTTTATCCTCTAAGATCTGGTTTTCAACAGGTTTGTCCAACTCACAGTCTTGACACGAGCTCCAATGCTCATTCAGACCGTCTTTCTTCAAAGCTTTGCTCTATTTCTTTACAGAAGTGAGTGCAGGAAACCCCTTACAAATCAGCAGGAGAATAATGTGTGAGGATTCATGATTTTGACCAATTTTGGTTTATAAACATGCATGTATATTATAAGCACAGTCATCATAATACTTTTATTATAACAAATAAACACAAATAATTGTCATCAAATACAGCTCTCTGATACGAAATGCTTTGAGAAAATGACAAGTGACATCAATTTAGAGAAAAAGTGATGAATAAGTAATGAATATTTCTGTTTAAATCACTGAAAATACAAATAAAGTGTGATAACTGTTATTTTCAGATGAATGTAGTCAATATACGAAGCCACCAAAATCATTTAAAACTATATAATGGAATTACATCCATCCAAGTAATCGATTTGTAGTGAAACGACCTGCATTAAAAACATATAAAACACTTCAGCAATAGCAGGGCACACAGTTCTCCACTTTCCCTGTCTAAACGTATATCTAGGAAGAGCCCATCACCTCTGGATGATATATTTTTAAGTAAAAATAAATATACATACAAAGGACACATACTCCATGGTCAGCCATTTTGATTTTATTATGATATTGGCATTCATAATATTATAATTATTAAAAAAAAACAAATTAGGCTTTATTTTTAGTATAAACTAGTTAATCTGCATTTAAAAGATGTTTAGCACTATAGGGACATAAAAAAGCAATCACTTAGTCATTAATTCATATTTCCCAGAAGCTTTAGAAAAACCCTGTAAAGCTCTTAATTGACACCTGATCACATATCTATTCTAATCAATTCCATTTTTTCCTTGACTTTTATAAAGCATTTGACAGTCCATCCCGTGATTTGAATCTTTATGGTTGTGGTGAGCAGTTTAGGAATATTATTAATTCCCTTTATCAGAAATATTCTGGTTCAGATTCTTTGACAGAAGGCAGTTTTTCTCGTTTTAATATAAAGTGTGGAACTGAAAGTGACTCTCATCACTGATTTCTGTTGTTGACTTCAGAAATACTTTCCATCAAGAGGAATATGATTCAACATTGCAATCAGTAATTAACCATGTTCAGAGGCAGTAAAACAATAAGATTTATATGGAAACTTTAATAGATTATCACATACAAGAATAGGTAAATAAAATTATTTTACAGACACATTTTCAGTGAAATTATTTGCATAATCTTTGTCACCTTCTGCTGGTAGACACATTTACAGCATCTGTCTCTTCTTGGTCAGACTCTCAAAGGAAAACTTGTAAAAAGTGTTCTTAAAATTACTCAAGGTGAAAAAATGTTATATTAATAAATCATATTCTAACATTTTAATAAAGTACTGCACAATAAATCTCTTATTTACAGCATGTCTATGGCTTGTTGATGAAAATGGGAGTGATTCAGTTTTGTCACTTTGCATTACTTGTTTGCAGTTTAAATTAAGTGTTACACCATCTACACACACACACCAGTCAGTGTGATCATTGTGTGTCTCTGTGTCTTCATCTCTGTAGCGGCTCCTTATTCACCATCAGCTGATCCTGAGGAAACTGAACTGACGTCTAAATACTGAGAGTCCTACAATAAAACACAAACAGTCACATATGAGTATGAGACATTACTGCTGTCACATCACATCAGATCATTTCAGAAAAACACAGCAGAGATATTATATATTCATATTACAGCCAGAGATATGAATGAAAAACTGCTAATAGATTAATAACAGAAACGATCAACAACTCTCTCTTAATCATTTACACACAGAGACACTGTAAGAGATGAAAAATTCATATATTCATAGATCATATTCACATCACAGAATTAAACTCTTAGTTTACAGAGACTAAAGTGGAGCTGAATTATTATCTTATATTCTCCAGTTACACACACATGAGGCTGTTACTGACCTTGAGTCAATTTAAAGGCTTTAAATAAAAATATACTCACATCATCTTAATGTCTCTAGTTTATAATGTGGATCATCCTTCAGATCAGAGAGCAACTTCATTCCTGATTGTCCTAGATTATTCCCAACCACATCCAGTTCTCTCAGGTGTGAGGGGTTTGATCTCAGAGCTGAAGTCAGAGCAGCACAACCTTCATCTGTGACGCCACAATCACTCAACCTGTAGAGAACAATGACACAGTTTGAATTGTAGTTCAAGTGTCTGTAGTTTGTTATTCACTCTGGTCTCAGATCAGGAGAGGAGATATAATGACAAGCATTGCCACATACTGAAACTGTCATGTGCTTCAGGACTGAACAGACACACAGAGCTGAATGTGAGATATTGTTTCATAGTGATATAAGGACGGTTCTGACTGGAGAAACAGTCTCTTGCACCTCTAATTCACTCCTACAGGAGGACATTTGCTTCACAGGATCCACGTGTTTCCATTACATATCATTTATTAAAGGAACACTCCACTTTTTTTGAAAATAGGCTCATTTTCCAACTCCCCTAGAGTTAAACAGTTGAGTTTTACCGTTACCGTGTGATTCAGGTACTTTAAAAACAATACCTATTAGTCTAAAATTAGCTCATTTGGAAAATTATTGATGTATTTTCATATGTTTACCTAAGCCTTCTTCACTCTAAACATGGTGTGTTATTTCAACCCAGATTTGGGTCAAAATGGACATACTCAACCGATGGGTTAACCCAACGGTTGAATTTGTCCATATTGGACCCAAATTTGGGTTGAAACAACCATGCCTTTTTCATTTATCATGCTGTAATTTTGTTGTGAAAGAAAGCCAATTCGGCTGTGTGTTATATTTTTTCTGACAGCTAGATGGTTCCAGAGTATGACTATTAAAAAAGCATTTATTTAGCTGTCAACAAAAAATTGTTTTTAATTTTACTTAATTGTTCTTAATTGTTCTATACATATTTAAATATGTTTTTTATAACTTGCAGTTTGTTTCCTTGATGTTTTAATTCCATTAGTATAGAAAACTGACAGTGCAGCTTGCATACTGAAAACCATTGTAATTTTTACTCAAGTTTATGTTAATTTGGGGTTTTTAAGAATTCACTGACAGGAGCCCCTTCACAAAGTTTTGTTTAGTTCCCCCAGAAGTGTAGGATCGGCACTGCTGAGGAGCAGATCATGTGTTCAATCATTTACAGCTCAATCAGCAGCAGAAAGAGACCGAACACTTCAAATATACTTTACATTGTGATTCATGTGTGAGAGTTAAATATGATCTTACCACAGTATCTCCAGTTTACAGTGAGGATCCTGTAGTACATCAGACAGCAGATTCACTGATTTTCCTATTTTATTCCTAGACAGATTCAGATCTCTCAGGTGTGAGGGGTTTGATCTCAGAGCTGAAGTCAGAGCAGCACAACCTTCATCTGTAACTCCACAATCACTCAACCTGTAGAGAACAAAGACACACTCTTCACTCTCTCAGATCAGTTCAGTTTAGCAGTGAATCCATTATTAAAGAGAAAGTAAAAGCTCAAAATAATATGTTTGATGGATCATTAGACTGAGATCTAAAATATCTAAAGTATAATTCAATCAGGAAAAATATCTCTTATTTGTTCTACACTAAATGTCTGTCTTATGAAAAATCTATTTTCATAAGAGACGTGTGTTGATTTTAACCTTGTATGACATTGGTGGGCGGGGCTACTGTAAATTTGCACTTAGTAATAGACACTTCGATTAATCTTGTTTTCTGTTTGTATTAAGATTATTTTTATTCCCACGCTGGCAGATATTGATAATTTTACTAAAGTAAAATGCACTTAATTTAGATCCCCCAGGAAACAAGACTAAATATCTTCTATAATTTTCTTATATACAAAATCCATCTTGATTTAAGAATTTTTAGATATTTGTACTTGAAATAGGACAAAAATATACTCAGTAAGAACAGCATTTTTGCAGCGTGAATGAATTAATGAGGTATTTAAACATCACTTGCACTTTAAAAAGGGGGAGGAGACCGAAGGAAACTCTGGGTTTACCGTAGAAAACCTGCTCCCGACCAGGTTAGGTTCACAGAGTAAGTTACCATGGTAACTGACTCTGAGTAAGAGTTACCTCCCTTTTAGAAACGGGCTTGACTTACCCTGCTTTCTCGGGTTTGACATACCTCCTATTCTGAAACAGAAAACCCAGAGTTTCCCTCATTTCAGGGTTAACATACTCAGAGTTTTCACTTAACCTCCTTTCTGAAACGGGTCCCTGGTCTCCATTAAGCTTTGCATTGAGCAGAGAGAAAAACATTGAAAACACCAAAACATTGCACATATAAGAAAAATAAAAACAATTACACCCTGGGACGTGACACATGTTACTGAGGAGCAGATCATGTGTTCAATCATTTACAGCTCAATCAGCAGCAGAAAGAGACTGAACACTTCAAATATACTTTACATTGTGATTCATGTGTGAGAGTCAAATATGATCTTGCCACAGTTTCTCCAGTTTACAGTGAGGATCCTGTAGTACATCAGACAGCAGATTCACTGATTTCCCTTTTTTATTCTTAGACAGATCCAGTAATCTCAGGTGTGAGGGGTTTGATCTCAGAGCTGAAGTCAGAGCAGCACAACCTTCATCTGTGATATCACAATCACTCAACCTGAAGAGAGATGAAAATCAAATAGCATAACAAACAGTTAAACACTATCAAATAGCTATCCAACAACTTTCAATTCTTGGCATCTTAACTGTTCATCCCAGTAAAATTTTAGTCAACTTTAAGCTAAAGAACAAGTAAATTTTTAATTGTCCATCTGACAGTAAAATTCAAATGTGAATTTTTAATAAACTTGAAGCTAAAGATCAGGTAAATGTTTAATCGTCCATAGACTAGTAATGACTAGTAATATTAAAATGTATGACTCTGCAATGTTAACCACACATCAAATGTTTTAGGAGATTTGAGTTACTTGATCTTGAGCTGTTTCTCCAATTCTGTTTGGTCTTCATTTCTTTTATATAATTTATTTAAAAACAAATATTTAAATTCCTGCTTTATATGCAAAAACATTCAGCTGGTAAACCTGAATTATTTGTTCATATGCAAATTCTCTGACTTTGTTTGAATGTCTGAAGGAATTTTACATTGTCACGGTTTAGAAAACACATCAAAATACTGACCACTAAACTCTGGACAACATCTGCAGCACTGAAGATTTATGAACTTTTATTTTCTTAATGTTTTACAGTGAAGTGATTGTTCTCAGTGATACTTACTGAACTGATCTGGATTCTTTCATCACGGGCAGCAGCTTCTGAAGAACCTTTAGTTTTTCCATTTTATCGTTTCCTCCAACAAACTTCCTGAGCTCAAACACATCCAGCATCTTCTCTGATGTCAACAACACAAAAACTACAGCTGACCACTGAGATGAAGAGAGTTTGGCTTCCTTTATTCTTCCAGATTTCAGATACTGTTGTATTTCCTCCACTAGTGAATGATCACCCAGTTCATTCAGACAGTGGAACAGGTTGATGGATTTCTCAGGAGAGTCAATGGTGCTGATCTTCATCTTGATGAACTCAACTGTTTTCTCATTGCTGTCAGATCTGCTTCTTGTCTGTTTCATTAGTCCTTGTAGGATAATCTGATGTGACTCCACTGACAGACCCAGAAGAAACCGCAGGAAAAGATTTAGATGTCCATTTTTACTCTGTAGAGCCTCATTCACAGCCTTCTGATGTAAGTCAGATAAAGTATATGTGAAAAACATTGAGAGGTCAGAGAACACACTAGACAAAAACTGTGAATAGTTTTTTATAAAAAAGACATGCACATATAGAGCTGCTAGATGTTCCTGAATGCTCAGATGAACAAAGCAGAAGACTTTCCCCTGATACAAGCCCAACTCCTCTCTGAAGATCTGAGTGCACAATCCTGAGTACACTGATGCTTCTGTCACATCAATGCCACACTCTCTCAGGTCTTCCTCGTAGAAGATCAGGTTTCCTTTCACAAGCTGCTGAAAAGCCAGTTTCCCCAGTTTGAGGATCATGTCTTCATCTTTCACTTTCTTCTCATAGTCCTTCTCATGTTTGATGTTGGTCTGAAGGATCAGGAAGTGTGAGTACATTTCAGTGAGAGTCTTGGGAATCTCTCCACTCTCTGCTTCACTCAACATCTTCTCTAGAACAGTGGCTGAGATCCAGCAGAACACTGGGATGTGACACATAATAAAGAGGCTCCTTAATGACTTCAGGTGTGAGATGATCCTGTTGGCCAGACTCTGATCTCTGACTCTCTTCTTGAAGTATTCCTCCTTCTGTGGGTCACTGAAGCCTCGTCCCTCTGTCACTCGATGGACACGCTCAGAGGGGACGAGATCAGCTGCTGCTGGTCTGGAGGTGATCCAGATGAGAGCAGAGGGAAGCAGATTCCCCACACTGAGGTTCATCAGCAGCACGTCCACTGAGGCTGATTCAGTCACATCACACAACCTCACATCGCTCTGAAAATCCAGAGACAGACGACACTCGCCCAGACCATCAAAGATGAATGAAACTTTATATTAGTCACTGGATATTTCCATTTCTTTTGTTTCAGGGAAAAAGACTTGAAGAAGGTCTGAAAGACTGAGTGTTTTGTCCTTCATCCAGTTGAGCTCTCTGAAAGGAAGTGGAAATATGAGCTGGACGTCCTGATTCTCTTTCTCTTCAGCCCAGTCCAGGATGAACTTCTGCACAGAGACTGTTTTTCCAATGCCAGCGACTCCCTTTGTCAGCACAGTTCTGATGGGTTTGTCTTGTCCAGGTAAAGGTCTAAAGATGTCATTGCATTTGATCGGTGTGTCCTCTGTTTCTGCTCTCCTGGACTGTGTCTCAATCTGTGTCACCTCATGCTCCCTGCTTTGATGTTCCCTCATACAAACACTCAAACTTTTTCATCAGATTTGATCTAAACATATTGAGGACTTCATATCTGTAAAATTAGAATACCACATTATTAAATCTGTTAAAAAGGTAAATGTACAGAGCAGAATGTCTTGTTTTCTGTATTATGATACACTAAGGATATGATTGGGTTTATGAAATGTGTCAGTTACTAATAATATATTTGAGGAACATGTGATGATGCTCTGCAACAAAATCAACAATAAAAACCCTACAATTTACCTGATACCAGGATACCTGCTTTCATCAAAGTCCTGTAGTTTATTCATAGACTGGTCATTCTTCTTACAGATGGGTTTTGTTACGGCTGATCTGGGTGGCAGGATTGACCTTAAACATCAGGAAGAATCAGGAATCTACGGAGCCCCGGACATGACATGCAGGAAAAAAAAATAGTAGGCTAAATGGTGCGCACGATTTATTAATTTGGTCCCTCGATTTACTAAAACGTGCGCACGATTTACTATTTCGTTCCCTCGATTTATAAATCATGTGCATGATTCATAAATGGAGGGAACTAATTAGTAAATCGTGCGCACAATTTAATTTTTTTTACTTGCATGTCATGTGCAGGGCTCCGTAGGAATCAGACACTTTGATATTACCGTAATAATTTTGGCAACAGTTGTTAATGAACTTTTTAACATTGCACTTTCTAAAGGTTAAAACTGTAATAAAAAAAACAAATTTAGGACAGTTTCTGCACAACATTTTATAAATGAGGCCCATGAGCTCTGGTATAAAACATTACATTATAATATAAATATGACACACATCTGAGCTCTGGTTCTGATCTCCTGAAATAATGTAACTGTAACAGAACAGATTTAATCCTTTATGAAGATAATAATTTTATTATAAGGTCCTAAAATTTGTTCATAAAAACCCTTTGTGGAGAGCCTTAACTTAAAAACACACACACACACACACACACACACACACAAAGTGTAGAACATCATCAAAAAGTTGATTTATTTCACTAATTCCATTCAAAAAGTGAAACTTGTATATTATATTCATTCATTACACACAGACTGATATATTTCAAATGTTTATTTCTTTTAATTTTGATGATTATAACTGACAACTAAGGAAAATCCCAAATTCAGTATCTCAGAAAATTAGAATATTACTCAAGACCAATACAAAGAAAGGATTTTTAGAAATCTTGGCCAACTGAAAAGTATGAACATGAAAAGTATGAGCATGTACAGCACTCAATACTTAGTTGGGGCTCCTTTTGTCTGAATTACTGCAGCAATGCGGCGTGGCATGGAGTCGATCAGTCTGTGGCAGTGCTCAGGTGTTATAAGAGCCCAGGTTGCTCTGATAGTGGCCTTCAGCTCTTCTGCATTGTTGGGTCTGGCATATCGCGTCTTCCTCTTCAGAATACCCCATAGATTTTCTATGGGGTTAAGGTCAGGCGAGTTTGCTGGCCAATTAAGAACAGGGAAACCATGGTCCTTAAACCAGGTACTGGTAGCTTTGGCACTGTGTGCAGGTGCCAAGTCCTGTTGGAAAATGAAATCTGCATCTCCATAAAGTTGGTCAGCAGCAGGAAGCATGAAGTGCTCTAAAACTTCCTGGTATACGGCTGCGTTGACCTTGGACCTCAGAAAACACAGTGGACCAACACCAGCAGATGACATGGCACCCCAATCCATCACTGACTGTGGAAACTTTACACTGGACCTCAAGCAACGTGGATTGTGTGCCTCTCCTCTCTTCCTTCAGACTCTGGGACCCTGATTTCCAAAGGAAATGCAAAATTTACTTTCATCAGAGAACATAACTTTGGACCACTCAGCAGCAGTCCAGTCCTTTTTGTCTTTAGCCCAGGCGAGACGCTTTTGACGCTGTCTGTTGTTCAAGAGTGGCTTGACACAAGGAATGCGACAGCTGAAACCCATGTCTTGCATACGTCTGTGCGTAGTGGTTCTTGAAGCACTGACTCCAGCTGCAGTCCACTCTTTGTGAATCTCCCCCACATTTTTGAATGGGTTTTGTTTCAAAATCCTCTCTAGGGTGCGGTTATCCCTATTGCTTGTACACTTTTTTTTCTACCACATCACCCTCAGAATAATCCAGATTAACTGGAACTGGACTGGTTTAGCGTTACCTTGATTGGCTCGATTGCTCCTGTTTGCCTCGCTGCTCAGATTGGTTTGCGTCTGTAACTCCGTATAACTCCGTATAGCTTTGTTTTGAATCTCTTACTTTTATTCATTGTTGCTTTTTTTTTTTTTTTTTTTTTTATTACCTTATATTTAATATTGCCTACCACACTAATCTGACGTCGCTAGCTTGTAATCTTTGAATCTAAATCGCTGTTACAACGCATTTGCATTTGCAGCGCTAGCTTGTTAACTTGTTAACAGTCTCTCGCGCGCTCCTTTTTCAACGCATTCTTCAAACAGCTGTGGTAAGTCGGATCAGTCTACAAACACGGTGAGTCAAACACCACTCTTCCGTTCCAATAAGAACATCAAACAGGTTCTCCCCACTCAGTGATACACCCACTGAGAATCCTGTTGAAAGTGCCCTAGTTATTGGCGATTCTATTACACGGAACGTGAAAATAGAGACACCAGCCACCATAGTCACATGTTTGCCGGGAGCCAGAGCACCTGACATCAAAGCAAATTTAAAAGTGCTGGCTAATGCTAATCGTAAATACTGTAAGATTATTATTCACGTCGGCACTAATGATGTTCGACTTCGCCAGTCAGAGATCACTAAAATTAACATTAAAGAGGTGTGTGAACTCGCAAGTACAATGTCAGGAGAAGTAATTTGCTCTGGCCCCCTTCCTGTTCGTCGGAGTGATGAGATAGTTAGCAGATTATCATCACTCAATGGCTGGCTGTCTAAGTGGTGTCCGCAAAATAATATAGGTTTCATAGACAATTGGAAAAGTTTTTGGGGCAGACCTGACCTGTTGAAAAGAGATGGTATTCATCCCTCCCGGGATGGTGCTGCTCTTCTTTCTAGTAATATGGCACATAGTCTTAGAAGTGAAACATGACAAACTGGGGCCCAAGTCAGGAAGCAGACAGACTGGCTAAACCGACCGTCTGCTAGCTGCCTCACGTTACAGAAGTCAGAAAATTCAGATAATTCCCAATACATAGAAACTCTTACACCTAGATATTTTCAAATAGAGACTGTGTCTGTACCCCGAATTAGTAAAAACAAAAAAACTTCCAAACCCATTTAATGGTAAAAATTTAATTGATGTTCAACAAATAAAAAATAGAGATAATAATGCTAAACAAATGATAAAACTCGGGTTGTTAAATATTAGATCCCTTTCTTCAAAATCACTTATTGTTAATGATATTATCAAAGATAATAATCTAGATGTGCTGTGTTTGACAGAAACTTGGCTAAAACTGGACGATTACATTACTTTAAATGAGTCTAGTCCTCAAGTTTATGATTATTGACACAATGCCCGTCAGAAAGGCAAAGGGGGAGGTGTTGCTGTAATCTGTAGTAATATTTACAGTATTAGTCAAAAGTCTTTCAAATATAATTCCTTCGAAGTGATGGTACTTTACGTAACATTATGTAGGTTGACATTTGTGCTGGCTACTGTATACAGGCCACCAGGACACCATTCTGTCACGAATGTGGCTCCCGCGCCTCCTCCTCCGCACCACCGGAGGGAGCCATCACCTGAATACTGACTGTTTCCCATTTGGACTACGTTTCCCATAGGCCCTAATTTCTGGGACTGATTGCGCACACACCTGCACCTCATCACACTCACACTATTTAAGCCACACACTCACACACACACACCGCAAAGTCTTGATTTACCCCGGTGATCATTACTGAGCGCTTTCTTGTGGACTGTTTCTCTGTTACCGTTGGATTATTTATTCTCTGTGATTCTTTGCTGCCTGCCCTGATCTCTGCCTGTGTACTGGATAGTGTTTGCTTGCCGCCTGCCCTGATCTCTGCCTGTGACTCGACACCGTTTGTCTGCCGCCTGCCTCGACCATTGCCTGTCCCTGTTTATGTCTTTGCCTTTGCCCCTGTCTGCTTTGGTGATTGTTCTAATAAAGCTGCAAATGGATCCCCACTCTGCCGACCCTTCATTACACATACAGACTTTATCAAAGAATTTGCTGATTTTCTGTCAGAGTTAGTATTAGCTGCAGATAAAGTCCTTGTTGTTGGTGATTTTAATATCCATGTAGATAATAAAAAAGACGCATTAGGATTGGCATTTGCAGATATTCTAAACTCTATTGGTGTTAGACAACATGTGCCAGGACCCACTCATTGTCGTAATCATACTTTAGATCTAATATTGTCACATGGAATCGATATTGATGCTGTTGAAATTCTGCAGCAGAGTGACGACATCTCAGATCATTATCTAGTCTCGTGTATGCTACATTTAGTCAAGGCGGCTAAACTGCCTCCATGCCATAAATATGGTAGAACCATCACTTCTACCACTAAAGATTGCTTTATAAATAATCTTCCTGATCAGTTTCATCGCCTTAGCATACCAGAAAGCTTAGAAGACCTCGATGTTGTAACAGAAACTATTGCCTCTGTCTTTTCCAGCACATTAGACTCAGTTGCTCCTTTGCGCTTAAAAAAGATTAAGGAAATGAATCCAATGCCATGGTACAATGAGCACACTCGGGCCCTAAAGTTAGCAGCCAGAAAAATGGAGCGCAGCTGGAAGAAAACAAAACTAGAAGTATTTCGCATTTCGTGGAGAGAGAGAATGATTGAGTACAGAAAGGCCTTAAAATCTGCTAGATCTGCTTATTTTTCAAAACTTTTAGAAGAAAATAAACACAACCCTAGGTATTTATTTGATACAGTGACTAAATTAACAAGAAATAAAGCTTCAACTTCTGATGTTTCCAAAGAGCACAGCAGTAATGACTTTATGAACTTCTTTACTTGCAAGATTGATAATATTAGAGAAAAAATTATAACCATGCAACCGTCTATTACAGTATCGCATCAGATAGTGCATTGTAGTGTCCCTGAGGAAAAATTCAATTCATTTACTGCTTTAGGAGAGGAAGAATTGTGTAAACTTGTTAAATCATCAAAATCAACAACATGTATGTTAGACCCTATACCGACTAAGCTATTGAAAGAAATGCTTCCAGAGGTTATAGATCCTCTTCTTAATATCGTCAATTCATCTTTATCACTAGGACACATACCAAAAACTTTTAAGCTGGCTATTATTAAACCTCTTATTAAAAAAACCACAACTTGATCCTAGAGAATTAGTCAATTACAGGCCGATCTCAAATCTCACTTTTCTGTCAAAAATACTAGAAAAGGTAGTATCATCACAACTATGTTCCTTTTTAGAAAGAAATAGTATCTGTGAGGATTTCCAGTCAGGATTTAGACCGTACCATAGTACTGAGACTGCTCTCATTAGAGTTACTAATGATTTGCTCTTATCATCAGATCGTGGTTGTATCTCTCTATTAGTGTTACTGGATCTTAGTGCTGCATTTGACACTATTGATCACAATATTCTTTTAAATAGACTCGAAAATTATGTTGGCATTAGTGGAATTGCGTTGTCATGGTTATCAGTTTGTAGTAGTAAACGAAGAGATGTCATATCGATCACAAGTTCAATATGGAGTACCGCAAGGCTCAGTACTAGGACCGTTGCTGTTCACTCTGTACATGCTACCCTTGGGAGATATCATTAGGAAGCATGGCGTTAGTTTTCACTGTTACGCTGATGATACTCAGCTCTATATTTCTTCGCGCCCTGACGAAACTTACCAATTCACAAAATTAACAGAATGCATAGCTGATATAAAAAAATTGGATGACCAGTAATTTCCTACTACTAAATTCAGAAAAAACAGAGATTCTAATTTTTGGACCAAAAACTTCTTCACGTAATAAGGCTAGAATACTGTCTAACACTTGATGGCTGCTCTGTTAAGTCTTCGTCGTCACTTAGGAACCTGGGTGTGCTCTTCGATACCAATCTTTCATTTGAAGGCCATGTTACTAGCATCTGTAAAACCGCATTCTTCCATCTTAAAAATATATCTAAACTACGACATCTGCATTTTTCATTGAGAGCATAACAGTTAGTTCATGCGTTCATGACCTCAAGGCTAGATTACTGTAACGCTTTACTGGGTGGTTGTTCTGCTCGCCTGATAAATAAACTACAGCTCGTACAAAATGCAGCAGCTAGAGTTCTTACTAGAACTAGGAAGTATGACCATATTAGCCCAGTTCTGTCAACACTGCATTGGCTTCCTGTTAAACATCGTATAGATTTTAAAATCTTGCTAATTACTTACAAAGCACTAAATGGTTTAGCTCCCCAGTACCTGAGCGAGCTCCTAATTCATTATAGTCCTTCACGTCTATTGCAATCTCAGAATTCAGGCCAGCTGATAATACCTAGAATATCAAAATCAACCGCAGGCGGTAGATCCTTCTCCTATTTGACACCTAAACTCTGGAACAATCTTCCTAGCATTGTTCAGGAAGCAGACACACTCTGTCAGTTTAAATCTAGACTAAAAACGCATTTCTTTAACCTGGCATACACATTACCATTTTATATTTTCAAATCTGTTAAAGGATTATTAGGCTGCATAGGTCAGCCGGAACCGGGAACATTTCCTATAATGCCTGATGTACTCGTTACATCAGAAGAAGAATGGCATCTACGCTAATATTAGTCTTTCTGGTTATCCCGAGGTTCATCGTAGTCAACCGGATCCGGGCTGTATCCAGGTGAGACCAAGGACCTGCGCCTTGACACGACCACAACGCAGTCCTGAAGTATCAGCAGAGATTGAGTCAACTAGATAATCCACTGTGAGGGCCTCATCGACACGACAGCCACGACACAGTTCCTCAACAACCGTCCATACCGCCGTGAGGAATACGATCCTCAATTGGATGGAACTGGAATAAATACTTTGAATGTTGCGATCCTGTCGGACTTATGATAGCTACCTGAATTGTAACAAAGCACTGTTGGCCAGAGGAGAACTGGCCCCCCGACTAAGCCTGGTTTCTCCCAAGGTTTTTTTCTCCAGGTTCCTTGCCCCTGTCGCCTTTGGCTTGCTTAGTTGGGGACACTTGACATTTGACTTGACATTTGATATTCAACAGTGCTTTGATCTGCCTGCATTGACACTATTCTTTTAAGAGCTGCTGTGCAGCCAAATAATGTACCAGTTATCAATGTAAAGCTGCTTTGACACAATCTACATTGTAAAAAGCGCTATATAAATAAAGGTGACTTGACTTGACATCTTTTCCTTCCCTTCGCCTCTCTATTAATGTGCTTGGACACAGAGCTCTGTGAACAGCCAGCCTCTTTTGCAATGACCTTTTGTGTCTTGCCCTCCTTGTGCAAGGTGTCAATGGTCGTCTTTTGGACAACTGTCAAGTCAGAAGTCTTCCCCATGATTGTATAGCCTACAGAACTAGACTGAGGGACCATTTAAAGGCCTTTGCAGGTGTTTTGAGTTAATTAGCTGATTAGAGTGTGGCACCAGGTGTCTTCAATATTGAACCTTTTCACAATATTCTAATTTTCTGAGATACTGAATTTGGGATTTTCCTTAGTTGTCAGTTATAATCATCAAAATTAAAAGAAATAAACATTTGAAATATATCAGTCTGTGTGTAATGAATGAATATAATATACAAGTTTCACTTTTTGAGTGGAATTAGTGAAATAAATCAACTTTTTGATGATATTCTAATTATATGACCAGCACCTGTAAATGAGCAAGCACTTAGATGGTCACTTAGCTGATGAAATAACAGATGTTGTCTTTTGCAGGTGAAGGATCCACGGGGAATGGAGAACAGACAAAGCGAGACGAATGGTAGAGGAATCGGGAAACTTAGGTGAGTTCAGGTATGTAAGACGTTGTGTAATCCATAGACGAGACCAGACCCTGAGTGAAGTGTGTGAGGGCCTTTTGAGTGGTGCAGATGATGAGTGACAGCTGTTGGTGATCAGTGATTGCAGATGGAGTGCAGGTGAGGAACTGCTGGGAAGTGGAGTCTGGGGAAGGTGAGACGGACGGTGACTGTGACAGACTGTATCTATAAGAAGTCTATGCAGAGACTATATTTTGAGGAAATTAAGTAGTTTTAGTGTAAGTATTGAGAGTGTCCTGAAGTAAAGACAAATTTCCATGCAAATGGACAGTAAAAATATTTCATTTAATTTCAAAATTCCTGTTAAGTTTGTTTGAAAGGCAGTTATTTTCCTTATAATATAAAGTGACGAATTAAGCAAGAGTGACTCTCATCATCACTGCTTTTTGTTGTTGGCTTTAGAAATACTTTCCATCAAGAGGAATAAGTGTCAACATATTGCAGTCAGTAATTGTTCAGATGCAGTAACTGTTCAGAGGCAGGAGGAAAAAAACAAGAAACCAGTAAAAGAATGTGAAGATTTTGATGAAAACGTTTAATAGATCATCACATAAATAGATATAGATATATAGAAATAGAAATAGATAAATAATACAAATATTTTACAGAAATAAATGTTCAGTGAAATTATGTGCATAATATTTTTTACCCTCTTCTGGTAGACAAATTTACTTTTAAAGATTTAAAAATCTGTCTCTTCTGTAGTCAGACTCTTTAATAAAACTTGTAAAAACTTTTCCCAACACTGTCTGTATTGCACAATAAATCTGTCTATGGCTTGTTTTTTTTTTTACTTTGCTTTAATGGTTTGCAGTGTATTTTGAGTGTTACACCATCTACATTATAATCAATATCTCACCAATTTGAAACAATTCAAAGTTGCTATTCATTTTCATGAGCATTACTATAAAATTCAAGCACACATGTCAGTGTGATCGCTGTGTGTCTCTGTGTCTTCATCTCTGTAGCGGCTCCTTATTCACCATCAGCTGATCCTGAGGAAACTGAACTGACGTCTAAATACTGAGAGTCCAACACTAAAACACACAGACAGTCAAATATGAGTATGAGACATTACTGCTGTCACATCACATCAGGAGATCATTTCAGAAAAAACACAGCCAGAGATATGAATGAGAAACTGCTAATAGATTAAAGGGTTAGTTCACTCGAAAATAAAATTTCTGTCATTAATTACTCACCCTCATGTCGTTCCACACCCGTAAGACCTTCGTTCATCTACAGAACACAAATTAAGATATTTTTGATGAAATCTGAGAGGTTTTTTATCCTCCATTGGAAGCAACGGAATTACCACATTCAAGGTCTAAAAAAGTAGTAAAAACATGGTTAAACGGGTAGTTCACCCAAAAATGAAAATTTGATGTTTATCTGCTTACCCCCACAGCCACAGGGTTTAATTTGGATTTGATTAGATAGTGTTACCGTTTCAATGCATTATATGACTGACAGACTGCAATGTTTGGAGTTAAAAATCATCATTTGTGTTCTACTGAAGAAACAAAGTTACCTACATCTTGGATGCTTTGGGGTAAGCAGATAAACATCAAATTTTCATTTTTGGGTGAACTATCCTTTAAAATAGTCAACATGACTACAGTGGTTCAACCTTAATGTTATGAAGCGACGAGAATACTTTTTCAGTTGGCATTCAGACGTAAACACTGAAGCTCTGCAACGTAAATAGCGTAGCAGAATGACAGGGGAGAGAAAGATTTGTTGAACAAAGTCATTTTTTTGTTTCGTTTTTGCGCACAAAAAGTATTCTCGTCGCTTCATAACATTAAGGTTGAACCACTGTAGTCATGTTGACTATTTTAACAATGTTTTTACTATTTTCTAGACCTTGAATGTGGTAATTTCGTTGCTTTCAATGGAGTATAAAAAACCTCTCGGATTTCATCAAAATATCTTAATTTGTGTTCTGAAGATGAACAAAGGTCTTACGGGTGTGGAACGACATGAGGGTGAGTAATTAATGACAGAAATTTCATTTTTGGGTGAACTAACTCTTTAATAACAGTAAATGATCAACAACTCTCTCTTAATCACTTACACACAGAGACACTGTATGAGATGAAAATATTCATATATTCATAGATCATATTCACATCACAGAATTAAACTCTTATCAAAAACACTTGACACAGACTAAAATGGAGCTGAATTATTATCTTATATTCTCCAGTTACACACATATGAGGCTATTACTGAACTTGAGTCGATTTAAAGGCTTTAAATAAAAATATACTTACAATAGTATAATGTATCCAGTTTATAATGTGGATCATCCTTCAGATCAGAGAGCAACTTCTTTCCTGATTGTCCTAGTTTATTGCCAGACAGATTCAGTACTCTCAGATGTGAGGGGTTTGATCTCAGAGCTGAAGTCAGAGCAGCACAACCTTCATCTGTAACATCACAATCCCTCAACCTGTAGAGAACAATGACACAGTTTGAATTGTAGTTCAGGTGTCTGTAGTTTGTTATTCACTCTGTTCTCAGATCAGGAGAGGAGATATAATGACGAGTAGGGCTGAAATCGAGATATCGCGATTTTGAATAAAAATGTTAGCAAGCGTTACAATTAGACATGTTGACAATACAGCAATGATAACCGTTAGGAGAAGAAAATGATCCGACCACATGATGGCGCCGGCGCGCCTGATTAACTGCTCTCATGTGACGCTCTATGAACTTAGAACACATAACTATTCTTAAGCGGCTGTTCATTCAGAAATGAGTTATTGCGTTATAAAAATGAGACGCAGGCAGTGGAATGAGAAAAAAGTTATTAAACGTGAGTTGAACTTTTTTTAACTTGACCGCCGTGTTTTTAGAATGCCGTTTCATGGGTGAGACGCTGCAAGTCACAACATAGGAGTGCGCCAAACATAAAAACAATACGACAAATAGCGCAATGGAATGCAAAAACCTGTAAAGGACTACTACTGTATGTTTGATATTTCATGTTTACATGATGGTGACAGGCTGAAAGCTGCTGTTGTTTTCTGTTTTTACAAAGCATTTGCTGTTAATAATAGCCTATTACTGGTGTTATTTATTTCAGGCATATTTTCCGCAAAGATATTCAACAAATTGTTTTACATTTACACCATGTTGATCACTTCATGTGTGGTGCACTTGTAATGGAACTTTTTTTAACCAGATTGTTAATAAAGAAAATGTTACTTGAATCATATTGTAGTTTTTAAGTTGACTAGTTAAACAGTAAAAAATAATAATAATAATAATAATAATAATCGAAATCGTGAATCGGTCTATCGTTCTGAAAAAAAACGAGATTTTATTTTTTTGCCATATTGCCCAGCCCTAATGACAAGCATTGCCACATACTGAAACTGTCATGTGCTTCAGGACTGAACAGACACACAGAGTTGAATGTGAGATTTTGTTTCATGGTGATATAAGGATGGTTCTGTCTCTTGCACCTCTAATACACTCCTACAGGAGGACATTTGTTTCACAGGATCCACATGTTTCTATTACATATCATTTATTAACTCTTGTGATCAAAAACATTATTGTGTCATGTTTGGTCTGGCAGCTTATAAACTGAATAGAAATGTGGTGAACTCAATAGAGATATTCAGTGTCCTAATGTACAAAGTAAGAACTATTGCCTTCACATGCATTGAGATCATGTTCCTCCAGATCATCACCCATTTACCTCCAGGCTACAGCTCTACACTGTATTTCACAGTTAAATTCATTCCATGCTTTATGACATCTATGAGAACACAATGAGCTCATATGATTTCAGAACAAGAAGAAAATAAGATGGAAATAAAAAGAGCAGGTGAAGGAGTATTAATCATCATTTGTGCTGAGATTTGGTGTGTTTAGTGAGCATTTATTTTACAAGTTGATTTTAGTTTTAGAATTTACATTAAAGGACACATTTTACTGAGAACAAAGACGTGTGAATATCAGAGAGATGATCTTACCACAGTTTCTCCAGTTTACAGTGAGGATCCTCCAGTACAGCAGACAGCAGCGTGACTCCTGAATTTCCTAGTTTATTCCAAGACAGATCCAGTTCTCTCAGGTGTGAGGGGTTTGATCTGAGAGCTGAAGTCAGAGCAGCACAACCTTCATCTGTGATGCCACAATCAATCAACCTGTAGAGAACAAAGACACACTCTTCACTCTCTCAGATCAGATCAGATCAGTTTAGCAGTGAATCCATTATTAAAGAGAAAGTACAAACTTAAATCAATATGTGTGAGAAATCACTGAGATCTAAAATGTCACAGAGCTGTGTGTGTGTGTGTGTGTGTTTGTGTGTGTGTGTGTGTGTGTGTGTTCTTGTTTTCGTGATTTATGAGGACACAAATTTGTATAATGACATGGGTATTACACTGGTATTATGACGTAAACATGAAATATGAGTACATTTCATGAGTCCTCGTATTTAAAATAGCTTTAAAAACATACTAAACAATGTTTTATTAAAAGTGTAAAAATGCAGAATGTTTTCTGTGATGGGTAGGTTTGGGGGTAGGGGTAGTGTAGGGGGATAGAATGTACAGTTTGTACAGTATAAAAACCATTATGCCTATAGAATATCCTCACTTTGATAGCAAAACAAACCTGTGTGTGTGTGTGTGTGCGTGTGATTTTACCAAATTAAAAACAATACTTTAGAAAGTCAATGCAGAAAGATAAACGTGATGAACAGTAAGAATGAATCCAGCATGTTCTTCATTTCTCAGTTGTGTTGAGCTTGAATCTGCTTAAAGTCAAATGATTGAAACATTGATTCTGTGTAAAAAGTGTGTATTTCAGTGTGACTCTCAGTCCTGTGGTATCATGTTACTGAGGAGCAGAGCCGATCCTCCCTATACACAAACTACACAAGTTGTGTATGGCGCCCGAACCACCAGGGACCCCCTTGCTCATCACAATGTAAATATTTCTTCACAACATGCAAATATATGTGCAGTGTCTACTAAACATTTGCGGAGTCATGTGTAAATATTTTTAATAATGATTAATATTTATTCAGTAACTGTTTTGGACTCCGACATCATGCAGTGCGGCAGATAATAATATGCGTCTTGACATGGCTACGGCTGCAAAACCAAACTATCCTTCTGGAACAGAAAAAAAATGCCAAGAAAAAAGAAAGTATGTAATTTTGTAACATTTTAATTTCTTATTTAGTCTTGACAAAGCAATAAATTCATAAGCAAGTCATATACACATTAATAATCAAAACGTTTTTATGCATGGTTTAATGAGAAATAAACATTCCTGTTCAGCATTACAAGCTGTCGTGTGATTCAGGTACTTTAAAAACAATACCTATTAGTCTAAAATTAGCTAATTTGGAGAATTATTGATTTATTTTCATAAGTTTACCTAAGCCTTCTTCACTCTAAAAAAATGTTGAGTTGTTTCAACCCAGATTTGGGTTTTTTATTTAAAAAAAAAAAAAAAGTAACCCAACGGTTGAATTTGTCCATATTTGACCCAAATTTGGTTGAATCAACCATGCATTTTTTTTATTTATCGTGCTGTAATTTTGTCACACATTTAGAAAGCCAATTCAGCTGTGTGTTATAGTTCCCTTTCAGTCGGTCACGTTTGACATACGTCAGTAGTGACCGACGAATTGGGATATCGCCAGAGATCCCTATCAGCTTTGAGTGAATAAAAACAAGCCAATGGAATTGGCGTGCGATATTTGCATAATGTGCACCGCCCCCGTCAGATGGGTATAAATACGGAAGCGGATGCAAATGCACTCTGTCTTTCGCTTCGGAGCCAACTTCTGTTCCTGCTGTCAAGACTGAGAGTGTGTTTCTCAAGACTTTGAAGAGCTTTCTGGTCAGAGTGTTGGTGTTACAGCACACTACAGCGAGGCCGCGAGTTCCTGAGGAGCCTTTGAGCTTGTTTGCTCTCAACTGCTGTTATCACAGCATTTTTCTGCCCTGCTGGTTTGCGATTTGGGCCGGTTCCTTTGCGTGTGTACTGTCAGGCGTGTACCTGCGTTCACATCGCGGCTGTTCCCTGCGTGCCTCAGCACAAAGAACAGAGCTGAATTTCCCCCTTTCTAAAAGAGCTTCACAGACGAACCCTGCGTCTTTTTCAAGATGTCATTTCATCTGTGCTTTACTGGATGCGGTCGTTCCCTGGTCCCCGCTGATGGTCACAATCGCTGTGTCACATGCCTGGACGTTCAGCATGCTGAGGCAGCTTTTGTGGATAGTTCATGTTCTCATTGCGGGAACATGACTATCTCAGTGTTGAGGTCTAGACTCTCGTTCCTTGACTAGACTCTCAGCCCCCTCTCACTTCGCCAGCAGGTCCCAGTGTGTTTGTCGAGGCCGCCTCCCATGTGCTGTCTCCTATACACACTGTCACCTCGCAGAGTCCGACCCCACTTCGGGCCGCTATGCTGTCCGAGTCGGGTCCCAGCACTCTGCCTCGCTGCCCCACGTCGGGTACGTCTGTGGTGCCTTTGGTCCCACTGGCTCGGAGTCTGGGATCATGGCTAGCACTTCCCAGCTCGTCCCGCTGGCTCATTCGTACCCTTAGACTCGGCTATGCGATTCAATTCGCCCAGCGTCCCCCTGTGTTCAGGGGGGTCCATTACACTCGCGTGTCCCTGGACAATGCACCTGTTCTCCGCGTGGAGATTGCTGTCCTCCTGGCGAAGGATGCAACCGAGACGGTCCCTCCAGCCAATATGAAGTCAGGGTTTTACAGCTCCTACTTCATTATACCCAAGAAAGGCAGTGGGTTACGGCCAATCCTGGATCTGCGTGTCCTGAATCGATCCCTTCACAGGCTGCCGTTCAAGATGCTTACGCAGAAGCGCATTTTCGAATGCATCCGTCCCCAGGATTGGTTTGCAGCGATTGACCTAAAGGACTACTTTCATGTCTTGATTCTGTCTCGACGCAGACCCTTCCTACGGTTTGCATTTGAGGGTCGGGCATATCAGTACAAAGTCCTACCCTTCGGACTGGCCCTGTCGCCGCGCGTCTTTACGAAGGTTGCGGAGGCGGCCATTGTTCGCTCAAGGAACAGGGTGTTCGCATCCTCAACTACCTCGACGACTGGCTCATTCTGGCCAGCTGAGGAGAGCAGTTGTGCGACCACAGGGACATGGTGTTAGCTCACCTCAGCCGGTTGGGTCTTCGGGTCAACTGGGACAAGAGCAAACTCGCCCCCGGGCAGAGGATCTCTTATCTCGGTATGGAACTGGACTCGGTCACCCGGACAGCTCGCCTCACCGAGAAGCGCGTCCAGTCAGTGTTGAACTGCCTGAGTACACTCAAGCGCAGGATAGCGGCCCCACTGAATCTTTTTAAGAGGCTCCTGGGGCATATGGCATCCGCAGCTGCAGTCACGCCACTCAGATTGCTTCATTTGAGGCCGCTTCAGCACTGGCTCCACGGCCGGGTCCCGAGATGGGCGTGGCAACACGGTACGTTCCGTGTCCCCGTGACACCGAACTGCCACCGCACCCTCACTCAGTGGTCGGACCCTTCATTCCTGCGGGCAGAAGTTCCCCTCGAACAAG
The DNA here is from genome assembly GCF_019924925.1 of Ctenopharyngodon idella. NCBI lineage: Eukaryota > Metazoa > Chordata > Actinopteri > Cypriniformes > Xenocyprididae > Ctenopharyngodon > Ctenopharyngodon idella. Next base: position 36,873,773 of record NC_067234.1, read on the forward strand.
TGTCCAGGCATGCTGTGGTGAACACAGATGCTTCTGCCACCGGGTGGGGAGCCACGTACAACGGGCATGCAGTATCGGGTCTGTAGACGGGGCCTCAACTGCATTGGCATGTCAATTGCCTCAAGTTGCTAGCAGTACATCTTGCACTGGGCCGCTTCAAGGAGCTGTTGACAGACAAGCACGTACTGGTCCACTCGGACAGCACTGCAGCCGTTGCGTACATCAACCATCAGGGTGGTCTACGCTCCCGTCGCATGTCGCAACTCGCCCGCCATCTCTTGTTATGGAGTCAGAAGCATCTGAGGTCGCTTCGTGCCATTCATGTCCCAGGCATGCTCAACCATGCAGCCGACAAGCTCTCATGGCAGCCTCCGTTTCTGAGCAAATGGAGACTCCATCCCCAGGTGGTCCAGCTGATTTGGCAGCGTTTCAGGGCCCCACAGATAGATCTGTTTGCCTCCCCAAACACTGCCCACTGCCAGTTGTTCTATTCCCTGACCGAGGGCACACTCGGCACAGATGCTCTGGCACACAGCTGGCCCCGAGGCCTACGCAAATATGTGTTTCCCCCAGTGAGCCTTCTCGCACAGCTCCTGTGCAAAGTCAGGGAGGATGAGGAGCAGGTCTTGTTAGTGGCTCCGTATTGGCCTACTCGGACCTGGTTTTCGGATCTGACGCTCCTCGCGACAGCACCTCATTGGCCCATTCCTCTGAGGAAAGACCTTCTGACTCAGAGACGGGGCACCCTCTGGCAACCGCGTCCCGACCTGTGGAAACTCCATGTGTGGTCCCTGGATGGGACGCGGAGGTTCTAAGTGATCTCCCCCAGGCGGTTGTAGACACTATCACTTCCACTAGAGCTCCTTCTACAAGGAACCTCTATGGGTTGAAGTGGAACCTGTTCGTCGAATGGTGTTCTTCTCACCGAGAGGACCCCCGATCATGTTTGGTCAGGTCTGTGCTTTCCTTCCTGCAAGAGGGCTTGGAGCGAAGGCTGTCTCCCTCCACCCTCAAGGTGTATGTTGCCGTTATTGCCGCACATCACGATGCGGTTGAAGGTAAGTCGTTGGGGAAGCACAACCTGATCGTCAGGTTCCTAAAGGGGGCAAAGGAGATTAAATCCGCCTCGCCCTTCCTCTATACCCTCTTGGGATCTCCCTGGTACTTTCATCTCTCCGGGGTCATCCCTTCAATCCTTTGCAGTCAGTTGAGTTAAAAGTACTGTTCCTTAAGACCGTCCTTCTGGTTGCATTGGCCTTGGTTAAGAGGGTAGGGGACCTGCACGCATTTTCGGTCAAAAATTGTGCCTGGAATTCAGGCCCGGTGACTCTCATGTTATCCTGAGATCCCGGCCTGGATATGTGCCCAAGGTTCCTACCACTCCCTTCAGAGATCAGGTAGTGAACCTGCAAGCGCTGCCTTCTGAGGAGGCAGACCCAGCCCTAGCTTTGCTCTATCCCGTCCACACTCTGCGCATGTATGTGGATAGAACGCGAAGCCTTAGGACCTCAGATCAGGTCTTTGTCTGTTACAGAGGCCAGAAGAAGGGAAAGGCTGTCTCCAAGCAGAGGATGGCCCACTGGATAGTGGACGCCATCGCCTTGGCTTATCAGTCCCAAGGCATGCCTTGCCCGCTCGGGTTGAGAGCTCACTCCTCCAGAGGAGTTCCCTCTTCCTGGCCGCTGGCGCACGGCGCCTTGCTGACAGGTATCTGTAGAGCTGCGGGCTGGGCGACACCCAACACGTTCGCTAGATTTTATAGCCTTCGTGTGGAACCGGTATCTTCCCGTGTACTCGCTTCCAGTAGCGGGTAAACACGAAGAACCCGTTGTAGTGTCGGCTTGCAATGCTATTCCCGCCCCCGGGCTGGATACGTGCATCCATTTACTCCAGTAGAGTTTCCCGCTTGGCGAACCCTGTCAAGTTCCTCTGCCTCCCCTTGCGGCTCAGACATTGGGGAGTGTCTGATGCCAGGCCAAACATCCGTCACCGACGTTGATGTTTGGCTGGGTGCCATATGTCGTGACCCCTCCACGTGAGTGGTAACATATGTGTATTGTCCACGGTTAACTCCCCACGGTAAGCCCGTGTCTTTCCCTTAGCAGAGCCAGCTCTGCTGTCACCTGTCAGATGAGTCTCCCCCTATCTCTAGACTGGAGCATCCCAGGGACTCCATATGCGTACTGCCCTTGGCCAGTCCATATGTGAACTTCCAAGTAAATTCCTCCCCTACGGGTGGGTTGTGGTCTCCGCAGCGTCCCCTCCGGGTTTGCTTCCCCAGTGTTGTCTAAGTTTTACTGTAGTGGGTTTTATGGAACGGCTCTAGACTCTCTCAGTGTAAGCTTGCCCCCTTCTCCGCCCCCCTGGTGTGCCGGGTGGCTGGAGCTTATGCTGGGCACTGGAAGGGGTCAGTAACTGTGGCACTTTATTTGGGATCCCAATTCGTCGGTCACTACTGACGTACGTCGAACGTGACCAACTGAAAGGAAACGTCTCAGTTACATATGTAACCCTCGTTCCCTGAAGGAAGGAACGGAGACGCACATCCTGTCGCCACAGTTCCTGTGCCCTCGCTATAGTGCAGACTCAAGGTTGTCTCCTCAGCGAAAAACAGAGTGCGTTTGCATCCGCTTCCGTATTTATACCCACCTGACGGGGGCGGTGCGCATTATGCAAATATCGCACGCCAATTCCATTGGCTTGTTTTGTATTCACTCGAAGCTGATAGGGCTCTCTGGCGATATCCCAATTCGTCGGTCACTACTGACGTACGTCTCCGTTCCCTTCTTCAGGGAACGAGGGTTACATACGTAACTGAGAAGTTTTTCTGACAGCTAGATGGTGCCAGAGCATGACTATTAAAAAAGCATTTATTTAGCTGTCAACAAAAAATTGTTTTTAATTTTACTTAATTGTTCTTACTGCCAATTGAAGTTGTTTTAACGGGTTTCCCTTTACATATTTAAATATGTTTTTCATAACTTGCAGTTTGTTTCCTTGATGTTTTAATTCCATTAGTATAGAAAACTGACAGTGTAGCTTGCATACTGAAACACATTGTAATTATTACTAAAGTTTATGGAAATTTGGAGTTTTCACAGCAACTCACAGCAGCAGAAAGAGGCTGAACACTTCAAATATACTTTACATTGTGATTCATGTGTGAGAGTCAAATATGATCTTACCACAGTTTCTCCAGTTTACAGTGAGAATCCTGTAGTACATAAGACAGCAGATTCACTGATTTTCCTATTTTATTCCCTGTCAGATCCAGATCTCTCAGGTGTGAGGGGTTTGATCTCAGAGCTGAAGTCAGAGCAGCACAACCTTCATCTGTGATGCCAATATAACTCAACCTGTTGAGAACAAAGACACACTCTTCACTCTCTCAGTTCAGCACAGATCAGTTTAACAGTGAATCCATTATTAAAGAGAAAGTACAAACTTAAAGCACAAATTAATGTTTGACGGATCACTAGACTGAGATCTAAAATGTCACACAATGTGATCATAAAAATTCTAAAGTATAATTCAATCAGTAAAGATAATATCTCTTATTTGCACTATACTAAATGTCTGTCTTATGCAAAATAATTTGAATAGTTTTAATAAGTGACACAACTCACTACATAGGTTAGTTTTACTATGTTACTTAGATCTGTAATATGTATAGAGTATCAATTAGTGGGTGTGTGTGTGTGTGTGTGTCTTTACACAAACACATTTAAAAAACATTTTAGAAAGTGTCTGAAATGCAGAGAGATGAATGTGATGAACAGTAAGAATGAATCCAGCATGTTCTTCATTTCTCAGACTGTTTTGAGCTTGAGTCTGTTTAAAGTCAAGAGACTGAATTGTTGATTGTGTATGAAAGTGTGTATTTCTTCCTGCTTTGAAGAAATACACACAGTAATGCTTCCTGCATTACTTCCTGCTTTGCTACTGTTCGGATGCTCTTGCTTACTGCTCCTCGCTTTGCTCTGTCTCTTTTATAGTTTATCTCCTAATGTTAACTACAGCAAATCAGCACAGTGCTCAAACGACAAAGTTTGGCACCAACACTAAAACTAGAAACTTTTTAACTGGAAGATTACCTAAATCAGCTGCTTTTGTGGCCTCAGTTCCCTACAATAATGATGAGAATTGTGTAAAGCAAAAAAGTGAATACTAACTGTTTATCTGTATATTCTCCTTTCATTACAGGGGCTACGTGTCTCTTGTGGGCAGTGATGAAGAAGTTCCTGTTAAGATCTTGCGGTACACGGGGGCTATAGATTCATTTAAATTTAGAGTCCATTTTACCATTCTGTTTGCAGTCTGACACTGGTGACAGCGTATTAGTCCGAGGAATGGATATGCGTACACTAACATGATTCCATGAGTGGTTTCATCACGCTCACCTGGCTTTTGGTTGACTTTGCTGGTTTACTTTTGCTACACTTACACTGGAGCTACACTACATTACAGTCCATGCCCACACCTTACTCTACATAACTGATTTTACTGACGTTACAGTTGCACTCATTTGGTTTACATTACATTTTGTTAATAAACCTTGAGTTAAATTTGACAACAGTGTGTGTCCCTTCCTTTGTTGCGGCCTTTTGGAGCCATGGGTCATAACAACATACACTTTACTCCTTTGTTTTTAATAGGAAGATTGTTGAGTTGAGAATGTGCAAGCGTGCTGTTCTTACGGGGATACTGGGGCAATCGTTTTCTGCATGAACTCTCTTAAGACGGCGCTGCTGTTTTGCTGTTTGGTTGTGTGTTATTTTTGTTGTTGTTGTTATTTTGTTTTGTTCTTTCAACGCTGAAGCCAGTGGGTGTGGCAGTAGCTGCTCCGACTATCTTACCGCTGCCTGTGCAGGACTGTGTGCTCTGGCCGGCCCTCAAGTCATAAGAATTACCGGTTTCATGTAAGCGTGTGGATGTGATTTCTTTGGTTTTGGAGTTTGGTTGTTCCTTTTATATTGTCTTTGTATTTAGTCTTGTTTGGTTGTGCCATTGTATGATTTGTTTGTGTCTATTGTATGTTTTTCTTTATTGATTTAGTTTTTTGTTTAGTTTGATTTGAATTATTTCCCATTACTGTCTGTTTTGTACTTATTTTTCTATTAAGTGTCAAATGTCTATTGTCAATAGGGCTGTAGCTAACAATTATTTTGGTAATCGAGTAATCGTTCGATTATTCTAATGATTCCTCAAGTAATCACGCCAGAAAAAATTGATTCAAGTAAAGTATGAAAAACATTTTGTAAACTGATAACTATTGTCTCTGCCCTTCATGGTAACGAACCTGTGTGTCTGATACTATCATGTATTCAGTTCCCCTTATTTTAAAGGGGTGGCGTAGTCAGCATTAATACATTTTTCTTAAACGTTTTGGTATTTCTAGTGTAATTGATTTACTCCCTGTTGCTCCACGCTACATTTGCATTGAGGAGAGAGAAAGTAAAAAAACACCAAAACATTTCCATACAAGAAAAATAAAAACAATTACGCCCTGGGACATAACACGTTACTGAGGAACAGATCACGTTTTCAATCAGCAGCAGAAAGAGGCTGAACACTTCAAATATACTTTACATTGTGATTCATGTGTGAGAGTCAAATATGATCTTACCACAGTATCTCCAGCTTACAGTGAGGATCCTGTAGTACATCAGAGAGCAGCGAGACTGAATCTCCTAGTTTATTCCTAGACAGATCCAGATGTCTCAAGTGTGAGGGGTTTGATCTCAGAGCTGAAGTCAGAGCAGCACAACCTTCATATGTGATACCACAATCAATCAACCTGTAGAGAGATAAAAATCAAATAGCATAATAAATAGTTAAACACTATCAAATAGCTTTCCAAAAACTTTCAATTCTTGGCATCTTAATTGTTCATCTCAGTAAAATTTTATATTTAAAGTTTTAGTCAACTTTAAGCTAAAGATCAAGTAAATGTTTAATTGTCCATCTGACAGTAAAATTAAATGTGAATTTTAAATAAACTTGAAGCTAAAGTTCAGGTAAATGTTTAAACGTTCATCTGACTAGTAATATTAAAATGTATGACTCTGCGATGTTAACCACACATCAAATGTTTTAGGACACAGGTGTCAAACACAAGGCCCTCGGGCTGAATATGGACCACAAAGGTGTCCAATCCGGCCCGGGGGATGATTTGAACAATAATAAAAAACAGTTATGCATGGTCCACCGGCCATAAATCTGAACGGTTAATTAGTTTTATTTTGGCCTATATCTATTCTGGACTTGCAAACAAACTGCTTTGCAATCATTTCCCAAACTGTCCTTTGTGTGGAAATATTATGAAGTCTGTAAACAGGACGTTAACACAGCCACATGCTGAATACGGACACAAAGAGAAGAACACACACGTGCCAGCAGAGCAACTGTACTAGGCCAAGCTCACTGTTTGTGAAATATAGGAAGAAAAATATAAATATTAAATTGGGTTTTATATGAATGTAACTTAGAAGGGAACTGTCTTCAGAAAAGTTTCAATCTCCATATAAGTAGCCTATTTTATAAGCGCAGTGCTGGTTTGTGTACAGCGGTAACCAAGGAAACGTCATATAGCTGCTGTTCCACAAGCGCCACCTACTGTTAGAGAGTGAATTTGCATTTTCATTCAGTCCATCTGCTATTTTTGTTTTGTGCAGGTGTCTTATGTAGCATAATTCAAGGACAACCACAGGGGAGGCTTTCAACGAAAGCCTACAGCACCTGGCTATTTGTCTGTGCCTAACACCACTAGGGAACTGAAGTTCAGCATAATGCTTATACTCTAATATCAAAAGGAGTCTCAGCTCAACCTAGGCAAATTGAGGAGGCCGTAAGGCCTGCTACTCGCATTAATAGCCTAATGCAAAAGGCGGGCCCCAGCCGGGGACAACTCTCACAAAGAGAGGAGGCGTACTAGGAACACTAGCTGCCAGTCTTAAGCTGGAGAGGCTCTCCTAGGAGTAGCCTACTCTGAGCTACTGCATGCTAGGAGGCAGAAAGCTACAGCCGAACCGACTCTGTCTAAAAAGACATATTACTAAGTACAAGCCTAGGCCGGATATCGGGGCGGCCCAAATAAAGGGCCGGCACACACACACTTATGACCTTCCTGGAGCTCAATGGAGTGGAGACTTCGGCCTAACAACTCTAAAGAAAGGAGGCTGGCTCACACAACACCCAGGTGAACTGACCACCTGGAGCTCAATGCAGTGGTGGCTTCAGCAAAACGACTCTCTAAGTGAGAGGAAACAACACACTCACCACAGGGAATATCAAAGTGGCCTTAACAGGCCAATGCTTGAGGACATCGAGTACCTGGAGCTCAGTAGAGCAGAGGTTTCAATAAAAACTCTCTAAATGAGAGGAAGCCAACATACTCATAATAGGGTATTTGTCAAGGTAGCCTTGCAGTAGGACAACATCAAAAACAATGGAGCAGCTTGGGGGGTGGGGGGACAACACATTCTTAATCAGTAAAACACTCTCATAACCAAAACCTTTCTTCCCACAAGAAGAGAGACAAACAAGAGTGGAGCTTTCTCAGCGGGAAACGCTCACAACGCGTGCCGACAGAACTCTCAAGCACTGGGCATGCATGCTCTAACAAAAACGCACGAATCAAGTGTGTTATCAGGTAACTATGACGCGGATGTACACAAGTCTGTCTAAACAAACGTTCTTTGAATAGCGCTTCAAACAAAACAGTCCCTGAAGACGAAAAGAGGATGACTTGTTCTCTAGGCATCTCTTGTGCGTTTGCGGGCCGCACTAGTAGTGATGTCATATTTGATAGCGTTTTAGACACCAGTTCCCACGGAGGAGTTCCCCCTATAATGCGTTAAGACACAGTGCAAGTTCCCTTTTGAAAGAGAACCTGAATTATTTATTCATATGCAAATTCTCTGACTTTGTTTAAATGTCTGAAGGAATTTTACATTGTCATGGTTTAGAAAACACATCAAAATACTGACCACTAAACTCTGGACAACATCTGCAGCACTGAAGATTCATGAACTTTTATTTTCTTAATGTTTTAATAGTGAAGTGATTGTTCAAAGTGATACTTACCGAACTGATCTGGATTCTTTCATCACAGGCAGCAGCTTCTGAAAAACCTTTAGTTTTTCAGTTTTACTGTTTCTTTTAACAAAATTATTAATATCAAACACATCCAGCATCTTCTCTGATGTCAACAACACAAAAACTACAGCTGACCACTGAGATGAAGAGAGTTTGGCTTCCTTTATTCTTCCAGATGTCATATACTGTTGTATTTCCTCCACTAGTGAATGATCACCCAGTTCATTCAGACAGTGGAACAGATTGATGGATTTCTCAGGAGAGTCAATGGTGCTGATCTTCATCTTGATGAACTCAATGGTTTCCTCATTACTGTCAGATCTGCTTCCTGTCTGTTTCATTAGTCCTTGTAGGAGAATCTGATGAGACTCCACTGACAGACCCAGAAGAAACCACAGGAAAAGATCCAGATGTCCATTTTTACTCTGTAGAGCCTCATTCACAGCTCCCTGATGCAGCTCAGATAATGAAACAGTTTCTGATGAATTTTGTCGAAACCAGTCCTTAACTTTAGATCGCAAAGTCTGTTTGAAAATTTGGTCAAACACATTTGTGTTGTTGTTTGTGAAGGAGAGGTGCACATATAGAGCTGCTAGATGTTCCTGAATGCTCAGATGAACAAAGCAGAAAACTTTCCCCTGATACAAGCCCAACTCCTCTCTGAAGATCTGAGAGCACAATCCTGAGTACACTGATGCTTCTGTCACATCAATGCCACACTCTCTCAGGTCTTCCTCATAGAAGATCAGGTTGCCTTTCACAAGCTGCTGAAAAGCCAGTTTCCCCAGTTTGATGATCACGTCTTCATCTTTCACTTTCTTCTCATAGTCCTTCTCGTGTTTGATGTTGGTCTGAAGGATTAGGAAGTGTGTGTACATTTGAGTGAGAGTCTTGGGAATCTCTCCACTCTCTGCTTCACTCAACATCTTCTCTAGAACAGTGGCTGAGATCCAGCAGAACACTGGGATGTGACACATAATAAAGAGGCTCCTTGATGACTTCAGGTGTGAGATGATCCTGTCGGCCAGACTCTGATCACTGATTCTCTTCCTGAAGTATTCCTCCTTCTGTGGCTCACTGAATCCTCGTACCTCTGTCACTCGATGGACACACTCAGAGGGGACGAGATCAGCTGCTGCTGGTCTGGAGGTGATCCAGATGAGAGCAGAGGGAAGCAGATTCCCCACAATGAGGTTCATCAGCAGCACGTCCACTGAGGCTGATTCAGTCACATCACACAACCTCACATCGCTCTGAAAATCCAGAGACAGACGACACTCATCCAGACCATCAAAGATGAACAACACTTTATATTCATCACTGGATATTTCCATTTCTTTTGTTTCAGGGAAAAAGACATGAAGAAGATCTGAAAGACTGAGTGTTTTGTCCTTCATCAAGTTGAGCTCTCTGAAAGGAAGTGGAAATATGAGCTGGACGTCCTGATTCTCTTTCCCTTCAGCCCAGTCCAGGATGAACTTCTGCACAGAGACTGTTTTTCCAATGCCAGCGACTCCCTTTGTCAGCACAGTTCTGATGGGTTTGTCTTGTCCAGGTAAAGGTCTAAAGATGTCACTGCATTTGATCGGTGTGTCCTCTGTTGCTGCTCTCCTGGACTGTGTCTCAATCTGTCTCACCTCATGCTCATTACTGATCTCTCCACTTTCACTCTCTGTGATGTAGAGCTCTGTGTAGATCTCATTCAGGAGTGTTGGGTTTCCCTGCTTTGATATTCCCTCATACAAACACTCAAACTTCTTCCTCAGATTTGATCTCAATGTGTTGAGGACTTCAGAAGGTTTAGAGTCATGGCTGTAAGATTAAAATACCAGATTATTATACAACTTAGAGAAGCAAATAGCCATAAATTACAAACTTGACTATTTGTTTGCTATTTGTATTATGGGTCACAGAACATCATTAGGTTTCTGAAATGTTTAAATTATTAATCATGTGTTTGAGTGATGTGTGATGTGCAGCACTTTAAATTAAACAACAACAAAAGTCCTACATTTTACCTGAAACCAGGATTCATGCTTTTATTAAAGTCTTGTAGTTGAATCACAGGTGTGAACACAGTTTTGTTTTTAACTGGTCTGGATAGAAGATTTGACCTTAAATCAGAATGAAGAGGGTAAAGAATCAGACACACTGATATTGATGTAATTGTGTCATTAACTGACTAACAGGCCAACAGCTTTACAGTGTGTGAATATATTAACAATACAATATCATTAAAGGGGTAGTTCACCCAAAAATGAAATTTCTGTCATTAATTACTCACCCTCATGTCATTCCACACCTGTAAGACCTTTGTTCATCTTTGGAACACAAATTAAGATATTTTTGATAAAATCCGATGGCTCAATGAGGCCAGCAAGATAATTTATACTTTCAGATGCCCAGAAAGCTACTAAAGACATATTTAAAACAGTTCATGTGATTTCAGTGGTTGCTGATGTCAACGTTGTGGATCGAGTGACCCATGGTGGCGGTGGGGTTATGGTATGGGCAGGCGTATGTTATGGATAATGAACACAGGTGCATTTTATTGATGGCATTTTGAATGCACAGAGATACCGTGACGAGATTCTGAGGCCCATTGTTGTGCCATTCATCCAGGACCATCACCTCATGTTGCAGCATGATAATGCACGGCCCCATGTTGCAAGGATCTGTACACAATTCCTGGAAGCTGAAAACATCCCAGTTCTTGGATGGCCAGCATACTCACCGGACATGTCACCCATTGAGCATGTTTGGAGCATGTCAGTATCTTGATATGCCATATCAAGTGTTGCGTTTATAATTTTGTTCAGTGTATAATTTATGTTCTGAAAATGAACAAAGGTCTTACAGGTTTGGAACGACATGAGGGTTAGTAATTAATGACAGAATTTTCATTTTTGGGTGAACTAACTCTTTAATAGCCTGAAACTTGCAGGATTTGAACTTAGAATTTTTTGGTTCCAATACAGATCATTACAAGGTTGTATATTAATAACAATTTAATAAAAATCAAATACTATAAGCATATATTTTATAGAAATAACATACCTGAGATCAGGCTGTTTGTCTTCACTCTTAAACTTTAGTGGTGGATCCATAGACCTGTTACTCTTCATAGACACACAGCTGGACTCTGGGTTTGAACTGTAACAGAGAACAGATTCAGTTTAATCTTTATCATCAGAGCCATAAAGTCTCTTGTATGGAGTTTACACTGTTAATACATGTTCATTTTAGTTTTAAAACAAAATTAAATAAAAAAGCATACAGAACTACAAACTTATATAGTTACAGTATGTTGTGCAGTTTTACTGGAAAGGAGGAAAAAAATCTGTTACCATTGTTCTCCCTGATATTTCCTGATATCACTGACTGACTGTAATAAATGTTGATTCTGTGAGACTTTGTCAGACATGAGGTTCTCTCTCCCCTCCAGACACAGAGCATGACAACACAAGAACGCCTGGCCAATGAACACATAGACCTCGACAAAACACACGAGACAAGACCACATGGCGAGTTGTAAGACTGAAAATATCTTAAGATATTTTAAAACGAACAAAGATATTTGCTTTACTGTTTCAACCCCCTCTCTCTTGCTACAAGGGCCATTTGGAAGGCACAAAGGTGTTGAAGGTGATCAAGGCCTGTAGGCCAAAATGTATATACATCGGGGGTCTACAAATGGTCACACCTTTAGTACAGTGGGGGAAGTTTTAATGTCTTGATTGGTCAGTTTGAATGTCTCATATTTTGGTTTCAGTCACATGGTCAAGGAAGGGATAAAAGAAGATTGTAACTGTTGCTCTGTTTCTTGGATTCTTGGCTTTTCTTGGGCATTCTCTCTGGCCCTCTCTCTCTCTCTCTCTCTCTCTCTTTCTCTCTCTTTCTCTTTCACTCTCTCTCTCTATCTCTCAGGTAACTTTTGACATACACGCTGGGTACAATTAATCGTATATGATTTTATCATCTCATACATCTATTTTGTAATTATTTTAAGTGTAACCATAATCAGATATTGTCATTAAACCCTTTCTATTACAAATGATGCGCTAACTAGTTTTGATTTAGTATTAACATTAATGTGCTCCCTATTTGCAATACAATATTGTCACACTGTAGCAATGCTCTCCCACATATTTTGCTATTATAACTGCGCTTATTTCCGTCGTTGGTATAAGTTGCAGTGGGTGGTTATAGACAAGAAATGTACAGTTTTCTGCCATCTTGCTGATAACGTTTCTTTAGTCGCTCAGCAACCCTACAGCCTGAACCCCTGTAGGAGGTCCACCCTTACAGAGTAAATGAACCCTCAACCCGTGCACTCACAACAAGAGACAAAACATGGAGCATGAATGTCTGAATCCCAACACTGAACCGAAATCGAACTAGACAGAAGTGTCGGGATCTGAACACCACGCTCCGCACACAGTGTATCTCACAGACAGAAGACAAATCTGTAACACCCACACAAAGACAAGACGACATGTCAGAGCTCTGCCACCAAAAGAATAAACCAGACCGAAGTGACAGAACCCTGACATCTGTGCATGTAATGTTCCCTTGTTATAATCGATGAAATGTGTGGGTATCACTTTTGATAATGTAACTGGGTTTGATTTATGTTTCTTTTCTGTAAAAGTAGTTGAATAATCTGTCAATAAAGACCCAAAGACTAATGTGTTGTATTTCTTTTTAATGTTAGTGTGTCTTAAGGCCCGTTCACACCAAGAACGATAACTATAAAGATAACTATAACGATAACTGTATTTGCATCCACACCAACGAACGATAACAGTCTGTTTATTCTAAGCTCATGCGATGCAGTTTCAAAGTGTGTACAACATGTTTTGCTGTTCTTGTTGCATTTGCACGGCTTTAGCCAGCAGATGTCCTCAACATGCTATGTTTCGAGTGAATAGCTAGTGTAATCGATCTAATCTAATAGTGAATTTAGCTGATGAAGTCCATATGGTGGAATAAAAACAACACCAAGTCTTTTTCACTGCAACTTCAAAGGAAGCGAGACAATGTTGCCAAAACTAGTGCTGGATACCTGAGGTCATTTTATGTTATGTTTTATGTTAGGTCACTGCCATTTTAAGGGTTCATGCATTTAAATTAGAATGGATTCTGATTGGCTGTCAGTGTTTTATCGTTCAACAGCTGGAAAAAAAATCGTTCTACAAGTGATCCCAATGATATTATTTCTCTATATCATTATTGTTATAGCTGTGGTGTGGACTGCTATTCTTTTATACTTAGAATGATTTTTAGAACAATATCTTTATTGTTATCTTTAGTTGTCATTCTAGGTGTGAACGGGCCTTTAGAGTAGAAAAAGTTTGTTCGTATTCACATGATGATGTTTGTTGGTTTTATGTTCACAAATTTAGGTCACTGGTTTGGTCAGATTCCTACTACCAGGCCCAGAATATCAATCTTTTATCACATCTTTTATTGAAATGTTATTCTGAGTACCTGAGATCAGGCTGTTTGTCTCCACTCTTAAACTTTAGTGGCGGATCCATAGACCTGTTACTCTTCATAGACACACAGCTGGACTCTGGGTTTGAGCTTTTCTGCTGGATTGAACTGTAACAGAGAACAGATTCAGTTTAATCCTCATCATCAGAGCCATTAAGTCTCTTGTGTGGGGTTTACACTGTTAAGACATATTAATTTTAGTTTTAAAACAAAGTTTAGAGTAGTCAGTAAAGGTTTGTTCTTATTCACATGATGATGTTTGTTGGTTTTATGTTCACAAATTGAGGTCACTGGTTTGGCCAGATTCTACTACCAGGCCCAGAATATCAATCTTTTATCACATCTTTTATTGAAATGTTATTCTGAGTACCTGAGATCAGGCTGTTTGTCTCCACTCTTAAACTTTAGTGGTGGATCCATAGAGCAGTCACTCTTCATAGACACACAGCTGGACTCTGGGTTTGAACTGTAACAGAGAACATATTCAGTTTAATCATTCAGATTACTGTGTTCATTCTTTATGATAGGAACTATATTAATGTAAACACATTCATTTTTCATCAAAAAGCACATTGAGGAAACTTTATTTTTGTATTTAATATTTCATTGTTAGAGTAATAAAGGTTTAGAGTATTAAAGTTTTGCCGCTAGAGGCCGTTATTCAAAACAAAGGCATATTTTGATAACGCAGTGAATGGAATCATGGGAGTTCTCGTCTTCAACACCACAGTTGATGGAAAGCAATCAGACAGGGAATCATGTTCATGGATGAGCAAATGTATTAAAGTTTTATTAAAGTCACTGTGGTAAGAAGCAGGATAGGCTGAGAGCTTGGGACATGAACTCTGTTACAGTTATGTTTGATCACTTAGGGGGCTTTCCCACTGCTGCCGTTTGCCGCCGTCCGAGCCCAGGCGCGATTGTTCCCGCAGCGTTGGTCTGGTTTCACACTCAAATTGATTCTATCGAACCCTGGTGCATTTGCGTTCATCTTACGTCATCACAGACGTGCACGGCGCATGATAGAAAACAGAACGTTGGTCAATAAATTGTTTTTTATTAATTTGGTACTGTTACAGTATGTGCAGCAGAGTAAACGACACCTGTGTTTACTGTAAGTGCGCCACATGTAGACAAATACATGCATAAATGAATAAATGCGCGAATACACTGCAGGCTCACTCCTGCTTGAAACCAAGGTAAATCATCAACACTATCATCTCTTATATGTGTTTTACATTATGTGTTCATTGGCCAGGCGTTCTTGTGTTGTCGTGCTCTGTGTCTGGAGGGGAGAGAGAACCTCATGTCTGACAAAGTCTCACAGAATCAACATTTATTACAGTCAGTCAGTGATATCAGGAAATATCAGGGAGAACAATGGTAACAGATTTTTTTCCTCCTTTCCAGTAAAACTGCACAACATACTGTAACTATATAAGTTTGTAGTTCTGTATGCTTTTTTATTTAATTATAAATACATTATAATCAGCGAAAGGAACGTGCAGTTTACTTTACTTCCTGAACAAGTTCGAGTGCATCCGAACTCAGACCACCTCCTTCAGGTAGTCTCGGGTTTGGCACCCCGGTGCGCACCCGGGTTCGCATGACAGCTTTCACATTAGGGATTTTTCATGCGAACCGTGCCCCGTTTCATACTAAACTGCCAGTGTGAAAGCACCCTTAAATTCACATCATTTCATTCTAATGAAACAACCACAAGTGCTGAATTACTACACATACATGTCAGTTTGATGAATTAAAATTGTGTGAATTTAAAAATGTCAAAACAATCATACTAAAAATACATTTGAGTGTGTTGAAAGTTATGTTTTAAAGTTACTCTGTGCGTTCGCTCAGTGATGGTATAAGACACTTGTTGCACACTACAGTAAATTGATAGACTGATACTAGAATATCATATTAATTAAAGCTGGATGACTTGTGTTGCTAAATGGCATGTAATTAATTTTAAAATATATTTATGATGGAGAAAATGCTGTATTACTGTTACCACAAATAAAGCTCTTTGTGATTATGCTGTTAGCCACTTAATAAAATAGTGTTGTCTCTGAGGTACAAACATGTTACTCACGGTAAATCAAGAAAACATGTGATTCAAACAAAAAGACTAACAGTGTTGAGCTATATAACAAAAAATCGAAGGTAACACCGATATGATGTCATTGACAGGCGACGCAATGACATGGGCCGTTACAATTAAAATAGTTAAAATAGCTGATTTCTCTGGATTTAAACAATGTTGGAAACATTTGGGATAATGTAAGTACACAAGTCAACAAAATATATAGCATTGTTGTAGTGTTTTTTTTTTTAATATATATATATATTTTAATAAACAAACAAAAACAGACAAAAATAGGTTACACATTTTTTTCTTATCTCTGTGATCTGTGTGGGGAGGAATCACAACAGAAACTGTAATCTTTTTCTGTGATGTAACACAATATTTAACAGTGTTTGATGAAAGTACCTGCATCCTGGAGAAAAATCTCCATCTCTGGATCCTTGTGAATCAGACATGATAAAGCCGCAGGAGAATCTGATGAGTTTGATCTCCTCCACTGACTCTGAATGAACAAAACATTCAGACACTAAATTAATTAAACAACCTTCATAATTTAGCTGAACATATCTTGTTGTGAGAGAAAAGGGATCATGTGACTGCGTTAACTCAAGCTCAGTCATACATGTTTACACATGAAAAAATACTTATAGTAAATACTAGTGTTTTTGAACCATACTATAGAAAATTGTAGTATACTGTATATTATAGTATTTACAACACTGTTAATGAATGCTACAGCATACTGTAGTATTAACTATAGTGAACTAACAAACTGTAATAAATACTGTAGTGTACTTTAGTTTTTACTACAGTAAACTGTAGTGTATTGTAGTATAATATACCCTATAGTTGTAGAAAACTTTGTACAGTATTGGGAAAAGTAATTTGTTTACTATAGTTGTTATATTACCACATCAGCTACAGAAATACCACAACAAATTAATTCAATACTTTACTATATTATAGTTCAAAAACACTATACAATTTGCTATCATTTACTATAGTATTTTTTCATGTGCACATATGCTGTTAAACTTCTGAAGAATCACAGACATCATGAAACACAAAAGAAACCCTGAAGTGAAGGTGAAAGAAACCCTTTATTAAAGATTTTATATCAAATGAACAATCACTCAAAATGTCCTCCAGAGGTTCATATTAATATGAGGAAGTCACCACACATGAACACTCACCTCGATCAAACTTTTACAAGATACAGCTTCTCAAATCCTCCAGCTTTAACATCATAAAGATACACAGAAATTCCTGCATAAACTTTGATAAATGTTTTTTTTCCGTGACGTATTCATACTTCCTGCTTAAAATGACGATTGGTGAAGTCTAACTTGCTTTCGCTTTTGATTTGTGACGAGAGAAAGTGAGAGAGAGAGAGAGAGAGAGAGAGAGAGAGAGAGAGAGAGAGAGAATTGAATTTTAAAAGTTCATTTTATTACAATAAATCATGCATCCGTAATACAATTTTTCCAAAAATGAATTATCCAATTACAACATAAATGCCAAAAAAAAGAAAAAATAGAAAGAAAGAAAAACAGAATTACAACAAATGAGTGAAAAACAGTTCTTCATCGACAAAGCACAGCACTCCATTAACACATCCCTTCATCTCAAATGTTAACAGATCTTTCATTGATTTGTAAAAATGAAAATCAATTAATACTCTTGCTTTTACCATTTTTAAAAACATTAACACTAAATCTTCCCCAGACAACCTTTCAACCTTATTTTAAAAAAAAATAAAAGTTATCATAGAGAACACTTCATTGAAAGAACTGAACAATTTTTGTAGGACCTAAAATAAAGGCTTCAGTGTATCAAACTTGAGCATTAGGGTTTACAGTGTAAAAGTGCTTCACTCTTGTTCCAGTTAACCTTAGCTGATGAAATCATTCTAAAATCTTCTAAAACAACCATTAAAAAACCTTCACATCATTTTGCCCATTGATTAAAACAATCACATCATCAACATAAGCTGACAAACAAATATTGTTTTTACAAGTTGTTAAAAATAAATCACAAATATTTTTTCTCAAACGATGCAACAACGGTTCTATAGCAATTGAATACAACATTCCAGATAATGAACACCCCTGCCTAACACCCCTACAGACCTTAAATGGAATGCATAAGCCACCGTTTATTTTAAGTACACTCTCAACGTCACCATAAAGCACTTTCACCTTATCAATAAAATCTTTACAAAACCCAAATGCCTTTAAAGTTCTCCACAAATAAACGTGTTCAACTCTATCAATGCTTTTTCTTGATCTATTGAAATAAGTCTGATATCAATGTTAAGCAACTTGGAGACATCAAAGTATCCCGAATCAAAGCAATATTGTCAAAAATGGATCTAACGGGAACACAATAGGGCTGATCCGGATGCACCACCTGATCTATTGCCTCTTAGATAACCTATTAGCTAGCACCTTAGAAAGCAATTTATAGTCAGAGCAAAGTAGTGAAACAGGACGCCAGTTCTTGATGTCCATAAGGTCTCCTTTTTTGGGGAGGAGCGTGATGACTGCTCTGCGGCAGCTCAACGGCAACCTGCCTGAGCACAAGCTGTCAAGCACCTGCAATAAGTCCTCTCCAACCTCAGTCCAAAAGAATTTATAAAATTCGACAGGTAGTCCATCAATTCCTGGAACTTTACCAGACTCCATGTCTTGCAGAGCCTTATGCAACTCCCCCATGTTTACCGCACCCGAGAGCATCGCATTAGCCCCCTGTGACTTACGTCAATCCATCAAAAGACTCTTTCAGAACCATGTCCTGCTCCTAGCTCTTGTATAAATTTTCATAAAAAATCACAAGCTCTAGCTCATATTTCTGAGTGACTATGTAAAACAGCTCCTGCCTCAGAATGCAGGGCATGCAAAAAACGTTTCTGCCCATTCTTCTTTTCAAAGCTAAAAAAATATTTGGACGGCACATCCATCTGTTCAATACTTATGTAACGGGACTGGACCAGAGCCCCTTGTGCTTTCAACCCCAGTAGATCAGCAAGCTGAGTTTTTCCTGTTTGAGAGCCTCTCTGTATAACTTTGATCTCCTGTTGAATCAGCTAAACTTTGAAATTTAATTATTTCTGCCTCCAAGGCCCTCATGGAATTATTTAGCTCTCTGGTGACATTGCAGGTGTACTGTTGACACAGTTGCTTTATTTGGATCTTTCCAAAATCCCACCATTGTTGTAAACTCTGAAAAGAATCTTTTGTCTTTTTAAAATCTTCCCAAAAAATTTGAAAACATCTTTAAAGTCCTGGCTACACAACAAATTTGCATTGAAATGCCAGTAAGCACTCATGGTTTTAATTTGATTTAAAATGAAAAAACAATACCATATTGTGATCAGAAAAACTAACTGGTGAGATGTTACAACTTTTAAAAATACTCAAATGAATGGTTAAAACTACAAAATCTATCTGATCTGGCAAGAGATAAAACACTGAGCCCATATATATTGTCTCTGTCCATTGTGAAAATGGCTCCAGATGTCACATAATTCATGCATATTAACAATCTTAATAAGTGTAACGCCCCGCCAGCAGAGGGAGCCCTCTCCCGAGTACTGACTGTATGCCGCTCCTTCTGCTTCACTGGTTACTTCCTGTTTGGTGGACATTTAAGCATGGCCTTGCTCTTTGTACATCGTGAAGTATTGCCAGCCTGTCTGCCTTACCGAGCGCTTTCCCATTGCTATTATTTTGCCTTATTGTGTATGACCATTGCCTGTTTCACCTGTTTACTGCCTTTTGGATTGCCCACTGTTCTGTTGCCTGGATTGGACTGCCTTACTGTGTTTGTACCTCTGCCTGCTTCACGTTTTCGATTATTTGCCTGCTGTTTTGGATTTGTTTGCTGTGGATACATTAAACACTGCACATGGATTCTAATGCCGCCTCAGCGTCCTTACATAATACTTCGCCTCCAAAGAATCCAGCAGATGTTACGAATCTACAGGCCGCGTTCGCTTATCAGAGCGACGTTCTCAAGGAGTACCGTGATCAACTGGCTAAAGCTCAAGTGGCTAATGACTACCTCACTCAGTATTTGCGATCGCTACCACCGCCTATGCCCAGAAAGGTAAGCTTTGCATTACCTGACAAGTTTAATGGTTTGGCTGAGCAATGTAAAGGTTTCATACGCCAAGTAGAAATCTTTTTCATGCATCAGGGAAGTGACTTTGATTCAGAAGAGAAGAAGTGTGCATTCCTCATGTCATTGCTAACGGGCAAAGCGATCGAGTGGGCCGCTGCAGTTTGGGAAACTGATCGCTTGTTCCAAACATCCTACCCATACTTCATAAAACAACTTAGAGATGTGTTTGAATACCCAGCAGGGGGCAAGGATGTTTCCACTCGTTTAATGCAGCTAACTCAAGGCCGCAGATCCGCCGCTGAATATGCTATTGAGTTCAGAACACTTGCTGCTCAGAGTGGTTGGAACGATGTGTCACTCAAAGCCCTGTTTCGTCGCAGTTTGAATATGGAGTTACAGGCAGAGCTTGCATGTAAGGGTGAAGATCACTCCTTTTCTGAGTATGTCACATTAGCCATCAAGATTGACAATCTCATGCATACTCATCGCCCTCAAAGCAAGTCAACGAGACCCATGCATACCTCGCAAGCTACACAGACTCAAGCCACGCCATTGATCATGCCAGTCCTGAGCCCATGCAGCTAGGGGTCACGAGATTATGTACTGATGAGAGATCAAGACGATTGATTCAGAATCTATGTTTCTACTGCGGTAATGCAGGTCACTGCAATGCAGTCTGTCCTCTCAAAGCCCGGAGAAACTACGCTGACAACAGCCAAGTAAGTGTTGACAATATTTCAGTTACCAACGCCAAATCTCACTACTACTGTCACGATTACTGCTGAAAATGGCTCCTTTGAATTCACAGCGCTGATTGACTCTGGCTCAGCATTAAACTTAATTCATCAGGACCTCATTACAACATTCAACATTCCAGTCCAACACTGTGAACCTCCACTCAAGGTAAACACCGTTAACAACAAACCCATTGGAGATGGCATCACTCAACTAACTCTGCCCATGAAAATGCAAGTAGGACTATTTCACCAAGAAACCATCACCTTCTACGTCCTTGATTCTCCGTGCCATGAAATCATCCTTGGATATCCATGGCTATCTGTTCAACATGGTGAGATCATACATTGGTCACAATTCTGTTTTTCTAATTGCCTGAGTAACACCATTACCAAGTCTTGTTTTACCACCAGCATAGAGAGTCCAGAATGTAAGCCAGTCACCATACCATCATGCTATCAAGAACTTCAGGAAGTCTTCAGCAAAACCAAAGCCACTCAACTGCCACCTCATCGTCCATGGGACTGTGCCATAGATCTCCTACCAAATGCCATACCACCGAAAAGTAAAGTATATCCTCTGTCACGTCCAGAAAGTCAAGCTATGGAAGAATACATCGAGGAAGCTCTCAATTCCGGTTTCATTCGTCCATCCACTTCCCCAGCAGCTGCAGGCTTCTTTTTCGTCGAGAAGAAGGATGGAGGACTTCGTCCATGCATTGATTATCGAGGTTTGAACAATGTCACAGTTAAGTTTCGCTATCCTCTACCACTAGTTCCTGCAGCACTTGAACAACTCAGAGAAGCTAAAATATACACCAAGCTAGATCTTAGAAGTGCTTATAACCTCATTAGAATCAAGGAAGGTGACGAGTGGAAGACTGCATTTTTGACCACTAGGGGGCACCATGAATACCAGGTCATGCCGTATGGGCTAGCCAATGCACCTGCAGTCTTCCAGTCCTTCATTAATGAGATCTTCAAGGACATTTTGAACAAATATGTTGTGGCTTACATAGACGATATCTTGATTTATTCCAAGTCTGAGGAAGAACACAAGGATCATGTCAGAACTGTACTCACCAGACTGTTAGAGAATAAACTCTATGTCAAGGCAGAAAAATGTGAGTTCCATGTACAACGAACATCTTTCCTAGGGTACAACGTCAGTCATCAAGGTGTGGAAATGGACAACTCCAAGATCACGGCAGTCACTGAATGGCCCCAACCCACTACAGTCAAGGAACTTCAGCGCTTTCTGGGGTTTGCCCATTTCTACCGACGCTTTATACGCAACTACAGCATCACAGCAGCACCACTAACATCCCTACTAAAAGATAAACCCTCAAAGTTGAAATGGACAGATCACGCCACACAAGCATTTACCAACCTCAAGCACAGCTTTACGACTGCACCAATCCTAAAACATCCCGATCCCAATTTACCATTTGTGCTGGAAGTTGACGCATCCGATTGTGGAATAGGTGCAGTGCTCTCTCAACGCCACGGACAACCAGGCAAGCTTTTCCCTTGTGCTTGCTTTTCTAGAAAACTCACGGACGCTGAGCGAAACTACGATGTTGGCAACAAGGAGCTTCTAGCTATGAAGGCAGCCATCGAAGAATGGAGACATTGGTTGGAAGGTTCCACTCACCCCTTCCAGGTAATCACAGATCACAAAAACCTTGAATACATAAAAAGTGCAAAAAGATTAAATCCTCGCCAGGCTCATTGGTCCTTGTTCTTTACCAGATTCCAGTTCACTGTGACCTACCGTCCTGGTAGTAAGAACAGCAAAGCTGACGCTCTCTCCAGGAGACATGATCACCCACAGGCGGAGAACCAACCTGAATCCATCTTGCCACCATCCATCATCATCGCACCAATCACTTGGGATCTGATGGATGAAATTCAAAGAGAACATAGCAATGAACCCAAACCACAAGGCTGTCCTGCTAACAAACATTATGTTCCTTCCAGGCTTCGACTCCGAGTCATGCAATGGGTCCACACGTCACTTTGCTCTGGGCATCCAGGTATCTCACGAACACTACACCTCATGCAAAATTCCTTCTGGTGGCCATCTATGGTTAAGGATATAACAAATTACGTCAAGTCATGTTCAGTGTGTGCACAGTCTAAAAACCCCCAAAGAACTTCCATCTGGTCTATTACAACCATTGCCCATACCTCAAAGACCTTGGTCACACCTTTCAGTAGACTTTGTCACTGACCTGCCCCCATCTAATGGGTTTACCACGATCCTAGTAATCATTGACCGCTTCTCTAAAGCTTGCAGACTCATTCCTTTAAAGGGTCTTTCCACAGCTATGGAAACCGCTCAAGCAATGTTCCACCACGTCTTCAGGGTTTACGGTATCCCCGAGGATATTGTCTCTGACCGAGGAACCCAGTTCACGTCTCAGGTATGGAAAGCATTCTGCAAACAACTTGATATTAATGTCAGTCTAACTTCAGGCTACCATCCGGAATCCATCGGGCAAGTGGAGAGGCTGAACCAAGAGATCGGCAGATACCTCAGGTCATACTGTGGGCGTGAACAGCATCGGTGGTCAGAGTTTCTACCATGGGCAGAGTATGCGCAGAACTCATTGAGGCACTCATCCACTGGTCTTACACCGTTCCAATGTGTCCTAGGATACCAACCCCCTATGTTCCCGTGGTCTGGAGAACCGTCCCTTGTACCTGCAGTCGATGACTGGATTCGCCGTAGCGAGAGGGTGTGGGACAGCGCTCACATACGTCTACAAAGAGCTGTCAGGAATCAGGAGATTCAAGCCAATCGACGACGTTGCCCACATCCTCCCTACCAACCTGGACAAAGGGTCTGGCTCTCTACATGGGACCTCAAGCTACGGCTACCCAGCAGGAAGCTCAGTCCAAGGTACGTAGGCCCATTCAAGATCTTGAGACAGATTAATGCGGTCACTTATGAGTTAGAGCTTCCTGTTAACTATCGCATCTCTCCCTCCTTCTATGTTTCCCTCCTGAAACCGGTCCACCCGGATGCTGACCCCAACGTCGAGAACCGAGAGCCACCTCCACCGCTGGACATTGATGGAACCCCGGCATATGCGGTAAAGGAGTTGTTGGACTCCAGACGGAGAGGGGGTCAGCTCCAATACTTGGTGGACTGGGAGGGATACGGACCTGAAGAGAGATCCTGGGTAGCCGCTCACGACATTCTGGATCCATCACTAATTGAGAAATTTCATCGAGCAAGACCCGATCGTCCAGCACCGCGGCCACGGGGACGTCCACGTAGAGCGCCAGGAGTCTGTAACGCCACGCCAGCAGAGGGAGCCCTCTCCCGAGTACTGACTGTATGCCGCTCCCTCTGCTTCACTGGTTACTTCCTGTTTGGTGGACATTTAAGCACGGCCTTGCTCTTTGTACATCGCGAAGTATTGCCAGCCTGTCTGCCTTACCGAGCGTTTTCCCATTGCTATTATTTTGCCTTATTGTGTATGACCATTGCCTGTTTCACCTGTTTACTGCCTTTTGGATTGCCCACTGTTCTGTTGCCTGGATTGGACTGCCTTACTGTGTTTGTACCTCTGCCTGCTTCACGTTTTCGATTATTTGCCTGCTGTTTTGGATTTGTTTGCTGTGGATACATTAAACACTGCACATGGATTCTAATGCCGCCTCAGCGTCCTTACAATAAGACAATCACGTGAAGGCATATGAGGCTCAATATGATTTCTATCATTACAATTTTCTGTACAATTAAAATCTCCACCTAGAAATAAATATTCCTCAGTACTACAGTTTTGTAGAGTAGAACTGAGTGCATATAAAAACACCAATCTCTCTGCCGCTGAAGTTGGTGCATAAACACAAATAAAAACAAAAACATAATTCTCTACAACTACTATTTTTAACAGTCTTCCTTTCACAATTTCTTCGGCTTGATAAGAGACTGGACAAAAATTCTTTGCAAACAAAACCCCTACACCTCCACTAAGCGTGGTGTTGTGACTAAGGACAGTAATAACCTCCCACTCCTGCATCCAGTCAGCACCATTTTTAACATTGCTATGCATTTCTTGGATAAAAATAACATCAATTATTTTCTGTTTAATAACTTCAAACAATTCAGCTCTCTTTCTACTATCTCTTGCACCTTTACATTCAATGATGCAATACAAACTTCCATTTAAGTAAGAAAAAACCACCACATTAAAAAGAGACAACCAAAATTCACATTCGTTGTTTTAAGCTTTCTCATAGCCATCATTTAACTCAATGTTGAGCTTTCGCACTATTTTCTTTAGCTGATACACTTCTTTATTTGAGAAGCACCCCTCAGCCATTAAAATCTTTGTTTTTTCCAAAAACTGTCCTACATCTGGAAAATATTCATTAACAAAAACCCCTCTCTTATTCTTTGTTGATTTAAGGAACAGTTTAATATCGACAACATCATAACTGCGACAGGAAAACTCACTTTGTGACAAAATGCCACTTGAATCAGATAACTCGCTGTCACTTTCTGAATCATTCATATCTTCCAGATCTACTTTCTTTGGTTGTCGAGAGTCATGCACTTTATCTGACTTCCTTTTCAGTGGCACCTTAAACACTGTTTGCTTCATTTCAACTTTATTACCATCAATCTCCTGAACATTTCCAACATCACCCTGCAAATTCACATTGTCACTTGGCTCCCCTTTATCTAACTCAATTTCAATACCTTTCTCGTTATTCATGCTTTTAGAACCCGTCCCCATCGAAACTACTCGCCGTTTCAGTGGTTTGGTCCCCCTCATTCTCAATCACCTGCGCGGTCGTTGATTCCACACCGGCTGACGTTGTGGCCTCATCGGCCATCTGCTCAACAGCATTAGCTGCACTATCCCCATTCGCATCAGTTAAGCGATCATTTTCCACCCTTTTATTAGGACAAACACAGACCAAATGTCCAACTTTTCCACATCCGAAACATTTGATTTTATCAGTGCTTACAGAAATCACATAATCAAAATCATCTACATGGAAATTAAATGTGTGAAAGGCCGTGAGTGTTTAGGGTGCCATTTGGGACAGGGCCTCAGTATCAATCATCTTTGGCCCTGTCCCAAATGGCACCCTAAACACTCACAGCCTTACTGCGAGTCCGCACTTTCGTGATGTAACATCGCTTTGACTGTCGGGAAGAAGTCTGCCGCGGAGCTCGCACCAGTGCGCATCAGCAAAATCGGCCGCAAATGAGGGCGCTCATGAGCACCCTTCTGAAGCCTAAAATTGACAAATGGGACACCCTATGGTCTCGTGGACTTAACGGACATGCGCACGAGGCAGCCATTGTAAGTCCACAAGACCGCAAGTGCATAGAAGTGTGCCATTTGGGACAGGGCCTTTCTCTCTCTTTCTCTAAACTCTGCCGAGAGATAAAACGGTCTGATCCAAACACAAGCCTAGAAGCTCAACACCAAAACATGCAAATATTAGAAAATAAATTTGGATATTATAAGACAGTTTAATAATTTAAAAAAGCATTTTGTCGCTGTAGTGTGTATGTCGCCCTCTTTTGATAGAAAACAAACGAACAACAATATTTCTTTTTTCTTTTTTTTTCTTTTTTTTTTTTAATGCGACCAAATTTCATTAAAGGGACAGGTGGGTCACCCAGAAATTAAAATTCTGTCATTAATTACTCACCCTCTAGCTATGCAACTTCAACAAAGGTAAAGACATCATTACAGTAATCCATGTGACTCCAGGTTTAACCTCAATTTCATGAAGTGACGCGATTGATTTGTTTGCGCAAACATAATTTACACTTTATTTACCAGACAATATACAAGACTGCAGTTCATGAAAATGGCCACCAAGTGTAGACAAAATTAAACTTTTCAAGATCCATCACTACGTAAAATTAAAATCTCTATTTTCAGAATTTTAATGTTTATTGTTGCATCCTCAGTTCCCATTTGTTCTCTGTAGGAAAACTGACGGTTGTCCAGCTGTCCACAAGGAATATGTAAGTACCCTTTTTTATTATTTTAGGGCAATTAGCCTAAAATAATTTAGAGCTAATAATTCAGTATTTTTGGATACTGGTATGAATCTCTATGAATAGGGCACAACATTTCTATCAAGTAAATATTGAAACAATCTTCACAGAACAGTCTTCAGCTGACATATACTGTCTTTAAGGACCTTCCCCTCCCCTTCCCTTACGAAAAAGAAGTTTATTCAAGTGTGCTATTAGTATACTTCTTTTAAACTAAAAATAAGAAAGTATACTTTCAGTCTACTTTTTATATACTTCTCTGAAATATACTTAAAAATTGCAATTAAGTATACTTGACTTATACTGACAGAAAAGTCTAAGTTTATTTGACGTATACTTGTACTCAGTCTTTTGATGGAGATATACTTAAAATTATAATCAAGTATTCAAAGTATACTTGGCTTATAGTTGTGTTTAATCTTTTGATTGAGTAGCGTATTATACATTTTTCACATAGTTTTACATACTGTCTTATAAGCTTACATTGTTTGAAAATATTGATTTATAAAAAAAAAAAAAACAGATGTTCCTAATTCTGAGTATCTGAATTTTTGTCTAGGCTAGTCCACTGATAGTGTACATAGGAATTTACTTAAAATCTACTTTACTCTTTCCCTGCCACTGACTGAATTTTTAGGCTATCAGTGTTTTTACTGTTATACGGTAGGGGGGCGCTATTGCAAATCTTCTGAAAGAGTACAGAATCTCTGGATCAAAACACAGGAGAAGAAGAAGCTGAAACAAGCGATAGAAGATTGCTCACGCAAATGTAAAATAACTCAATCATCAAACATGAAACAGCATGTAAATCAAAACTGCCTAACGTTACTAAATGAAATGTTGACCCAGGACGAGCTACAGGATTGTGAAGCTTTGGGTGTGTTGATGGACTCAGCTTTTTGTTTAAAATGTTGCCCCTTTTTTAATGAAATTTACCCACATTTAAGTGTTGCTAAAAAATGATTCATGAAGCTACAATAAAATGTTTTTGAAATGGAAAGAGTTAAAGTACAGTTAAAGGTATAGTTCAAGTACAAAAATAATACCTAAATAGGAACATAGTAGTATACTTAAAGTGCAAAAATAATATATAAAAAGTAAACTATAAGTGTGATGTTATGTTCACTTAAAGAAAACTTACAAGTATACTTGCACTAAACTAGTAGTTTACTGAAAGTATACTTCAAAGTGTACTTTCATGTACTACTAGTATTAAAATTGTAAACTACTAGTATATTTATAAGTAGCTGTGAACTAGTTGTGCACTTAAAGTTTACTACTGTTACACTTATAGTACACTTAAACGTATACTTCAATTGGGCCCATTTAGTCCCAAGCAGTACTGAAATAGTACACTTACAAGTTTACTACTAGTACACTAGTATACTACATAAAGTATACTTAAAATTATAGTTGAACATTTCTTAAGTATACTTTATAAAATCAACTTGAAGTATACTTCTTTTTGGTAAGGGTTAACAAGATTAGCTACAACCTCGCTCTCTGTCTGTCACACTTATGTTCAGTTAGTTTCAGTTTTCATGGACTCCATTATCATTAAACTCCGCATTTGAACTTTACCTTTATCGACGTGTGTTTACCAGCAACACTGCTAACTCTGTCAGTGTTGTAGGGTCCCCGATCTTTGCTAAACTACACACATTATTCATGGGCACATTATGGTCATCTGTATTAAATCTACTATAAAACTGATTCAGTTCATTTGAAGAAATTATAAAATCAGAAGGAAAACTTTTTATTCCCATCTCTGCTAATCATAACATTAATAAAGGGTTAGTTCACCTAAAAATGGAAAAAGAATGGTCATTTTCTCACCCTCATGTCATTCCAAACCTGTGAGACTTTTGTTCATCTTCAGAACAAAGATGATTTAATAAAATCGGAGAAATTTCTGTTCCTTCATTGACGGTCCACGCAACTACTACTCGTAAAACGAATCTATATGAATTGAGCAGTTCTGTCAAAATTTTCTGAAGAGGTGCGATCGCTTTATATGATGAAAATATAAAGTTATATTACGATGAACAGATAAAGTTATACAATAATATTAACAGCCAAGCTGTTGTAAAGGTCGGAAATTTTAAAAATCTTTGATAGTTTATGGAGAATCATTTGAACTAGAAAATATGGACTGTATCTACAGACGTGGACAAAATTTTTGGTACCCTTGATAAATATGATCAAAGATGACTGTAAAAATAAATCTGCATTGTTTATCCTTTTGATCTTTAATTCATAAAATTAGCAAAAATATAACCTTTCATTGAAGGAAAAGAATTGAAAGTGGGGGGGAAATCACATTATGAAATAAATGTTTTTCTCCAAAACACGTTGGCCACAATTATTGGCACCCCTAGAATTGTTTATGACTAAAATATCTCTGAAGTATATTCCCATTCATATTTACATTTTTTTTTAGCACATCAGGGCGATCATGAACATAAAATTGTCCAGCCATGACTTCCTGTTCCACAGGAGTATAAACATGAGGAAACACAAAGGCCAAATTCCCTTAATCATTCATCACAATGAGAAAAACCAAAGAATATAGTTCTGATGTGCAGCAAAAGATTGTTGAGCTTCACAAAATAGAAAGTGGCTGTAAGAAAATAGCTTAAGCATTGAAAATCCCCATTTCCACCATCAGGGCAATAATTCAGAAGTTCCAATCAACTAAAGATGTTACAAATCTGCCTGGAAGAGGACGTGTGTCTAAATCGTCCTAATGCGCGGTGAGGAGGAAAGTTTGAGTGGCCAAAGACTCTCCAAGGATCACAGCTGGGGAACTGCAGAGATTAGTTGAGTCTTGAGTCTCAGAAAGCCTAAAAAATTATCAAACAGCACCTACATCACCACAAGTTGTTCGGGAGGGTTTCAAGAAAAATCCTCTGCTCTCATCCAGAAACAATCTCCAGCATATTCAGTTGTCAGACGTGACTGGAACTTCAAACGGGACCAGCTTCTATTGTCAGATGAAACTAAAAAAAGAGCTTTTTGGCAGCAAACCCACCAGATGGGTTTGGTGCACACATGGATAAAAAGTACCCCATGCCCACGGTTAAATATACTGCTGGATCTTTAATGTTGTGGGCCTATTTTTCTGCTGGAGGTCCTGGACATCTTGTTCAGATACATGGTATCATGGATTCTATCAAATACCAACAAATAAAAATCAAAACCTGACCGCTTCTGCTTGAAATCCAATAATGGGCCGTGGTTGGATCTTCCATCAGGACAATGATCCAAAACAAACATCAAAACCAACACAAAAATATGTCACTGAGCACAAAATGCAGCTTCTGCCATGACCATCCCAGTCCCCTGACCTGAACCCAAAAGAAAATGAGTGGAGTGAACTGAAGAGAAGCACCACCAACATGGAGATGGGAATCTGAAGGATCTGGAGAGATTCTGCATGAAGGAATGGTCTCTGATCTCTTGTCAGGTGTTCTCCAAACTCATCAGGCATTACAGGTGAAGACTCAGAGCTGTTATCATGGCAAAAGTAGGTTGCAAAAAGTATTGAATAAAAGGGTGCCAATAATTGTGGCCAACGTGTTTTGGAGAAAAACATTTATTTCGTAATGTGATTTTCCCCCTACTTTCAATTCTTTTCCTTCAATAAAAGATTATATTTTTGCTAATTTTATGAATTAAAGATCAAAAGGATAAACAATGCAGATTTATTTTTAGTCATCTTTGATCATATTTATCAAGGGTACCAACAATTTTGTCTACATCTGTATAAGACGTCTATGCAGAGACTATATATTTTGAGGAAATTAAGTAGTTTTGGTTTGAGCAAAGACGTGCTTATATAGATCTTATTGAGAGCGTCCTGAGGTAAAGACAAATTTCCATGTAAATGGACAGTAAAAATATTTCATTTAATTTCATAATTCCTGTTAAGTTTGTTTGAAAGGCAGTTCTTTTCCTTATAATATAAAGTGAGGAATTAAGCAAAAGTGACTCTCATCATCACTGCTTTTTGTTGTTGGCTTTAGAAATACTTTCCATCAAGAGGAATAAGTGTCAACATAGAGGCAGGAGGAAAAAAACAAGAAACCAGTAAAAGAATGTAAAGATTTTGATGGAAACTTTAATAGCTCATCACATAAAAAATAGATAAATAATACAAATATTTTACAGAAATAAATGTTCAGTAAAATTATTTGCATAATATTTTTTACCCTCTGCTGGTAGACAAATTTACAACATCTGTCTCTTCTGTAGTCAGATTCTTTAATAAAACTTGTAAAAACTTTTCCCAACACTGTCTGTATTGCACAATAAATCTGTCTATGACTTGTTTTTTTTTACTTTGCTTTAATCGTTTGCTGTGTATTTTGAGTGTTACACCATCTACATTATAATCAATATCTAACAAATTTGAAACAATAAAAAAGTTGCTATTTTCAGCACTCATTTTCATGAGCATTACTATAAAATTCAAGCACACACATCAGTGTGATCGCTGTGTGTCTCTGTGTCTTCATCTCTGTAGCGGCTCCTTATTCACCATCAGCTGATCCTGAGGAAACTGAACTGACGTCTAAATACTGAGAGTCCTACAATAAAACACAAACAGTCACATATGAGTATGAGACATTACTGCTGTCACATCACATCAGGAGATGGAAACTGCAGGAAACTGCTAATAGATTAAAGGGTTAGTTCACTCGAAAATTAAATTTCTGTCATTAATTTCTCACCCTCATGTCGTTCCACACCCGAAAGACCTTCGTTCATCTTCAAAACACAAATTAAGATATTTTTGATGAAATCCGAGAGGTTTTTTATCCTCCATTGGAAGCAATGAAATTACCACATTCAAGGTCTAAAAAAGTAGTAAAAACATTACATAGTCAACGTGACTACAGTGGTTCAACCTTAATGTTATGAAGCGACGAGAATACTTTTTCAGTCAGCATTCAGACATAAACACTGAAGCTCTGCAATGTAAATAGCGTAGCAGAATGACAGGGGAGAGACAGATTTGTTGAATAAAGTCAAGTCACCTTTATTTATATAGCGCTTATTACAATGCAGATTGTGTCAAAGCAGCTTTACAGTGATAACTGGTATATAATTTTGGCTGCACAGCAGCTCTTAAAGAAAATGGTGTCAATGCAGGCAGATGCAAAGCACTGTTGAGTATCAAATGTCAAATGTCAAGAATAAAGTCATTTTTTTGTTTTGTTTTTGCGCACAAAAAGTATTTCTCGCCGCTTCATAACATTAAGGTTGAACCACTAGTCACGTTTACTATTTTAACCATGTATTTACTACTTTTTTAGACCTTGAATGTGGTAATTTCATTGCTTATATTGGAGGATAAAAAAACCTCTCGGATTTCATCAAAATATCTTAATTTGTGTTCTGAAGAAGAATGAAGGTCTTACAGGTGTGGAACAACATGAGGGTGAGTAATTAATGACAGAAATTTCATTTTTGGGTGCATTAACCCTTTAATAACAGTAAATAATCAACAACTCTCTCTTAATCACTTACACACAGAGACACTGTATGAGATGAAAATATTCATAGATCATATTCATCATAAAACACTTATTAAAAACAGTTTACAGAGACTAAAGTGGAGCTGAATTATTATCTTATATTCTCCAGTTACACACACATGAGGCTGTTACTGAACTTGAGTCGATTTAAAGGCTTTAAATAAAAATATACTCACAATAGTATAATGTATCCAGTTTATAATGTGGATCATCCTTCAGATCAGAGAGCATCTTCTTTCCTGATTGTCCTAGTTTATTCCTAGACAGATTCAGATCTCTCAGGTGTGAGGGGTTTGATCTCAGAGCTGAAGTCAGAGCAGCACAACCTTCATCTGTGACGCCACAGTCACTCAACCTGTAGAGAACAATGACACAGTTTAAATAGTAATTCAAGTGTCTGTAGTTTGTTATTCACTCTGGTCTCAGATCAGGAGAGGAGATATAATGACAAGCATTGCCACATACTGAAACTGTCATGTGCTTCAGGACTGAACAGACACACAGAGTTGAATGTGAGATATTGTTTCATAGTGATATAAGGATGGTTCTGACTGGAGAAACAGTCTCTTGCACCTCTAATGCACTCCTACAGGAGGACATTTGTTCCACAGGATCCACGTGTTTCCATTACATATCATTTATTAACTCTTGTGATCAAACACATAATTGTGTGTTGTTTGGTCTCATCTGGCAGCTTATAAACTGAATAAAAATGTGGTGAACTCAATAGAGACATTCAGTGTCCTAATGTACAAAGTAAGAACTATTGCCTTCACATCCATTGAGATCATGTTCCTCCAGATCATCACCCATTTACCTCCAGGCTACAGCTCTACACTGTATTTTACAGTTAAATTCATGCCATGCTTTATGACATCTATGAGAACACAATGAGCTCAGATGATTTCAGAACAAGAAGAAAATAAGATGGAAATTAAAAGAGAAGAGCAGGTGAAGGAGTATTAATCATTATTTGTGCTGAGATTTAGCGTGTTTAGTGAGCATTTATTTTACAAGTTGATTTTAGTTTTAGAATATTAACATTAAAGGACACATTGTACTGAGGACAAAGACGTGTGAATATCAGAGAGATGATCTTACCACAGTATCTCCAGTTTACAGTGAGAATCCTCCAGTACAGCAGACAGCAGCGTGACTCCTGAATTTCCTAGTTTATTCCTAGACAGATTCAGATCTCTCAGGTGTGAGGGGTTTGATCTCAGAGCTGAAGTCAGAGCAGCACAACCTTCATCTGTGATGCCACACTTCCTCAACCTAGATAACAATGACACTCTCTTCAGTCTCTCAAATAGAATAAGACCAAATCAGTTATCAGTTAGTGAATCCATTATTAAAGAGAAAGTACAAACTTAAAGCGCAAAACAATGTGTGAGAAATCTGTGTGTGTGTGTGTGTGTGTGTGTGTGTGTGTGCTCGTAATTTGGGTAATTTTGTTGCGCATTTATAAAGCCAATTCGGCTGTGTGTTATAGTTTTTCTAACAGCTAGATGGTGCCAGAGCATGACTATTAAAAAAGCATTTATTTAGCTGTCAACAAAAATTTATTTTTAATTTTACTTAATTGTTCTTACTGCCATTTTAAGTTGTTTTAATGGGTTTCCCTTTACATATTTAAATATGTTTTTCATAACTTGCAGTTTGTTTCCTTGATGTTTAAATTCCATTAGTATAGAAAACTGACAGTGCAGATTGCATACTGGAAACCATTGTAATTATTACTCAAGTTTATGGAAATTTGGGTTTTTTAAGAATTCACTGACAGCAGCCCCTTCACAAAGTTTTGCTTAGTTCCCCCAGAAGAGTAGGATCGGCACTGCTGAGGAGCAGCTCATGTGTTCAATCATTTACAGCTCAATCAGCAGCAGAAAGAGGCTGAACACTTCAAATATACTTTACATTGTGATTCATGTGTGAGAGTCAAATATGATCTTACCACAGTTTCTCCAGTTTACAGTGAGGATCCTGTAGTACATCAGACAGCAGATTCACTGATTTTCCTATTTTATTCCTAGACAGATTCAGTTCTCTCAGGTGTGAGGGGTTTGATCTCAGAGCTGAAGTCAGAGCAGCACAACCTTCATCTGTGATATTACAATCACTCAAACTGTAGAGAGATGAAAATCAAATAGTATAATAAATAGTTAAACACTATCAAATACTGTAGCTATCCAGCAACTCTTAGCAACTTAATTGTTCATCTCACAGTAAAATTTACATGTTACGTTTTGGTCAACTTGAAGCTAAAGATCAGGTAAATGTTTAATCGTCCATCTGACTATTAATATTAAAATGTATGACTCTGCAATGTTAACCACACATCAAATGTTTTAGGAGGTTTGAGTTACTTGATAAATGAGCTGTTTCTCCAATTCTGTTTAGTCTTCATTTCTTTTATGTCATTTATTTAAAAACAAATATTTAAATATTTAAATTCCTTCTTTATGTGCAAAAATATTCAACTGAATTAAATCAGTAAACCTGAATTATTTATTCATACACAAATTCTCTGACTTTGTTTGAATGTCTGAAGGAATTTTACATTGTCACGGTTTAGAAAACACATCAAAATACTGACCACTAAACTCTGGACAACATCTGCAGCACTGAAGATTCATGAACTTTCATTTTCTTAATGTTTTAACAGTGAAGTGATTGTTCTCAGTAATACTTACTGAACTGATCTGGATTCTTTCATCACGGGCAGCAGCTTCTGAAAAACCTTTAGTTTTTCAGTTTTATTGTGTTTTTCAACAAAATTATTAATATCAAACACATCCAGCATCTTTTCTGATGTCAACAACACAAACACTACAGCTGACCACTGAGATGAAGAGAGTTTAGCTCCCTTTATTCTTCCAGATTTCAGATACTGTTGTATTTCCTCCACTAGTGAATGATCACCCAGTTCATTCAGACAGTGGAACAGATTGATGGATTTCTCTGGAGAGTCAATGGTGCTGATCTTCATCTTGATGAACTCAATGGTTTCCTCATTGCTGTCTGATCTGCTTCTTGTCTGGTTCATTAGTCCTTGTAGGAGAATCTGATTAGACTCCACTGACAGACCCAGAAGAAACCGCAGGAAAAGATCCAGATGTCCATTTTGACTCTGTAGAGCCTCATTCACAGCCTTCTGATGTAAGTCAGATAAAGTATATGTGAAAAACATTGAGAGGTCAGAAAACACACAAGAGAAAAACTGTGAACCGTTCTGTATAAAAAAGAGGTGCACATACAGAGCTGCTAGATGTTCCTGAATGCTCAGATGAACAAAGCAGAAGACTTTCCCCTGATACAAGCCCAACTCCTCTCTGAAGATCTGAGTGCACAATCCTGAGTACACTGATGCTTCTGTCACATCAATGCCATACTCTCTCAGGTCTTCCTCATAGAAGATCAGGTTTCCTTTCACAAGCTGCTGAAAAGCCACTTTACCCAGTTTGATGATCACGTCTTCATCTGTCACGTTCTTCTCATAGTCCTTCTCATGTTTGATGTTGGTCTGAATGATCAGGAAGTGTGTGTACATTTGAGTGAGAGTCTTGGGAATCTCTCCACTCTCTGCTTCACTCAACATCTTCTCTAGAACAGTGGCTGAGATCCAGCAGAACACTGGGATTTGACACATAATAAAGAGGCTCCTTGATGACTTCAGGTGTGAGATGATCCTGTCGGCCAGACTCTGATCACTGATTCTCTTCCTGAAGTATTCCTCCTTCTGTGGGTCACTGAAGCCTCGTACCTCTGTCACTCGATGGACACGCTCAGAGGGGACGAGATCAGCTGCTGCTGGTCTGGAGGTGATCCAGATGAGAGCAGAGGGAAGCAGATTCCCCACAATGAGGTTCATCAGCAGCACGTCCACTGAGGCTGATTCAGTCACATCACACAACCTCACATTGCTCTGAAAATCCAGAGACAGACGACACTCATCCAGACCATCAAAGATGAACAACACTTTATATTTGTCACTGGATATTTCCATTTCTTTTGTTTCAGGGAAAAAGACATGAAGAAGATCTGAAAGACTGAGTGTTTTGTCCTTCATCAAGTTGAGCTCTCTGAAAGGAAGTGGAAATATGAGCTGGACGTCCTGATTCTCTTTCCCTTCAGCCCAGTCCAGGATGAACTTCTGCACAGAGACTGTTTTTCCAATGCCAGCGACTCCCTTTGTCAGCACAGTTCTGATGGGTTTGTCTTGTCCAGGTAAAGGTCTAAAGATGTCACTGCATTTGATCGGTGTGTCCTCTGTTGCTGCTCTCCTGGACTGTGTCTCAATCTGTCTCACCTCATGCTCATTATTGATCTCTCCACTTTCACTCTCTGTGATGTAGAGCTCTGTGTAGATCTCATTCAGGAGTGTTGGGTTTCCCTGCTTTGATATTCCCTCATACAAACACTCAAAGTTCTTTCTCAGATTTGATCTCAATGTGTTGAGGACTTCAGCAGGTTTAGAGTCATGGCTGTAAGATTAAAAGTCAATGTAAAGTGAACAGACATAAATTACAAAATTGATTCTTTGTTTGCTATTTGTATTATGGGACACATAATTAGGTTTCAGAAATGTTTCAATGATTAATCATGTGTTTGAGTGATGTGTGATGTGATGCTGCTCTTAAAATTAAACAACAAAAAAGTCCTACATTTTACCTGAAACCAGGATTCATTCTTTCATTAAAGTCTTGTGGTTGAATCACGGGCGTAAACACAGTTTTGATTTTAATTGGTCTGGATAGAAGACTTGACCTTAAATCAGAATGAAGAGAGTAAAGAATCAGACACACTGATATTGATGTAATTGTGTCATTAAAGGTGCTTTATGTAAGAATGGCTAGTGGTTGAAATGGGTACTGCAGTCCAAATTCAAAATATTGTTTGCCCCGCCCCCTCCTCCTCAGACTCTATGCTCATGCAGGTTGCCAGTTTGAAGACACGCAACAGGAGCGAGCTCAATTGACATTGGAAGGCGAGGAGACTTACACACTGTAAGATAATTAGTTGATTTATTGATTTATGATGAGTTGATATCGTGTTTTAATATGCTCCCGTTCATAGAGATTTTTAGATGGATGCTGGGGCTTTTTAGGTCAGGTAGAATCTGCAATCTCTGACCCAGTTTGTTTGCTGACTTCCATGGCTGCAATTCGCTGCATGTGTTTTCTGCCAACTGGCAAACTGGGGTGGCAAAATACTATTGGGTAAACTGGGAATGTGCAGTCTTGCACAGACCTAAAAAAAACTGAAATTCCGACACGGAACGCAAATTTCAAAATAAAATAACTGGCTGTAGCAATGGTTTTCAGAGAAACAAGTATGTGAACTCAGCATGTTTAATAAATACCATAATAAAAATATTATGGTATTTTTATGCTTTAGTACAGTTAAAAACTTACATAGAGCACCTTAAACTGAGTAGAAGACCAACTGCTTTTACAGTGTGTGAATGTATTAACAATATAATATCATTAACTGCCTGAAACTTGCAGGATTTGAATTTAGAATTTTTTTGTCTCAAATCCAGATCATTACACTGTTGTATATTAATAACCATTTTATAAAAATCAAATACTCAGGGGTGCAAACTCATCAGGGATAAAAAAGGTGATAAAAAACACGAGACCCTGCCATTTTAAATAAAGATGAACTAACATTACAGGAGATTGATTGCTGTAGACAGTGCTCTATGATTAATTAGAGTAGGCTATCATTAGTTTTGTCCTGCTAATTATTATTTTATACCCAAAAAAATAATTAGTAACTGCCAGATAACGATCACCTGCTTTTTCCCGTCATGGCTAACATTAGGTGTGTTATTTTAGCTAATAACATTTATTAATTATCTTATAAAGCCCACATTTAACATTACCGAAAAAGCTCAGTGATCCGTCAGATCCTGTAGGTCTGTTAATACCGTTTACTGCTGAACAACTCATTTTGTCGGTGTGAAATAACACAGAAATCGAAAATTAGTAGTTAGTTATTTATATTCAATCTCCCCTCGAAACTCTGACAGTACTCAGAGAAGCTGTCAATCACAACTGTCAATCATAATGACACGCCCGGTTTTTATAGCATCAAATTGCTAGCTAAAATCAAACTTATCACAAAAATGAACAAATATCAGCATGATAACAACTACCTTAAATAACCAAAACCATCTTATGGAAAATTTTATTGGAAGTGTAATTTATTTTTTTATTTTGACTCAAGTGCCATTCGTTTTACATGGAGAGGGCGGAGTTTATGACCTGTACTGCATCCAGCCACCAGGGGGCGATCAAAGAGCCCGCAGCTTCACTTTTCAGTAGAGATGTAACGATTCACTCAACTCACGATTCGATACGATTCACGATACTGGTTTCACGATTTGATTTTCTTACGATTTTCTCACTTTTTTTTTAAACAAAATGAGATTTAAATGAGAAAGTGTCTTTTTATTATTTCTTAGACAAAATGCTGCATATTTCTTTGTGAAATTGAAATATCTTTGTAACAAAACTACATTGAAATTTTAAAACAGATCCTAAATCAAATAAATAAATAATATAAATAAAAGAAATCTCTTCATAGGAGTACATGAACAAGATGTTTATTTGCTCTAGTACAGGCTGAACTATCTGTAGCCATTTAAAATTGGAGGCAACCATTGCATTTTAATCACGATCCCAACAAAGATGCTACATACATGCAGCATGAGCAGTTTTTAATTTAAATTAGATTGTATACTTTTTAACATTTGAAGCAAAAATAGAATGTTCAGACTTTAGCTTTGTGAAATTATGCTACATAAAACTTCATAACAGCAGACAGGCTGAATGAGAATGCAAATTCACTGTCTTGACAGCAGATAGCGCTTATGCAACAGCGGCAATACAACGCTTCCACAGTTACCGCTGTAAACAAAGCAGCACTGTGCGCTAAGACTACTTTCAAATGCACTGTACGGAAGTAAGATGAAAAGAAAATACCATCTAAACCCAGTCAGTTCCCCTCAGCTATACATTCATATAAACTCCGACCCCAAATGTATCGCTATTCATTTAGCATCTCAACCGACTTAAATCGTCACATGTTTTAATCGATTTTCAACCGGTTCCGGATGTATCGTTACATCCCTACTTTTCAGGACGTATGAGGCACACCTGGTGAAAAGGTACACCAAAAAATTTTTTAATTATGTTGTGGTTATGATAGTAAAGCTGCATTCGTTGGCAAAATAGTAATATTAGTAGTGTTATACAAGCTGTGTTTGGAATAATAATTACGCTAGCAAGCGTTAGATTTGTTGAAAATAACACTAACGACTTTAAATAAAAAAAGTTGGCCATGTCATGCTAATTAACAGTTCCAAGCTTGACATATTACTGAAATATTGTAAGTTTATCATAATATTTATTTAAAGGGTACATAACACACACAGTTTCTGCCAATCTCATGTTAATCTTGAGTACCTATAGAGTAATATTGCATCCTTCATATCATATCAGTTTTTAGTTTTATCATATTTATAAAAGATAGATACGCTGTACCAACTCTTTCCGAAAAAAGCTGAGCTCCACCAAACCACCAAGTACCCTAGCAACCAAATAGCAAACACCCTAGCAATGGCATAGCAACACCCTAGCAACCACCCAGCGTACCTTAGCAACCACATAGCAACACCCTAACAACCACCCAGAATACCCTTGCAGCCGCATAGCAACACCTCAGCAACCACCCCAAGTACCTTAGCAACTGCATAGCAACACCCTAGCAACCACCCAAGTACCCTAGCAACCGCATAGCAACACCATAGCAACCACCCTGAATACCTTAGCAACTGCATAGCAACACCTTAGCAACCACCACAGGTACCATAGCAACCGCATACCAACACCTTAGCAATCACCCCAGGTACTATCTATCTATCTATCTAGCAACCACCCTAGCAACCACCCCGAGTACCCTAGCAACCACATAGCAACCTCCCGAGTTTTCTGGGTGGTTGCTAAGATGTTGCTATGTGGTTGCTAAGGTATCTATCTACCTTCTGATAGACTGGTATTGGCTTCAAAACATTAAAAATTTAAATTTTAAAACTACTTTAAACTTCAAACTACTTCAAACTGAAAACCTTCAAACTTCAAGCTTTCAAAACTTTGTCAAACTTTCTGATTCGGCTTTCTCAAGCCAACTTCAAAGTTCGTTTACGATCTCTATTTTTGCCACTTACAAATATGTAATACTGGATAATTTCTCAATAAATAATTGACAAAGTATATATTTTTGTCTCATTTGTTTGATTTGGTTCTCTTTGTCTACTTTTAGGACTTTTGTGAACATCTGATGATGTTATGGGTCATATTTATGCAGAAATATAGAAAATTCTAAAGGTTTCGCAAATTTTCAAGCAACACTGTATATTTAATACATACAGTGAAGACTGAGCAGTGTTTTATTTTTACATTTGATTATTCAGTTTCTGTTGTTAAATAAATCTAATGTAGGCCTACCTGAAACCCTAAACCCCCTGGTTTACAGTGACATTAAAATGACACTTACTTTTTATGTAATGCTACAGTAAAACACTGTTGTTCACTTTCAGACGTTGTAGGGATGCTTTCTTCTCACAAAAAGAATGTGAAACGTGTATGTTGATTATATCATTTTCAGTTTTTAAATATATTTAAATATAATTTATTTTTTTAATTATTCTTACACTTAAAGCATTATCATATCACATATTGAATAATTGCATTATTTAA
Organism: Ctenopharyngodon idella; assembly: GCF_019924925.1. Classification (NCBI taxonomy): domain Eukaryota; kingdom Metazoa; phylum Chordata; class Actinopteri; order Cypriniformes; family Xenocyprididae; genus Ctenopharyngodon; species Ctenopharyngodon idella. The sequence continues at coordinate 36,914,656 of NC_067234.1, forward strand.
CGTGTTATCGGATTTTGCATTTTTCTTCAATATCGTGCAGCCCTGATTCACATGATGATGTTTGCTGGTTTTATGTTCACAAATTGAAGTCACTTGATCAGTCAGATTCCTACTACCGTGCCCAGAATACCAATCTGATCACTATTAAATTTTAACTGTTTATGGACAAAAAGTGACAATTTAATATAATTGATAGATATTTGTTAGAGAGATACGGTGGACAAATACATTGATTAATTATCTGAAATTGATTCCTTCAAGTTTCCTTTAATTCAGGGGTGTCCAAAGTCTGGCCTGCGGGCCAATTATGGCCAGGGATGACTTTTAAACGGCCTGCAATATTAAAATACATTACATGTTGCCCGCCATGCATAATTTACAAATCATGCAGTTTCACAATGTCGACACAAGGTGACAACACTAGATATTAAGCCAGGTGTAGCAGTAAACCGTGAGTAACAACTAGACAACTACTTAGAGTGACAACTAGACTTAGAGCGAATATGCATTTACTCGCTGACCAGTCTCGATCACAAGACCACTAAACAGTGCAGTGAGATCCAGTGAGAAGCGTTCAAGTTTTGCACAGGGGTCTCCGATACAACCCACAAATGTCTTGGTGATTTAAACTAGTTTAAAGCCAGATGAAACCAGCGCTGACATTCTCTACAACACTGACATGGAAACAGAAGGAACACTGTGCGACAACAATTCAGTTAGAATACTTTTCTATCCATAAATCACAAAGATTTACCATGAAATTACAGTAACACTAATTGTAAACATGGTATTGTGGCAATAATGTGGGATATTCATATCGAATTTTATTCTATTATTAATATAGACATGTATTTAATATTTAAGGAGTAATGAAATATAGGGCAAATTAAAGAAACCAATGGTTAACTTTAATATGTAATGTCTAGTTTTGGGTTTTGTTCATGTTCTTGTTTTCATGTTCATGTTTTCATGTCTTTTATTTTGTAGTTTGATTCAAGTTGCTTGTTTGTGCCATGCTTCCCTTGCTCCTCATGTTCTCACTTTGTCTATGTGTCTTGTTCTGATTGGTTGGTTATGGTCATGTGGTTTTCAGTTCTGTTCTGTCATTGGTTCCCTTGTTCCTTGTGTCACTTCCCCATTGGTTGCCATAGTCATGTGTTCTCTAAGTTCTTGTATTTAAAACCATTGTATTCCCCATGTTACTTTGTCGTGTATTGTTAATGTAACCCTGTTGTCGGTGAGTGTGATTGTCAAGTCTGTTCTTTGCCAAGTCAAGCCTGTTCAAGTCAAGTCTGCTCATCATTAAGTCTGCACATCAAGTCTGTTTATGTTCAAGTCTAATGGTTGCTTTGTTTGTTTGCTCACTTTACTTCAATAAACTGCACTTGTGTTCATTAAGCTCGCCTTCAGTCTGAACTAATCGTCACAGAATACACGACCCACAATATGGACCCAACAGTTTCTCAGCTCGTGAATCTTCCTCAAGAGGGAAGAGCTATTGAGGACTATGTCAGGGATTTTTTGTGTTTCGTTGATCATGTACCCTGGGACGAGACTTATTTAAAATGGTGCTTTCAATGCGGATTGGATGATGAACTCGCTGAACTCATGCCCTCGGTTGAGCACCCCTCTACGTTATGCCAGCAAATGGACTTTATTTTGTTTCTTTGTGGATCAAGTTTCACGGTGAGTGAGGCTGAGGCATATGCCCAACCTGAGCCTCTTCCAGAGCCAGGGCCTGTTCCCGCCACGCCTGCCACGCCAGTGCCTGTTCCCGCCACGCCAGTGCCTGTTCCCGCCACGCCTGCCACGCCAGTGCCTGTTCCCGCCACGCCTGCCACGCCAGTGCCTGTTCCCGCCACGCCTGCCACGCCAGTGCCTGTTCCCGCCACGCCTGCCACGCCAGTGCCTGTTCCCGCCACGCCTGCCACGCCAGTGCCTGTTCACGCCACGCCTGCCACGCCAGTGCCTGTTCACGCCACGCCTGCCACGCCAGAGCCTGTTCACGCCATGCCTGCCACGCCAAGTCCTGTTCACTCCAAGCAAGCCAGGTCAGTGCCTGTTCATGTGATGTCTTTCACGCCACAGACTGTTCACGTCACGCCAGCCCAGCCACGGACTGTTCATGTCACGTCTGTCCGGCCACAGACTGCTCACGCCATGTCTGCTCAACCACAGACTGCCATGCCAAGGCCTGTTCACACCATTCCAGAGCTATGTCCCAAGATGGCTGCCATTCCAGAGCCATGTCCCAAGATGGCTGCCATTCCGGAGCCATGTCCCAAGATGGCTGCCATTCCGGAGCCATGTCCCAAGATGGCTGCCATTCCGGAGCCATGTCCCAAGATGGCTGCCATTCCAGAGCCATGTCCCAAGATTGCTGCCATTCCGGAGCCATGTTCCAAGATGGTCGCCACTCCAGAGTCTCGCCCAAAGATGGCCGCCTCTCCAGAGTCTCGCCCCAAGATGGCCGCCACTCCAGAGTCTCGCCCCAAGATGGCCGCCACTCCAGAGTCTCGCCCCAAGATGGCCGCCACTCCAGAGTCTCCAGAGAATGCAGCACTGACCATTATGGCCACAGCCTTTTTATGTGTGTGGGAGGCACACACATGGACTCCAGCCCCTGACCAGCGTCCAGAGGGGACTCCAGCCCCTGACCAGCGTCCAGAGGGGACTCCAGCCCCTGACCAGCGTCCAGAGGGGACTCCAGCCCCTGACCAGCGTCCAGAGGGGACTCCAGCCCCTGACCAGCGTCCAGAGGGGACTCCAGCCCCTGACCAGCGTCCAGAGGGGACTCCAGCCCCTGACCAGCGTCCAGAGGGGACTCCAGCCCCTGACCAGCGTCCAGAGGGGACTCCAGCCCCTGACCAGCGTCCAGAGGGGACTCCAGCCCCTGACCAGCGTCCAGAGGGGACTCCAGCCCCTGACCAGCGTCCAGAGGGGACTCCAGCCCCTGACCAGCGTCCAGAGGGGACTCCAGCCCCTGACCAGCGTCCAGAGGGGACTCCAGCCCCTGACCAGCGTCCAGAGGGGACTCCAGCCCCTGACCAGCGTCCAGAGGGGACTCCAGCCCCTGACCAGCGTCCAGAGGGGACTCCAGCCCCTGACCAGCATCTCGAGATGGCTGCCACGCCTGAGCCCTCAGCCAAGATGGCTGCCACGCCTGAGCCCTCAGCCAAGATGGCTGCCACGCCTGAGCCCTCAGCCAAGATGGCTGCCACGCCTGAGCCCTCAGCCAAGATGGCTGCCACGCCTGAGCCCTCAGCCAAGATGGCTGCCACGCCTGAGCCCTCAGCCAAGATGGCTGCCACGCCTGAGCCCTCAACCAAGATGGCTGCCACGCCTGAGCCACGTCACGCCACGGCTGCCACGCCTGAGCCCACAGCCAAGATGGCTGCCACGCCAGAGCCTCGTCACGCCACGGCTGCCACGCCAGAGCCTTGTCACGCCACAGCTGCCACGCCTGCCACGCCTAAGCCTTGTCACGCCACGGCTGCCACGCCTGCCACGCCTAAGCCTTGTCACGCCACGGCTGCCACGCCTGAGCCTTGTCACGCCACGGCTGCCACGCCTGAGCCTTGTCACGCCACGGCTGCCACGCCTGAGCCTTGTCACGCCACGGCTGCCACGCCAGGGCCTGTTCCCGCCACGCCTGCCACGCCAGTGCCTGTTCCCGCCAGGCCTGCCACGCCAGTGCCTGTTCCCGCCAGGCCTGCCACGCCAGTGCCTGTTCCCGCCAGGCCTGCCACGCCAGTGCCTGTTCCCGCCAGGCCTGCCACGCCAGTGCCTGTTCCCGCCAGGCCTGCCACGCCAGTGCCTGTTCCCGCCACGCCTGCCACGCCAGTGCCTGTTCCCGCCAGGCCTGCCACGCCAGTGCCTGTTCCCGCCAGGCCTGCCACGCCAGTGCCTGTTCCCGCCAGGCCTGCCACGCCAGTGCCTGTTCCCGCCAGTGCCTGTTCCCGCCAGTGCCTGTTCCCGCCAGGCCTGCCACGCCAGTGCCTGTTCCCGCCAGTGCCTGTTCCCGCCAGGCCTGCCACGCCAGTGCCTGTTCCCGCCAGTGCCTGTTCCCGCCAGGCCTGCCACGCCAGTGCCTGTTCCCGCCAGGCCTGCCACGCCAGTGCCTGTTCCCGCCAGGCCTGCCACGCCAGTGCCTGTTCCCGCCAGGCCTGCCACGCCAGTGCCTGTTCCCGCCATGCCTGCCACGCCAAGTCCTGTTCACTCCAAGCAAGCCAGGTCAGTGCCTATTCATGTGATGTCTTCCACGCCACAGACTGTTCACGTCATGCCAGCCCAGCCACGGACTGTTCATGTCACATCTGTCCGGCCACAGACTGCTCACGCCATGTCTGCTCAACCACAGACTGCCATGCCAAGGCCTGTTCACACCATTCCAGAGCCATGTCCCAAGATGGCTGCCATTCCAGAGCCATGTTCCAAGATGGCTGCCACTCCTCGTCACGCCACGGCTACCACGCCAGAGCCTCTCCACGCCACGGCTGCCACGCCAGACCCCCCTCATGTCATGTCTGCCCAACTTTCCCCTAAAGATTTTTTTGGGGGGGGGGCCATGGGTACCAAGCTCCAGCGGATGCGGAGCTTGGCCCATCATTGCTCCATGATCCAGGTCCACCACTGATACAGTATGCTCAAGTGAATGGTATTTTTAAAACATTTTTATCAGTGTATGCAATTTACAGGAAAAATAAGTCTGTTAACTACATTTAAGAAAGCAACTGAAGTTATAGAACAAAAATATAAGGTCATTCTTTACAGAATCTCAAAAGAACTGTAAATACTTTGTTTCTAAACAATTTAATTTCTGAGAACTTGTAAAAAAAAAAAAAGTTAAGCATGTTAAGGACAATTTTAAGATAAATCACAGTCGCACCACATGACATTTTTTAAGGCTATGGCCAATTCATCTAAATAAAAAAACACTAAAATCACTTAATTTAATATGAATTATAATAGATATTATTTTTTTGTATTTTAAAATTGGCCTGTCAAAAGTCATTGACCCATATATCTGGCCCCCTTAAAAAAAAAAAAAAAAAAAAAAAAAAAGTTTGGACACCCCTGCTTTAATTGATAAATATTCCCAAATGGATCAAGTAATTACAATTAATACTATTGAGCTAAACTTTCCCTATATTCTAATATAAAAATCTATTACTATTAAGCACATCTTTTATAGAAATGTTATTCTGAGTACCTGAGATCAGGCCGTGTGTCTTCACTCTTAAACACTATTGGCTCATCCATAGACCAGTTACTCTTCACAGACACACAGCTGGACTCTGGGTTTGATCTCTTCTGCTGGACTGAACTGTAACAGAGAACAGATTTAGTTTAATCGTGTAGATTACTGTGTTCATTATTTATGATAGAAAAAAAGCACTTTGAGGAAACTTTATGATCTTATTATTTAATATTTTGTTAGTTTTAAAACAAAAACAGGCAAAAGTAGGCAACAAATAATATTTTTTTTCTGTAAACTGTTTCTTTGATTTGTGTGTGTGTGCGTGTGGCGGGGGGGACTGATCTTTTTCTGTGATGTAACACAATATTTAACAGTGTTTGTTGAAAGTACCTGCATGCTGAAAAAAAATCTCCACCTCTGGATCCTTGTGAATCAGCCATGATGAAGCTGCAGGAGAATCTGATGAGTTTGATCTCCTCCACTGACTCTGCATGAACAAAACATTCAGACACTTAAATAAACAACCTTCATAATTTAGCTGAACATATCTCGAGTGTGGGAGAAAAAGGATCATGTGACTGCATTGACTCAAGCTCAGTCATGTTCACACATATGATGTTAAACTTCTGAAGAATCACAGACATCACCAAACACAAAAGAAACCTTTAAGTGAAAGAAACCCTTTATTAAAGATTTTATATCAAATGAACAATCACTCAAAATGTCCTCCAGAGGTTCATATTAATATGAGGAAGTCACCACACATGAACACTCACCTTGATCAAACTTTTACAAGATACAGCTTCTCAAATCCTCCAGCTTTAACGTCATAAAGATACACAGAAATTCCTGCTTAAACCTTGATAAACGTTTCTCTTAAACACTTTGATGCTCTGTTTTTACGCATCGTATTTTACCTGCTTAAAATGGCGACAGGTGAAATACTTTCAATTTCCGTGTGTGTGTGTGTGTGTGTGTGTGTGTGAGAGAGAGAGAGAGAGAGAGAGAGAGAGAGAGAAAGTTCAGTTGTTACATGATTTCTGTATTATAATCTTTTTATTTATTATTATATTTATTTATTTTATTATTTTATGTTACTATATTATTTTTATTTTGTTATTATTATTTTCTCTACATATGCTTCACTCAGATGTTCGTTTTTTTTTAAATAATTTTCTATGTTGTTTAAATGCTTTAGCAATAACAGTTTGATCGAAACACAAGCCTAGAAGCTCACCACCAAAAACATGCAAATATTAGCAAATACATTTGAATATAATAGACATAAAGAATAAATAATAAAGAAGCATTTTGTCGCTCTAGTGTGTGCCTCTGCTGACAGAAAACGAACGAACTGTTTGTAAATGTTTTTTAATGCGACCAAATTTCATTAAAGGGATATGTGGGTCACCTAAAAATTCTGTCATTAATTACTCACCCTCTACGCAACTTCTACTCAGAAAGGTAAAGACATAATTAAAGTACTCCGTGTGACTCCATGTTTAACCTCAATTTCATGAAGAGATGTGGGTGAATTGTTTGCGCAAAACAAACAAACAAACAAAAAAAAAAACATAATTTACCACTTTATTTACCAATTATCAATCGTTAACGCGCGTTCACGAGACACTACAACTAGAGCCGTTAAAAAAACTTTTAAAACGGCTTGACGCATGCGTGTTGTGTTGACATGAGAGCAGACGTTGTTGCGTGAATACGCGTTGAATAAAGTGGTAGATGGGGTTGAGTGATTAGTAATCATCTAACCTGACGAAAAGATATTTATTCAATATTATATTCTATCTATTTATCTACATTATATTTCATCTGCAACAAAATTGTAAACTTTTATAAAGATGAACTAAAAATAAAAAATTAACATTAAAAGTTATTAAATTATTAAGATAACTAAAACCATGAAAAACATTTTTCTGTTAATTGAAATAAAATAAAATTAAAGTGGAAATGTAAAATACAAAATTAAACTCAAAATTCAAAATATTAATAAAAAAGTTATAATAATAATAATAAATATTGTTGACCATAACAATAATAAACAATAATTTATTTTAGGAATAACAATTATACAAATTCATTATAATAGCATACAGTACTTTGGACAATCAGTGGCCAGCAGAAACAATATGAATAGAAATGGCGGTAATGTGCTGCAGTACTCAGTGCGGCCAGAGGGCGGCGGTAATGTGCTGCAGTACTCAGTGCGGCCAGAGGGCGGCGGTAATGTGCTGCAGTACTCAGTGCGGTCAGCAGGCGACAGTAGAGCGCGCGGTGCCATATCGCATCAGCCGCAGAAGAAGAAACAGTAGCAGCGGTAGTGAGTCGCATTCAGAGAAACAGCAGCAACAAAATCATGGAGGAAACGGCAAAAAAGGAGAAAAAGCAGGACGAAATCAAGGAGGAGAAGGACAAACAACCGGCGGGGAAAGAGAAGGAGAAGAAAGAGGAGCAGGAGCTGGTGAGAGAGAGAAAAACAGCCGCGTTTGAATTCCGCCTGAGTCACTCTGCAGGCCAGACTCTCAAACACACTCACACACTACACTAACATTCATTATTATTCATGATTTATCAATGAATACAAATCACTGTCAGCACAAAACACCTTAAAGCATCATGTATGTGATTATAAGACTAATATATGATCTTTATATGTGTCGTGTAATTCTATAAACACAGGGATGTTTGAATATAGTTTATAGAAATGCTTCCCTGAGGAGAAATTCAGTGGTCTGATTTTAAAAATAATTATCTTTCATTGTTTGAAGATTTCTGATGTTATAAATAATAATTTATCTGATGTATTTGTGTTGTTTTTGCAGTCAGAGGAGGACAAACAGCTTCAGGAGGAGCTGGAGATGCTCGTGGAAAGACTCGCTGTAAGTTGAGTTTGTTTTTGTTGGATTTATTAATTATTCTTGGTTGAACTGTCAATTTGTCACATTTTAAAAAGCAACATTATGTGTGTTTACATACCTAAAAAATATCCTGAATTGCATGCGATTTATTGTTATAGAAGGAAATTGGGTATCAACATACAGTAAGGTTTCATTTGTTAACATTAGTTAAAATGATCCAATATTTCTACAGCGGTTTAATGTTAATTTCGACAATTACTAATACATTATTAAAATAAAAAGATGTATTTGTTAACATCAGTTAATGTGATGTTAACTAGCATGAACAAACATTAAGAATTAACTAATTAATCACACATTAATTGTGATTAATCACTCCTAACATTAAAGTTTTTAATATATTTCTATATTGTAATACTTTCACATTGAATCTCCAAAATAATGTAGAAACAACATGAACAGTATATTTGAAATCTTTGTTTAATGGCGTCTTTTTACTGTGAATGAAGTTGAAATAATTGTGAATGAAGCCCAGTCTCACTAATACCAGTACTTAGCCATTAATTATAGCCACTGAGCATTACAATATAATTGAAAGGTATTATTTTTTAACATTTAATAGGCTTTAAAATATAAAACAATGAACTTAGGAGAACAATCTTCACATAAACCCATAATGTCACATTTAGCTGTGCCTTTAACATATCAGTGCTCAACACTAGGGATTTTTTCTACTGGTCCAGTCAGACCATTTCAGATTTTACCTGCCCTGCTAAAATGCACAAAAAAATATTGTTTTTGTTGTTTTTGACCCATGTAACCTTGTAAACAGTACAGGAAATGAATAAAGTTATCAAACACTTCAGTCTTCACTGCATAAATTATAAATGAAATGTAGATTAATCCTTATTAAAGCTACAAACGTTATTCAGTCAAGAGCAGTGAGTGATTTTCTCTGTCTTTTGTTCTTTAATTAACATTAATGACAGTGACAGTGTTTCCCACAGAATTTTGTGAGACTGTGGTGGGTGGACATCGGCCCTTCTAGGGGGGTCCGGTGGCATGCCCCTCCGGAAGAAAATTTGAACATTTAAATGCACAAATCTGGTGCATTTTGAAAGCAAAATTAAGTGTCTACATCAATGAAGAAATTTGTTCTCTTGTAAACAATTTTGTGCTCTCGTAGTAATTTTTTAGTGGTTGCATAGACATGAATGGTGATGGTGGGGCACATTAGTCACATAAACAACATATAGTAAATGATAGTTCATAAATGGTCAAACATGTAGAGTATACATTTGAACCATCAAAAATATGTGGCAAAAGAGATTACCTTTGTTGAATTAATTTATTTCTAAAATAATTAGTGGGGGCCGGTAATACATATTTATACAATTATTATTTACTAGGGGCGTAATGGTTCAAATTACTTAAGGTTCGGTTTTTATTACGGTTTTAGGGTCACAGTTTCAGTACGGTTCGGTATGTGCTATGTTCAGGGGAAAAAGGACTGTCAAATAAAAATAAAGAAAAATAAGAACAAATAATCAAACTACAAGCACAAATAAATACAGTAGAGCAAAGATTCAAATAAAATAAACTGTGCTTTTCAGGTTTTCAGTAGTTTTCAGGTACAGAATAAAGTATTGATTAAAGTGTAAAATAACATTACATATTTGACTGTATAAATTAAAGATTAATCCTTAAAGTTACAAAAGCTATTCAGTCAAAAGCAGTGAGTGATTTCCTTGTCTTTTGTTGTTTGATTAACATTAAAAACACAGACAGTAGTAATATTTGTCTGCTGTCACTTTAAGACAATGCAATTATCCAATTATCCTGTCTTTCTCGACTGTATAAGTTCACTTAAGGCATAACAGACTCTGCGTGCATCTCAATCAGCTCCCTAGTTAGGGCACTGATCAGGGAGTCGGCCGCATTCATTTACATGATGTACTGATTCATGACCTAGGAAGCTAGGGAGCTGATTGAGAAGCAGGGTATGTCTGCTAGGATAGGCTACTCATCAAGACAGGCATGTTGACATAATTTTTGTGTGAAAAGCGCAAGACTTGAAAGAGAACTCAATATTTGCGTGCTGTCTGAGACACGGGTTTCCGCATGTGCGCTTCAGATGAGTGCATACACAAATCTTCTCACAGCGCGCACGAGTTCTCACTCGCATCTTCTGGCTCTTGAATGTTTAAATTGGCAGGGGTTAAAGGGTTAGTTCACACAAAAATGAAAATAATGTCATTTATTACTCACCCTCATGCCGTTCCACACCCGTAAGACCTTCGTTAATCTTGAGAACACAAATTGAGATATTTTTGTTGAAATCCAATGGTTCCATGAGGCCTACATAGCCAGCAATGACATTTCCTCTCTCAAGATCCATAAAGGTACTAAAAACATATTTAAATCAGTTCATGTGAGTACAGTGGTTCAATATTAATATTATAAAGCGATGAGAATATTTTTGGTGCGCCAAAAAAAAACAAAATAACGACTTATTTAGTGATGACCGATTTCAAAACACTGCTTCAGAAAGCTTCGGAGCGTAATGAATCAGCGTATCGAATCATGATTTGGATCGCGTGTCAAACCGCCAAACTGCTGAAATCACGTGACTTTGGCGCTCCGAACCGCTGATTCGACACGATGATTCATAACGCTCCGAAGCTTCATGAAGCAGTGTTTTGAAAAGATCAACGAAGGTCTTACGGGTATGGAACGGCATGAGGGTGAGTAATTAATGACACAATTTTCATTTTTGGGTGAACTAACCCTTTAACATGAGTTTAGTTTAAACACGGATAGCAACGTCGTGTGCTGTTCAGGTTTTACCTGCGCTCGCGCTCTATCAACACCCGGTGCATACGGCACTCGTATTGAACGAAGTTTACAAAGAGTGACTGTTTTGTCCACGTTTTTTTTTTTTTTTTTTTTTGGGTCATTGCTGTTGTTGTAATGTATTGGGAAGCCAGAATGCGTATCCATAGACAGAAACATTAGCCGAACTCGGTCTGTCTGTTGTAACACCTCAAGCACTCGATTCTCCCGACTCCACTACGGAGGGATAATCTAGTGAACGCCCGTTGTGCCCCTTTCGCACGCTGCATGCATTTAGACAGAAATAGCTCCTTTCGCTCGACGGAGCAGCTATTCGTTTTCTGTGGGGGTATTAAGAGACACTATATTTCCGGTTCTCATATATTCATATATTAGGAACATATTTCCGGTTCTTTTTGAGACTGTGGCGGGACAAATTAGAATGTGGCGGGCCGCCACAGTCTAGTTAATGTATGGGAAACACTGCTTCATCAGGTTTATTAGGCTGCTGTCACTTAAACTTAAAAAATAATTGCATGCATTAAAACATTAATATTGACAGCCTGAATTTTTACTAACATTAACAAAGATTAATCAATGCTTTACAAATATATTGTTCATGTTAGTTAATGCTATTAAATGAGACCTTTATTGTAAAGTGTTACTAGAATTAGTTTTCACAATAATGATCAAATTGTAATGAATTTCTTTATTTCTGAAATGACTTGATGATGCAAAAAAAAAAAAATGCTTACCAATAATGTCAATGCCCATTTTTTCCACAATACAGTCAAATCATGGATAAAATAAATGGATAAAATCACTAAATTATTTCCAACTAAATATTTAGTTTCACTCGAAGTTAAATGTCGATTTTTTTTTATTTATTTATTTTTTTTGCTAAAGACGCTTGTTTCCTCTCTGTTGCGCAGGAGAAGGACACGTCTCTGTATCGTCCTGCTCTGGAAGAACTGCGTCGTCAGATTCGCTCCTCCACCACCTCGATGACATCAGTGCCCAAACCGCTCAAGTTCCTGCGACCCCATTATGCCAAACTCAAAGAGATCTACCAGAATATGGCGGCCGGAGAGAACAAGGTGTGTTTGCAGCATCATTTATGTAACTCTGTTTTATAGGATGATTTTATTAGAACAATCAGCATATGTTTGTGTAGAGTGTCACAGTCTTTCTCTGTTTGACAGCATTTCTGTGCTGACGTGGTGTCTGTTCTCGCCATGACCATGAGCACCGAGCGGGAGTGTCTGAAGTATCGTCTGCAGGGCTCACAGGAGGAGCTCGCGTCATGGGGCCACGAATACGTCAGGTATGAAAAAAAGGACAGCCAGACAACATGCACTTTAGACCAGTGCTGTTATTGTTTGCGAAAACTATTACAAATCATTTTCAGTAATTGAAATAGAGCTTAAAGGTGCAGTAAGTGATTTCTGAGAAACGCTGTTGAAAGTAGATCAGACCGAGCACCAAAACATACTTGTAGCCAATCAGCAGTAAGGGGCGTGTCCATTCATGATGGGGGAGGTGCCTGTGTTGTGTGTATATATATATATATATATATATATATATCACTCCGGAACTCTGTCCTGCTCCACTGGCATTTTCAGTCTTCACTCTTATTGGTTGTCTCTTTTGAAATTCACTGCTCCTTTGCATAAAGTTGAAATTTCTGAACTTCTGTCACGTGTCTTGCGCTGCTTGACACGCCTACATTCTGTCGCCAGTGGTCACTGTCACTCGTGTCACCGAAAGTCCTGATCCCTCCGTTGAAAATGAATGGGATGAATGAATGTCGCTGCGTGTCACTGGCCTTGTGAATGGGGCTTAAAGTGTTCTTGAATTTGGGGGCGGAGCTATAAAGATATGGGTTTGATCCTTTTGAGTAGGGGTGTGTTTGTTTTGGTGATTTCAGATATCATCAGTGATTCTCAGAAACTGCTTACTGCACCTTTTAAGTAAAACTATTTAGTAGGAATGCACCAATGTATCCGTTGATAAAAGCAATTATTTCCTCTATTGGCCGATCGTTTAAAAACAGCCGATGATCAGGGCCGATTATATCCTGTCAATCAAAAGGGGGCAGAAAAACGTGTCAGACTGCAACTCATATTGTGTTTGAAGAAGATGTCTCTCCTGTTTCCACCTAGTATTAAGATGAGTTTTGGTCGATCGAATCACAAGTGGGCGCGGCAGACACATTCTCGTGGACACCTGGTATTTTAATCCATCTCTTGTCCACTTTCAACCACTTCTGTCCTGATTTTTTTCGAGGGGAGGGTCTATGGGCGGGTAAATTAATGTTTTTTTTCAGATCTTTCAATCTAATGGACAAAATAAGCTCGCTCAATTTACATATGAACGTGACCGGAGACGACAGCAAAACATACGGAGATCAGCAGCTTTTGTTTCTGCTCTGACAGCCTCAAGACCAGCCGAACGCTGTGAGTGTGTGTTTGAAATCAGGAATGGTGAGAGAACATTGTGCTTGATAAGTTTTTCATCTTTAAACCAAACTTGGATCTTCAGCCGACAAAGTTTAAATCCTGTCTGGCTAGTGCGCTTCCCATAATGTGTCAGTAGGTGGAGAGCTTACGGTCTTATGTGGCTGTTTGAACACATTTTACCACATGAGCGTCTACACTACTAAAGCAATCCGGTCAAAGTGCTCAAAAGTGGACAAGCTCAAAGCGGTTTACACCCCGCTTACACCTGTATTTAGCGTCGTCCACTTGTGATCCGATCGACCAAAACGTGTCTCAATACCAGGTCTAATAACAGAACTTTCTAGCTCTTTCTGTGTGAACATGCTTTCTGAAACAAACTGAATAACTGACTTGATCTTGTGTCTGTTTCCAGGCATCTTGCCGGAGAGGTCGCTAAGGAATGGCAGGAGATCGAGGAAGGTGATAAAGCTCAACAGGAAGTTCTGCTAAAGCTGGTCAAAGAGATCGTCCCGTATAACATGGCCCATAATGCCGAGCACGAGGCCTGTGACCTCCTGATGGAAATCGAACGTCTCGACATGCTGGACACGTACATCGATGAAAACGCCTACGCTAAAGTCTGCCTTTACTTGACCAGGTGAGACACTTTTGCCCACAATGCATCTGAACATGTCTTCGAGTGTCGTCCTGTTTTGAACGTGTGTTTGTGTCTCCAGCTGTGTGAGTTACGTCCCCGAGCCAGAGAACTCGGCTCTGTTGAAATGCGCTCTTAACATCTTCCGGAAGTTTAACCGTTACCCAGAAGCCCTCAGACTCGCACTGATGCTTAATGACGTGGAGCTGGTGGAGAACATCTTCACTTCCTGCAAGGACATGTAGGTCACACATGCACTTCATTTAGTCATTTACACTCTCTCACACAGTTTGTCTACTGAAAACTAAATCTCAAGTTGCATAACACTGATCGTAACGTGTGTGTGCGCGTGTGTGTGTGTGCAGTGTGATTCAGAAGCAGATGTCGTTCATGTTGGGTCGTCACGGCATGTTCCTGGAGCTCAATGAAGACGTGGAGGATTATGAAGATCTGACAGAGATCATGTCCAACGTGCAGCTCAACAGCAACTTCCTGGCCCTCGCTAGAGAGGTGCTAAAACACACACACAAACACACACATGCAGAAAAATATCCAGGTCATGAAATATCTGTCGTTCATTTGTTTGTTCATTCTATCTATCGTTCGTTTAATCTATATCGTTTTATCGTTCGTTCTATTGTTCTATCTATCTATCTGTCTATTGTTCTGTCCATCATTTTATTGCATTACAATAATGAGAAATTGCAGTGAAATGTTTTATCATGAAAATGTCTCAATTCACTTCAAAATATTTTTAAATTAATTTTAAATTGAATTTAATGAAAATATTATTTATTATTATTATTATTAAATTTGCTACTACATTTTATATAAGCCTAAATATTAAAATAATTAAAGGAAGATTTATATTTTAAAAAAATATATGAATTTTACATTAACGGAAATATTTTTGTCTTGTGAATTTTTTTTTTGTACTGAATTTGATTTATGCTAATTTAAATGAATTACTGAAGATTTAATGTTATTGTGTCCTTAAAGGATCATTTTGAGGCGAAATATGACTTTTTGTCTTATAATATCACAGTGCTTATTTTTTGCATGCAAAAAAGTTTTTTTTTTTTTTCTTTTGATTGTGACCCAGACATGTTCACGTTTAGATTTACAATTCTGTGAGATGTTTCTACATATTCGTTGATGTTTTATTCTGATTCTCTTCTCTGTAGCTCGACATCATGGAGCCTAAAGTTCCAGATGACATTTACAAAACCCACCTGGAGAACAACCGTAAGACCCTTCAGATCTCATGAGGAATATGATGATGTTTTGTGTCTTGTGTTTTACTAACGCTGTTTCTCTCAGGGTTCGGCGGCAGCGGCTCACAAGTGGACTCCGCTCGCATGAACCTCGCCTCCTCATTCGTGAACGGTTTTGTTAATGCTGCGTTCGGACAGGACAAACTACTCACAGAGGATGGAAACAAGTGGCTCTACAAGAACAAGGACCATGGTGAGAACAGCCCCATCTCCGGGCAGCTAAACAACATAAATCTGATGTTATTCTGATGATCTTTGTATTAAATGTGTGTTTTGTGTGTCCATTATAGGCATGCTCAGCGCTGCAGCCTCACTGGGAATGATTCTGCTGTGGGACGTGGACGGCGGTCTGACACAGATTGATAAATATCTTTATTCATCCGAGGATTACATCAAGGTACAAATGCACACAGTAGCTTTGTTTCCATTCAAAGTTGCAAATTTAACTTTAAAGTTGCGCAATATTGGATAAAACATTTGCAAATAAAGCAGCGTTTCAATCCTATGTGTTCAAGAGAACAAAATTGCCATGTCCTGGGAAATTGCAGCAAAATATCAGTAATAAAAATGAAAGTTGCTGCAATCTGGCTCTCAGATTCTGGTGTTTGGGAACACAATCGTGAGAGATGCTTCTGGAGGGTTATCCAATCACAGCCTCTGCTGAGGCAAAGTCACATGAACAAAATTTTGTGGTATTAAATGCATAGCTTGAATTAAACATGAACTAAATTATGTTAGAGTAGCATGGTAGTGTTTATAAGCACAGCGCTGCTTTGTTTTCAGAGGTAACCGGGGAAACCAGTGTATTTGTACTGTTCCATAAGCACCATCTACTGTCAGAGATTGAAATTGCATTTTTATTCAGCACATCTGCCATTGAAGACCAATGAAGATCGACCCTTATTTTTACCCAGCTTACACACAGTGTTGTAAAGGTTAACTGGTGGATTGATTAGAAGCTAATGTGCTTTAAAAATGTTGAATAATGTAGTATCTAGAATATTATATAGAATCATAACTTCAGTGATTTATTTTAATGATTTATTTATTTCAGTCTGGGGCACTGTTGGCATGTGGTATCGTGAACTCTGGCGTTCGTAACGAGTGTGATCCCGCTCTGGCACTTCTGTCCGATTACGTCTTACACAACAGCAACATCATGAGAATTGGAGCCATTTTTGGGTAATTCACAAATGACACTAACCATTTAGTTATTTATCAAGTTATTATTTTTTTTTAATAATTTATTAAAATGTAAGCAATAATAGGGCGCTATGAAATGTTTTAATTTTCAGAAATTCTGTGTTTTATGATTTAATTGATGCATATGACTCACTATTTAATCTTAAAGGTGAAGTATGTAAGATTTTTTGTTAAAATACATTCTTTTAAAGCAGTTTATTGTTTATTGACTACTAATAATATGCCTTGAATGGGTTTATCTCCCCCAAAAGTGTGAACGTTGAACCTCCCAGACAGATCCGCTCAGATCACTCACTTTACAGCTCAACCAATAGTGTGAGTTTGGGGCGTGGCTACAGTAGCAGGTGGAGGCAGAGGGTGTTTATGCATTGCATGGGAAAAGACATTCAGCTTCGGGTACAGGAGTGCAAGATTAAACGGGTCATGAACACATCAAAGCGAACGAAGCGTATGCTACACGCTACATTGATCGTTTCAATACAAAATCATCATGCACCTGTTCAGAAAGACAAATTTTCCAGTTTATATTGTTTACTTTGACTTGTCCAGTGTAGACAGACTCAAGCAGTCAAAAAATCCAGATATGCTGCATCGGTTTATTGTAAGTGACAATAGTCTACTCAACTGCTAACTCATGACACATAGCTACACAGCTAAAAGTATTTCTGATATGTTGGACCTTTTACTCAAAGTAGCTACTTTTACTGGTTGATGCATGCCTTCACAAGCACCGTAAGAGCTGTGATTGTGATGTTTGAGTTAAGGAAGACGTGATGTTTGCAAAATATGCTGTATTTTTGTCATTCTACCGTCGCAGAAACTACATACTTCACCTTTAAGGTTTAGTGTTTAAATTAAAACATGCATGAAAAATTGTGTCGTCTTCCTTAACAATGAATTTATGATTATTATTTGGAGAAGTACATTCTACTGTACAATAGTAACGCAGCTTTGTGTTTGTGTAGGTTGGGTCTGGCGTACGCCGGCTCTAACAGAGAGGATGTTCTCTCTCTGCTGCTTCCTGTCATGGGAGACTCCAAATCCAGCATGGAGGTGCGTGTGTGTTTGCAGTGGATGAGCGTTTTGATCTGTCTGTGTGATTCTGTGTTTGATGAATCTGTGTGTGAACGTGCAGGTGGCTGGAGTGACTGCGCTGGCGTGCGGGATGATCGCCGTGGGCTCCTGTAATGGTGATGTCACTTCCACCATCCTCCAGACCATCATGGAGAAGAACGAACAGGAGCTCAAAGACACTTATGCCCGTTGGCTGCCACTCGGCCTCGGACTCAACCACCTGGGTAAGAACGGCTTCCGTCTCTGCCATATAAAGCTAACCCTGATGAGAATTACAAATTAAGAATAATTACTCTCTCAGAGGCATGATTTGAGGAAAAAACATAAACTAATTTAAATTTAATTTTTGTGTGCAGGTAAAGGTGAGGCGATCGAAACCACTCTAGCAGCTCTTCAAGTCGTACCCGAACCCTTCCGTAGCTTCGCCAACACGCTGGTGGACGTCTGCGCATACGCAGGTGAGTCAGATACTCCCTCACACAGGCTGCAGGTCACATGCTTCATATAAAACACGTGTGTAACCGTCCGTCTGTCTCTCAGGGTCCGGGAACGTTCTGAAGGTCCAGCAGTTGCTACATATCTGCAGCGAGCACTATGACAACAAGGACAAAGATGATGATAAAGACAAGAAAGACAAAAAAGACAAAGATAAGAAGGAGACGGCAGATATGGGCTCCCATCAGGTGTGTGTGTTTTCTCTTGTCTGTTGTGTTGAATTGTGTGTTAGTCAGTGGTCAGTAAGACTGATTCTGCTCTCTGCAGGGTGTGGCGGTGTTGGGTATTGCTCTCATCGCGATGGGTGAGGAGATCGGCTCAGAAATGGCCCTGCGCACGTTTGGTCACCTGGTGAGTCGATGTCAAACACATCAGCTGCTTTCACAGAGAAACCACATGTGAAATGACTTTTTGGTGCCAATTAAATAAAATTGATTAATGCATTAATTTTATTTAGTACATAAAGAAATTGTAAGCATTTCTTAAATTTGATTTATTTCATGAATTTATTTATTTAATAATAATTTATATAAATATTATTGTACAATTTTGTATATTTATAATAATTTATTACATTTAAGGTATTTGATATATAAAAGTATGTGATGTATTTATTCATAATTTATATACATTTATTTAATAAATAACTAAATCAATTATAATAATTCATTAAATTTATGCAATGCATGTATTTAATTATAAATATAAATATTTAATCATTTGTATAAAATATTGTATAATTTTGTATATTAAATATACATAAAAATATTGAACATCACATTTAATATTTAAAATATAAAATTGTTTGTTATAAATAAATGCATCTATTATAATTCATTACATTTATTTAATATTTTATTTAATATTTATTTTCTTTATATATGTATTATAATATTATAGTATAATTTATTAAATTCATATTAAGTAATATTACAAATATGAAAATAATTGTTATAATTTATCAGATGTTTTTATGTATTAGAAATATGAATATAAATGTATATTATTTATATTGAATGTAATATTTATTATAATCATTTACTAAATTTATATTACATTTAATTGTATTAAAATTCATTACATTTCTTTTATATTTTAATTAAAAACATTTATTTTATGAATATAAATATACAGTTTTATAATATAATTGATTAAATTCATATTAAATAATACTATGAATATGAAATATGAAAATTATAATATTGTATATAAGTGTTAGAAATATGAATATAAATGTATTATATAATTTTATATTGAATGTAATATGTATTATAATCATTTACTACATTTATATTACATTTAATATCTAATATATAAATTGCATAAATATTTATATAAATTTCTAAATAAAAATGTATATTAAAAAATAAGCATGAAATACTGAACTCTTTATGGAATTATTTTCCAGAGCTGTCTTGCTAATGCTTTATGTCCTGCTGTCTTTCTCCTGTGCAGCTGCGTTACGGTGAGCCCACGTTAAGGAGGGCGGTACCGTTAGCACTCGCTCTGATCTCCGTCTCAAATCCCAGGTTGAACATTCTGGACACGCTCAGCAAGTTCTCGCACGACGCCGACCCGGAAGTGTCCCACAACTCCATCTTTGCCATGGGAATGGTGGGCAGCGGTCAGTCACCTGCTTGTGTTAATGCTTACACAGCCTCTAGAGGCGCTGCAACAGATTAATGACATCATGAAGTGCCTCTACCAATCAGAGGGTGTGGTTTTCATGGTTACTATGTTGTTCTCTTCTGCAGGCACCAATAACGCACGTTTGGCAGCAATGCTCAGACAGCTGGCGCAGTATCACGCCAAAGACCCCAACAACCTCTTCATGGTCCGACTCGCTCAGGTGAGCAGCTCAATAGGGTTTGTTTGCTGAAAATATGGACCTGATAATGTCTATAGCCACTCTTCCACTGTCAGGCCAAACCGCTCTCACTGCTTAACAGTCCCATTCTGGGCCGAGAACAGTTTGTAATCATGCCGTCGAACCAAGCTTAAGTGGAATTATAACTGGATCTATTCCTGGAACCGTTCGACCCGACAGTGGAAAAGCGGATTCTGATTAACACATTGACATGTGACATGTATTTGTTTTGTTTTACTAACTATATATATACACAAATTCCTCTTTAGTGCTTGTGTTCTTTTGTTGCTCTCATCAGAAAGAATTCTTGCTTTTTATAACACATCAGCTGCTGTTGTTTTGACTGTTAATGAGCAGTTAATGTGAGCTGTGATCCAGGCCAAAATTAACACACATCAACTCTAAACGCTAAAACAAATTCAGTGACTTTAGTGAGTGAATGAAGCAGTGGCTTTTTAGGAGTTATGTTAATGTAAAAGAAACTGTAGCCTGACCCTTGGTCAATTTTTCCTTTAGTCTTAAAAAAAAAATAAAGAAGAGAAATTGTTGGTGGGTAAAACAAAAAAAAAAAAAAAAACAAACATGAACAGGTTGTATTTCACCTCAAAAAAGGAAAAAATAAGATCTAGTATTTTGTGTAAAGAAAACTGAGTGAATCTATATTAAATCAGTATAAAGGCACATACCGCCATTTTATATGAATTATATATAAATATTTTTGTATTATTTATAAACAATTTTATAGTATTTATTAATATTTTGATTTTTCTATTATTTTGATTTATCCTGTTTTCAATTTAAGTTGTTCATTTTAAGTTTTTTTTTAAATATATATATATATATATATATATATATATATATATATATATATATATATATATATAATTTCTATTTAGCTTTAATTTGTTTTAGTATGTTTATTTCAGTTAGTTGCCCAGGCAACATTTCTCATTTTCGTTAAAGTTAATATTTATTTTATTTCAACTTTCTCAATGTATAAAAATTATTTTTAATAGTTTGTTTTATCAGATAACTCTGATATATGCTTAATTATATGAAAATATATTAATTATAAAATAGTGCTGTCAAACGATTAATCGTGATTAATCGCATGCAAAATAAGTTTGTTTACATAATGTGTGTGTGCTGTGTATAATTATGTATATATAAATACACACATGCATGTAAATATTTCTTAAATACATGGATATATTTATATATAATTTATATTATGTATAAATATAATATATTTTTGTTAAATATATATATATATATATATATATATATATATATATATATATATATATATATATATATATATATACTGTATATGCATGTTTGTGTATATACATAAATATAAACAGTACACAAACATATTATGTAGACATTTATTTTGGATGCGATTTAATCGTGATTAATCATTTGACAG
Organism: Ctenopharyngodon idella; assembly: GCF_019924925.1. Lineage (NCBI taxonomy): Eukaryota > Metazoa > Chordata > Actinopteri > Cypriniformes > Xenocyprididae > Ctenopharyngodon > Ctenopharyngodon idella. The sequence goes on from NC_067234.1 coordinate 36,935,996, forward strand.
CACTATAAATATAAAAAGAAAAAAAAAAAAAAAAAATATATATATATATATATATATATATATATATAAAAATATAATTGCAGTATTGAAAATGTTTCTAGGGTTTTTTTTTGTGGTGAAATATGAGTCAGGTGTATTTTGTGACCAGTCATTGAAGTGCGTGTTGTGCCGTGTTCAGCTGCTGAAGTGTGTGTTTGTGTTTCAGGGTCTCACTCATCTGGGTAAAGGCACACTGACGCTCTGCCCGTACCACAGCGACCGGCAGCTCATGAGTCAGGTGGCCGTCGCTGGACTCCTCACGGTCCTCGTGTCCTTCCTGGACGTCAAGAACAGTAAGAACATCGCTTTTCATCATGCAGTACCACATCAAAACTATACCTGTAATATCTGTCTATAATATATCTGTAATTTCTCGTCTCTCTCGCTGCAGTAATCCTGGGAAAGTCTCATTACGTTCTCTATGGTTTGGTGGCGGCGATGCAGCCTCGCATGTTGGTCACATTCGACGAGGAGCTCAGACCTCTGCCCGTGTCCGTCCGAGTGGGACAGGTGTGTGCTTGTGTGACGTTTCATGATTTTGGACCAATGAGATTAAGCTATTGTTCAAAAGTTTGGGGTTTGCAAGATTATTTGATCAAAAATACAGGGAACATTCTGAAATATTATTGCAATTTAAAATATCTATTTTCCATGTGAATATACAGTAAACTGTAATTTATTCCTGTGATCAAAGCTGAATTTTCAGCATCATTACTCCAGTCTTCAGTGTCACATTATCCTTCAGAAATCATTCTAATATGATGATTTGCTGCTTAAAATTATCATTAATGTTCATATTTTTGTGGAAACTGTGATACATTTTATTTTCCAGGACTCTTTGATGAATAGGAAGTTCAAAAGAATTTAAAATCGAAATCTTTTGTGACATTATAGATGTTTTTACTGTCACTTTTAATCAATTTAATCATTCGTCCTTGATGAATGAAATTATTAATTTCTTTAAAATAAAATCTTACTGCTAACAACAAATCAGATAAACACTGGATATTTTTTAATCACTTTACATTTTAAGTTGCACCAGGTTGGACTGCAGTGATAAATTGTTCTCCCTCTTTCTGTCTCTCATTGTTCAGTTTTATTTTTAGTGTGTGACAAGAACTGTAGCTTTGTGTTTCCAGAGTACAATGAGAAATTGTTCAAAAATAATAGTGCAAGTCATTTTAACCATTTAAAGGGGTCATGAACTGCATTTTTTATTTTATGTTTCCTGAGGTGCACTTATAATGTTAGTATGATTTTTACATTTTCTGCCCTGATTTTAGTCCTCTGATTTTCTGTTTTAAAGGATTAGTTCACTTCAGAATTAATTTCCTGATAATTTACTCACCTCCATGTCATCTTTCTTCAGTCAAAAAGAAATGAAGGTTTTTGAGGAAAACGTTCCAGGATTTTTCTCCATATAGTGGACTTCACTGGGGTTCAACGGGTTAAAGGTCCAAATGTCAGTTTCAGTGCAGCTTCAAAGAGCTCTACATGATCCCAGACGAGGAATAAGGGTCTTATCGAGAGAAACCATCGGTCATTTTTTTAAAAAAAAACTAAAAATTATATACTTTTAAACCACAAATGCTCGTCTTGCACTGCTCTGTGATGCGCCACATATTACGTGATCACGTTGGAAAGGTCACACGGAAGGTGAAAGTACCTCTTTAGGACAAAAAACTCCATCTCATTTTCGCCTCCAACTTCAAAATCATCCGTCATTGTTTTACCTTTTTTTGTAAAGGGCATTTGACTTAGTCTTTGCATGTTCGCTTTGCAAACACTGGATTGATACTTAAGCCTACGTCACACGTGACCTTTCCAACGTGATTACATAATGTGTGGCACATCGCAGAGCAATGCAAGATGAGCATTTGTGGTTAAAAAGTATATAAAGTTTATTTTTTATTAGAAAATGAGCATTGGTTTCTCTAGGACTCTTATTCCTCGTCTGGGATCGTGTAGAGCTCTTTGAAGCTGCACTGAAACTGACATTTGGACCTTCAACCCGTTGAACCCCAGTGAAGTCCACTATATGGAGAAAAATCCTGGAATGTTTTCCTCAAAAACTTTAAATTTCTTTTCGACTGAAGAAAGAAAGACAAACATCTTGGATGACATGGGGGTGAGTAAATTATCAGGAAATTTTAATTCTGAAGTGAACTAATCCTTTAAGGCCGTGTCTGCTGTGTCTTCAGTGTAAACGCCCACTGCTGTGATTGGCTGACGTTTGCATATGAAATGAGCATTGCATTTGGAACTCTCTCAAATTTTTACTACATTTTTACCCTCACAGCTGTCAAGATTAACGAATCGTGTTGATTACAGCATTATATTTAGATCTACTCCCATCGCATGAAAGGTTGCAGCGATGAGCATTAGCCAATGACAGACATGAATGCAGTGATCTCGTCAATTTCTGCACTCTCACGAATGCTTTTATCATAACTCACAGTGCAAACGCGATGTAAATAAGAGACTCGTTGTGCCGTGTAGAAAGCGTCATTAATTATAATTGAAGTCGGTGATAAACTCTCGCTGTTTGATTGACAGCTCCAGCGATTGTAAAGGGAGCGTTCTTTCATCGCTTTCTATTTATAATTTAATCACAATTGAAATAACAGATTATTTTCATGCTACTAAGAGACACATTGTTGATAAAATTATGACATAATGTGACACAATTCTGAGTCATAAAATGTTTCAATTAAAGCTGTTTTTGGACTTGAGTTCCGAAACTTACAGGATGTTTTTATAGTACAATGACCTCTTAAGGAAATCAAGGAGAATTATACCAGTAGTGCAAAATAAATTTTGAAAGATAATGAAATAATGTGATATATCTCTGTGTTTCCAGGCTGTGGATGTGGTCGGTCAGGCCGGTAAACCCAAAGCCATCACAGGCTTCCAGACTCACACCACACCAGTGCTGCTGGCCCACGGCGAGCGCGCCGAACTCGCCACAGAGGAGTTCATCCCCGTCACGCCCATCCTGGAGGGCTTTGTCATTCTGCGCAAAAACCCCAACTATGACGCTTAGACACGCTGACAGAAGCGCACACTAACTGGGACCTCTGAGCATATTTAAAGGCACCTCGTCCTCTCCTTCTGTTCCTCAGTCTTTCCCTCCGACGGCGAGACTGAGGCGTTTCCTCCCGCCTTCCTTCTCCTTGCCATTTTCTCCTCATTTTGTAATTAGAGCAAGAAATGAGTGTGTGAGTTTATCATCCTGCTAAACATGTTTTGTTGTTTTTGTTACTTGTTCTGTAAAAGGTTGAGATACAAAAATAAAATAATTGTGATCAAATGTTGCTGTGTCACTGAATATTTTAATACAAAAGCTGATATATACACATTTTTATTCAACTACACCATAGCTAATTAATATTCATAAGCCAGTATCTGGCAATAGTGAATGTGTTTCAGCATAATCACACATCTACTAAAACAATATTTTCAGATGTTATCCATAAACCCTCTTTATTATTAATAAACTAAGCAGTTTCACACATTGCAGTGTTGGTAAATGTGAATTTTTAGATGGCCACCAGAGGGCGCTGAAATAAAAGACCACGCCTCTGTGAGTCTCGACCAATCAGCATTTACGAATCCTACTATGGCAAATACTCATAAATATTAATGAAGCAGTGCTGACGTTGCAAAGTGACCCTTCTACTGGAATTCTACGGCGAAAGCCAAGTTCATGAATATTAACGAGCTTAACTTATTTGTTTCAGTCCAGTCACGACACCGAATTAATATTCATGAATTAATACTCTGCGCTCACGCCGCGACTGCTGTCACGTGGTCGGGATTCCCTATTGTCACCGATCCGGAAGTTCCCGAGTCGCCGGTTTCCGCCGGAAAAGGTTCCGTCCGGTCCAGACGGGTCTGTCTCTTTTTCTGTCTTTTTTTTCGGTTCGGTATCGCTCAACTGATCCGATACAGAACCGGACCGGCACTGAAGCTATACGATAAACTCCTGTCAGGTAAGAAACCGCCGCACACGAGACGTTACCGGCGTTGACGCGTGCGCGTGCATGTGTGACACTGTAAGATCCATTGAAAATACCAGACCAAATACAAATACCAATTATTATTATTATTTTAATCACTTAAATCAACATTTTATGTTTTTAACATCAGTTATAGTTGATATAATAACCCTGTTTCTCACAATATGATGTAATTCTGTGTACATGATATCAATTACATGGTGGGTTTGTGGTTTTACACCATATTATGAATGTTTCCAGCTGCAGTGAATGTTTTCTGGCAATTAATTTGGTTTAGTCAGATGATCAGAAATCATAAACAGATGTATGTCATCAAAACAAGCTATTAGCAGCAGATCTTCACACATATCAGAGGATTTGTTCCTGGTGAACTGTCTTTAAATATGATTTAAGCAGTTTTTGGTATTTATTTGTCGTTACACATGAGGTGTGTTTGATAAAACACCCTTGCATCTGCATGGCAACATAACAATCACCCAAAACAGCTTATAAAACACATTTCAATATGCAAACCGGCATCATGTTTCCATTAAGATAAGTCCAGCTGCAAATTACAGCTCTCCAAACAGGTGCTTTGGCCTGTTAATAGTCTGGTTTGATTTCTTATGACATTAATCGATGATACAACTCGGTTTAACATCTCTGCTCCCGGTTTGGAACACAGATTAATATTTCACTGACCTACATTTTACAGATTAGACTAACTGTCCTAATATGAGGCCGAGGCCAAGTGTGTGTGTTGACTTGGTCATGGTCATGAATTCAGACTGTGTTCGTTTGTCAGTAACCTAAACACTGCAGTAATGACATCTGTCAGTATGTCATGAGAAGCACATGATGTCTGAAATGCAATTTGGTGTAAATATAGTAAACATTTGCTTTGTTTTTAGGGTGTCTAACCCCTACAACATCCAAAGAAACACCTATATATTTAATTTTATATATAAAATTATATATAAAGCCTGTATATTTAATTTTATATTATTATTATTATTATTTCCTCTATTTTCATCCGGCTTTGATTAATGGTTTGTGAATGCCCGTTTTTAACGTCAAAGGTGTTTGAGCCCCGCCCATAGTTATTCATAATTACGCGAAGTCACGTAATTATTCATGAGATTACGCAACAACATTTTCCGCGTGCGTTAATGTACTTATATAAAGTGTTTAGTTGTGTCTCCTTGTCATTACTTTATGGTTTAATTGAGTGTAATTGAACAGAATCCACTGTAATTAAGTTGTTGTGGCAGTGAAGTGTTGAATCATGATGATACACCGGTGCATGCGTGCTGGAGCGCGTGACTGCGCCTGCGCTTGCGCGCGCGACCCACGTGCTTTGTCCCGGCAGGCGCACGCGCGAGCGAACATGGCGACGCGCTGCATGTCTCGCGTTACCGGACAGTGAGACACAACCGAGAGAGAGAAAAAGAGAAACGGTAAAGAGTCGTCTGCTGTTTGTGTGTCAAATGAGCGATTTTATATGAATGCGCGCTCGCGTGTGTGTGTTCAGTTGATGTGTTCGTGCGTTACGCGTGCAACTACGCAGTAAGTTACTCAGTCTGGCCCTGAGAAGTGATCAATAGTGCTGATATATGTGTGTATGTGTGGTGACAGGTGTCTTGTGAACTGCTTGGGTTTCGCTGAAGCGCGTTAATACCATGTTTTAACATGTTCCCTGGTAAAGCAGTGCGTTTTGGATCATCGCAGTTATTTGACATTCATTGGAGATACCATGATACACGTCATGAATATGGTTATCCAACAACACCATGATATATTGGTGTTTTTGGTTGAGGCATTATAATATAAAAATGTTTTTTGACATGTACCATGTTTTGCTGAGAGTACCATGTAAATACCATGGTAAATTAAATCACTTTACCATGGTACTGCCACAGTATTTTCTGTAATCCTTTCATTTAACTTGCGGTAGTACCATGGTACATGAATATGTCAATCATTGCATGGTATATATTATAGGAACATGATATTTTCTTGTATTTTGGACATGTAACATGGTAAAACAATGGGATGCAAGTACAGTGCCAGTACCATGGTAATGAAATTTGCATATAATTGGATTTAGAAGATACTTGCATGTTAGTACAATGGTATAAGCCCCACAAATCATGATATTACCATTTTAAAAACACCATGATAATATGAAGTTACATGGTTTGTAATCAAAGTACCATGGTATTATAATGTTTGCATGCATGTACTATGGTATTACCATGTAATAAAATGCATTTAGTCACTTGAAATTGTACTGTATAGTAAGCTATTCTCACTCAATAAATCATTTGTGTTTCTTCTAATTAGTGTAAGAATGCGTTTAAATTATATTTTAATGAAGCCAAATGTGTTTGAAAGACGTCGATGAGACCGATACCAGTTCATTTGTGCTCTTATTATCTGTTTTTAACAGCTTGAGTGTGTAGTTTCTCTTTTAAAAATGAGCTCATATGTCTTTTGATTTATATGACGTGATGTTGGATTTCTCTCGCACTGGCTGGCGTCGAGCTTCTGGGTCAAAGTTCATGGTAAAAGAGCCGCAGATCGAGTGTGTGAAGCGTTAGTCACTCGTGCATGACTGTCGCATTACTGAAGCCGTCTCACACTGCAGTTCTGTATCCAATAGCAACACGTTTCAAAGGTCTCGTATGAGTGTGTCGTCTTGAAACTCTCATAGGAAAGACAGGCAGAGGGAGCGAGTGTGTTTGTGGGAGTTTCTGCACATGTGAATGTTTGTTTCATTAATGCTTCAGCCTGACCTGATGATGTTCTGAGGTCTGTCACTGCGGTTTGATGATGTTTGTTGTGGTTAAGTGGAGGATTGCTTGTGATAGACATTATATTGGTGTAAATACTGCCGGCTTTGCTTGTGCCAGCTGATGCTCAGTTTTTTGAGCCAATCAAAACACGAATGCCACGTCATCCTGAGCTGTGACGTCATGAAGCAGACGGTAGAAAAACATCTGTGTAATATAATGAAATGTTTTGTGTTGCTTGCTAGAAAATACTTTAAATGGAGAAAAATGCTTTTTGCGCCTTTAAAGTCACCATGAAATCAAAATTGATCATTCTTATTTTTTATGGAATATTGCAGTGTTTATTCATCGGTGCACATCATTATTGTTTCAAATTCATGTTCCTCGTAATCTTGAATCAGAATAACTTCCCCTACCCTCTTGCAGCATCTCTTCTCTGATGACAAAGGTGGGGCAACCTGTCACTCACATGAGATCAACCAATAGCAAACCACAACCGTCCAATCACGAAAGAACTTGTTCCAGGAGCCAGATGTACGTCACAATAGGGAAGAAAAGACGAGCAAAACTTCTGTTTGATACTGACTTTAATTATGTAGTTACAGCAGGAACTAGGACTGTCCCCAGAATGTGTCTGTGAAGTTTCAGCTCAAAATACCCCACAGATCATTTATTATAGCTTGTCAAATTTGCCCCTATTTGGATGTGAGCAAAAACACGCCGTTTTTGTGTGTGTCCCTTTAAATGCAAATGAGCTGCTGCTCCAGAAGAGGGCGGAGCTTTAACAGCTCACACTTCAGTTGCTCAACAACAACAAAGCTGGAGAATCTCACGCAGCCAAAATGAGGATTGTCAGTAACGGTGTTCAGCCTTACATTGTTCAAACCGGAGTCGACACTGATGGAGAGACTCAGGAAGAAGTTACAACTTTTAGAAAGAAACTGGGTGTTTCTGAATGGTTAGTGGAAGTGGATATTCAGCAACCACAGTCATGAACAATATAGTCGAGATTTGTTATATATCGCAAATACTGACAATTACTGAAAAGACAAACCTTTTTCTTTCTTAGTAATAACATGCACTGAGTATTAGTATTAAATTCCGGTTTCGGTACGGTTCAGCAAAAAAGACTACTGTCAAATAAAAATAAAGTAAATAAGAAAAAGTAATTACTACAAGCAACAGCACAAATAAATAGAATAGAGCAAGGATAAAAGTTAAATAAACAGTGCTTTTCAGGTTTTTCAGGTAGATAAATTAAAGTAATCAAATGTAAAATAACACTGCATATAATTTTCACTGTATAAATTAAATAAAGACGAATCCTTATTAAGGCAGGAACACACGAAGCCGACGGCCGGCCGTCGGGCAGTTTTTGTTCGTCGGCCGACTAAGTTTTCTCAGTGTGTTCTGCACCGTCGTCGGCTTTTTTCGGCCGATTCAACATGTTGAATCAGTATCGGAGCTCGTCGGTCCGTCGGGCCATCTGATCATTCTGATTGGCTGTTCAGCTACTGCCACCTGCTGGTACGGAAAGGCATTTTATCTTACGCAGATGCAGAACGGACGTGCTACTTGGCTGTCGGCTGTCGAGCGTTGGTTTGGTGTGTCAGGGCAACTTTGGACCCAGACGCTGCCGACGTGAGCCAACCCCGCAGTCTGCTTTCATCGCCACTAGTTCGTTGGCGTCGGCTTGGTGTGTTCCTGCCTTTAAAGTTAGATAAGATATTCTGTCAAGAGCAGTGAGTGATTTATTTGTCTTTTGTTGTTTGATTAACATTTAAAGGGTTAGTTCACCCAAAAATGAAAATGTCATTAATTACTCACCCTCATGTCGTTCCACACCCGTAAGACCTTCATTCATCTTCAGAACACAAATTAAGATATTTTTGATAAAATCCGAGGGTTTCTGATCCACACATAGGCAGCAACGTCATTGCACCTTTTGACGTCCAGAAAGGTAGTTGAAAACATTGTTAAAATAGTCAAAGTGACTACAGTGGTTCAACCTTAATGTTATGAAGTGATGAGAATACATTTTGTGCGCAGAAACAACTGAAAAAAACTGACGCAGGATCCGGCCAATAATGAGCCGGCATTCGGACGTAAACAAAGAAGTCTGCACTGAGTTCACTACGTATGACAACGGTTCAATGTGTTAAATAAAGTCGTTATTTTTGTTTTGTTTTTGCGCACAAAAATATTCTTGTCGCATCATAATATTGAGGTTGAACCACTGTAGTGACTGACTATTTTAACCATGCTTTTAACTACCTTTCTGGATGTCAAAAGCTGCAATGACATTGGTGCCTATCTGTGGATCAGATACCCTCGGATTTCATCAAAAATATCTTAATTTGTGTTCCGAAGTTGAACGAAAGTCTTACCGGTGTGGAACGGCATGAGGGAGAGTAATTAATGACAGAATTTTCATTTTTGGGTGAACTAACCCTTTAATAACACTAGGGCTGGGTATCAAATTCGATACTCTTTAGGTACCGACCGAATTGCCTCGATACTATCGAGTATCGAAAAGTGTCTTGTCATTCGGTACGAAAATTCGATACCTCCAAACGGAGCCGGGGAGAGGGGGGCGGACAAATGCTGTCGCTGTCTCATTGAGCAGTGTAATAACGTCGTGCTACATTGTTATTTTTATCTAAATATATAAAACTATGTGCACGAGAGAGCGAGTGAATCAACGGAAAAGGACGGGTGAGAGTACCGGCTGTTTATGTGAGCAACCGGGTCACTACAGTCACTCCAGATACTGTGAACAGCAAAACAGAAGTGCCGCACTGCCTGCACAAACAGCGGGACACGCAGTGTTTTTTAGACTAGTTATGGACAGGTACGACACACAGCAGCGTTACATCAGCATTCGTTCCTCAAGTCTATGGAAACACGCGACCGATTCGTGACGGTCTCTAGTTCACCTGCACGAACACAGGCTCTTCCACACCCTCAGAGCGGACATTTTCATACGGTTGTCTCCTGAAAAAGCAGAGTGATAAATCATTAATGTGTTGATTTTAATAAAGACACGGAACTCTCATTTCACGGCAAGATGCAACGAGCATGTCACTCTTTTACTTTCGTTTTCAACTGAACGCGTTTCTCTTCAGGGAAAACCAATCAAGGAAAATGTGTGCCTAGAACACCTCCTAGTGGTCATTATATGAAACGAAAAGGAAAACCCTACATGAGATATTGCTTTATAACTTAACAACTTTAACTAAAAACATACACGAGCTTACAGAAATGATATAATTATATATTATATGTAATTATATATTCAACAATGATGTAAGGAAACAGTGACAAAATATAAGTTTGAAGGGAGTAAAGCCTGTGTTTTGGTAGCAGGAATATTAGGCTGCTGTCACTTTAAGAACGCATGCACAGATCCAATATACTGATAGTGTACACATGCATTGTCTTTCTCGACTGTTTACGTTCACCTACTGTGTTTGCTTAGATAGGACTTGCCAAGACGGGCATGTTGACAATTTTTGTGTGAATTTGTTCTTTCAAGGGCTAAAAGACTTAAAAGCGAACTCAATTCAGAACTCACGTGCTGTCTGAGATGCGGCTTTCTGTGTGCGTGCTTCGGATGTGTGCGCACACGACTTCTCACACAGCACATGAGTTCTCTTTCGTGTCTTCTTGCGCTTAAATGATTAACTTGCCTCGTTCTCAAAGGTGTTTCAGTTCTTATTGTCGTTCCCTGCCCGGCGCTTTCATTATTGTTTTGTGCCTGTCTGAATTAGCACTGAGTGTCTGTTTAATCACTGAAAGCTGTTTCGGTCTCACCTGCAGTCGCGCGCTATCAACACCGGGTGATGACGGCATAAATGACTTGTCATATTAGAACATACGGCACTCGCATCGTACAAAGATTGACTGTTTTGTCAACATTTTTTTTTTTTTTTTTTTTTTTTTTACCATTGCTGTTTTAACGTACTTGGAAGCCAGAATGTTCTCAGACAGGAGATTTATATGATGCGGACAGCGGCTCTATCAGCGGCGCATCTCCTTCTCTTACCAACTGCAACACACCAACACGTGATGTCAGCAACAGATTAACATACTAACAGTTGATTGGACAGCTACTCTCATGAAATGTATACGTGAAGTGTATCCATCGTTAGAGGAACTCACTATGTTTTACGCATTGTTTTTTTTAGCCATAATATATGCGTTGTCAGATTAACCGCGGTGCAAGTGCGTGCCAAACCATGTGTGGAGAACGGTACGGTTTGATTTTTTTTTTTTTTTTTTTTCATTTTCTTTTTACCAAGAACTGTTACACCCCTACTGAGTTTCATACAGAAAGGGATTTTATTTATAAAGAAATACACCGAATCATCTTAAATGTTAATGATTTAATAGCAGAAACGTTAAGTCAGAACTTGTGCCTAGTCATTTTAATTCTCTTTGATTTGTGGCCTCAAAACCTTTTGAACTCGGCTTTTACGCAAGATGTATTTAAGTGTTATATAATGTCACTGCTGAACTCCATATCTGTGTGCATGTGTGAGAAGCGTCAGGTCTACTGTATCCTCATGTCCAGTACAGTATGTCTGTGTGTGTGTGTGTGAGTTGTGAAGGCTTGCCTCTATATTTGGCTCTTGTAAAGATAGCCGTGCGCTTGTAACCCCTCCATATAAACTAGTTTGAGTCTTCAGCTCGTCTCTTGCCGCAGTCCTGATTCATTCACAAAAGCAGCCACATGTCAAATGCACAAAGCCAAATAATAAATGTGTGCTGCAGTAATTGAAGGTGCAGCTGGAAGTTGAGCCGTCATAAAGCACGACTCTTCATTCACGGGTCACCAAAACCTGAACAAGCTACAGATGAGATTCACAAGTACCAATTCTGAAGCTCCAATTTTAGTACTTTTGAAGAAGCACCAAATAATTCATTCTTATTATATTTTACAATATATTAGTTGTCTGTTAAAATAAAAGCTTGATGGTTTAACATTTGAAAATGAAGAAATTAAAGGGTTCGCACAAAAATGAAAATTTTTTATTTTTAATTACTCACCCTCATGTTGTTCCACACCCATAAGACCTTCGTTCATCTTCACAACACAAATTAAGATATTTTTGATGAAATCAGAGAGGTATATGACTTGTCCATAGACCGCAATAGGTCAAAAAGTATTCTCATCGCTTCACAAAATGAAGGTTGAACCACTTCAGTCACGTCGACTGTTTTAACAATGACTTTCAAGGTCCAGAAAGGTACTAAAGACATTGTTAAAACAGTCGACATGACTGGAGTGGTTCAACCTTAATTTTATGAAGTGACGAGAGTACTTTTTGTGTGCAAAAACAAAACAAAAATAACGACATACTACAATAACTTTGTTAATCTCATCTATGTACGTAATTTCTGCCCGAGTCACGTCACGATTCTTTTTCATCGGCTGTGACCTCTAGCAGCAAAAATTTACATAGTGTGCCTTTAAATACTCAACTGTTTATTTAGGGCTATCGAAGTTAATGCGACAATAGCTGCGTTTCCATTACACTTCAAATTGCGCAAATTGAAAACATGCCCAATGGAAACACGTCAATTTCGCAAAAACTCCCATATATCGCAACACCTAGAAACACCTCATACGTGGCCGCTCTTGAGTATAAGGGGCTTACCTTGCCATTAATGCCTGGATAACATGTCTTCTTCGATTAAAAATAATGGCTAGTGCGTTGACTGTAATAAACTTAAACCTGAGAACATCTGTTGCCATGATTTTTGGAATGACTTGACGAGAGGAAAAAATTAGTTGTATAACACCAGTTAATGGAAACGGCGTCATTTCGCAATAGTTTTTTTATTAACATTTAGAAAATATCAAAAAAAGCTTTATTTCTGATTAGAAACAAAATCTCTGCTTTCAAGGAAATTCAAACAATAAATGGCGCAACAGATCACTCTTCCACTTTAATACAAGTTATAGCATGAAAAAAAAACATGCATGAACATCAGAATGTATGTTGAAAGATACAGTACAACTTACCAAAATTAATAATTTCTTATGTAATTGTACAGCATTAGTTGGGAAAGATATTTTTCCCTTAAGAATATCAATTTATCGGTATCAGCAGATATCATTCTGAATAATCGACTATCAGTATTGGCGGAGAAATTTATTATCAGTGCATCTCTAATAATTAGCCAAATTGCGAAGCTACAAGCACAGTAAACCTCAAGCTCTTTTTTAAAAAATCGCAGATAGATTTTTCTTCCCAAATTGTTCAGCCTAGTACCGTTTTTTACAACAATAAACTTTTAAAGGTGAAGTGTGTGATTTTTCGGCAATTTTCAAGGGTTTTATAGTCAAGAGGCCTGTTTTAAGGGACTTTTGATGCAAGGCTGTCTTCGAGCAGGAGTGTGTTTGTCTCCTGAGAGACCCTGCGGTGAAAACGTGACCCGTGCTGCAGTGTTTGAAGATGCACAGCTGTTATTTTTATTCTTTACTGCGGTGTTCAGGTCTGGATCTCCCATGTTAAAGGTGAAGCTTGTTATTACTGCACCACTGGCATCACCAAACAGAACTGCAACAGTAATGACAGGTTCCAATCCGGCATTCCAAACACTCTTCCCATCAGCCGTTGATCGGATAATCCCACACCAAACTCGCCATATTGGAAGAGCCAGTGTTGCTAGTGTTGATGCGTACAAAATCATACGCTTCAGCTTTAACATGTCTGCTGAATCAGTGTGACTCATTTACAGTCAGACATTATAATCGCTAATTGAATTGAAGCCCTAATTAATGCCTGAATAATAATTTGATTTTGAAGTGACTGTGGCTCAGTCGAATCTCTTTTTCTCTCTGTCATTCAGGTTTTGTCAGTAGGTGCTGCGTCTCCATGCAGATGCTCCGGGTGAAATGAATAAGGCACCTCAGCCTCTGTCAGGACCTCCCTCCGCCCCTCCCCACCCCTCCGCCCCTCTTCCTGCACCCTCACCGGGCCTGTCCCAGGTAAAACACACCACTCTTTATATTTATTGTGATCTTTCTCAGGGGTTTTCAGGTTGAAGTCCAGGGAATCACAAGGGAAAGTTAAAAGTAGGCCTGTAAATAGTTACATAATTATTAAATACATTTTGAAGCAGAAATGATTAAAAACATAGTGTGTTTTTTTGTATTCTAATAAATCATTTTGGTTGTAAATGTGCCCTTAAGTAAAAACACCTAAATTTTCATTGCACTCTTAGTTTTTAATGCTCTCCTAAATCTTTCCACTTTGGAGCACCTTGGGGCGTCAAGTCCTGCTCATGTTTTGCATGTGTCTCTTTAGCCCAGTTATCCTGGTCCTCCCCCGGTTGTGTTCGGAACCCCTCCGCCACAGATGAACCCGGCAGCCCAACCCCGACAGGTACGACATCCCAAATACTCCCCACTGTGGGTTTGGTCAGATGGACTACTGGGTTCTTGATTCAGGAAGTAATTTTTCTCCATTGGCATTTCATTAGGGCTGCCCCCTAATAGTTGACTAAACGTTAGACGAGAAAAGGCTTAATCGACCAAAGTTTTATTAGTATGTCAGGCAGGAAATCCAAATGTTCAACTATCATCCATCTATGTCAAATATGGCTTATCATTTGAAGCGTAAGTAACTTGGCCTCTCACTCTAACGTTAACCTAGATAAATGTGCACTATTATTAGGCGCATATCCAAGTGTTTGTGCGGAGTGTGGAAGCTGAAGTATAGCGCAATTACTGCATGGAGGCGCCGGTGCGATCACTTTCATTTTTCCTGATAACAGCAGAAACAACTTAATACTCCATCATTTTTGGCCATACAGATAAGATTAATACATCTTTCAAAACTGTAAAGGGTCTTTTATTTGTGTGCACTCACAATAACAACAAAACACTGTGCTTTTGTAAAATAAACAAAACAAACAAGATGCGCTTTCTGCCGTCTCCTTCTCCGTGAACTTCTTTCTGGAGTACGTCACAAAAATGAACCGAAACTTAGTGTAGACATAAGAAATATATCTATAGAAAGCTTGAAATGTCTACTTTGCGGCAAGCTTTATTATGTGGAATAGGCATATATTACACCTATATATATATATATATATATATATATATATATATATATATATATATATATAAAATCCTCATTATGGTTTAGTATTCTCATCAGTATATATTTAAATAATTACATTAATATAAACATGCGATTAGTGGACTAATGGCTTAAATGGATGACTACTAGTCGACTAGAAAAAACTTTAGTCAGGGCAGTCCTACATTTCAGAGAGTTTTTCAATAAAGAGCCAAACCAGCCCACTCAGAATCAAATCAATCTTGAGTTTTATCATAAAAAAAGTGTTCAGTGTTTGTTGGCATCATTATCAATATTTTGAATTAGTTTTAATTTTTATATATTTTTTGTTTGAGTCTTAGTAATTTTGTTGTATTTTTGTCATTTTTATTAGTTTTTGTTCTTTTATAAATATATTTAGTTTGTTTTATTGATTTTTAGAGTTTTAAGTTTTGAGTTTTAGTACTTCGGCTTAACCTAAATGAAAATTAGAAATGTTGCCTTAACAGATAACTGAAATGAAATAAGTTTACGTTTTGTATATATATTAATCTGTCTTCAGTATTGTGAATCTTGGAGATTTTGAAAGGGATTTTTGCTCAGTGGAGGATCCGTACAGAAACTTTTTGAGATTCATGGGAGTTTTGTCTAAACAATTTGTCACCTTGGAATTATAAAGTTCTGTCTAAATTTTTTTTGTCAAAATTGAATTATTCACATTTTCTTATTCTGTGTTAACTTATTTACATTGTGATGTTTTCTTAAGTTGTGTATATTTTGTGCCTTTTTTTAGAAAACAAAAAGGTTCTATTCACAAAAGAGTATGAAATGCAAAAACTTTGAAGCTCAGTATCTCAAAACTGCTCAGAATGCAGATAGAACCTTATAATTCCAAGGTGGTGAATTGTTGAAAAAAAACTTGCTGAATAACTAACCTGACATGTTTGGACACATCAGAGGAATTAGTAGCTAGTTAATATCACACAAACATTTGCAGTTGAGCTCAAAGGTAGCCCTGCATCCTCCTGACCTCTCATTGTGTGTGAGATTCGTGCGACTGAGGTGCTTCTGGGAAAGTGAGGTCTCTTCTCTGCTTTTGTGGCTGGTGTTGCTTCAGTTTCTTGACCTTTGACTTGTGTGTGTGGCTTTCTCTTTCTAGTTTGCCTCAGGTCCTAGAGCTTTACCACAACAGGTACTAACACAAACACACACACACACACACACACACATACATTGAACAAGACCTGAAACATCAGTGTCACATGGAATGAATTCTGCATGGTATTCTGAAGTGTGTGTTATAGCTTTTAATAATATTTTGCTTTAATTAGTTTTAATTTTTATATTTTCTGTTTTCATTTTATTTTTAGTGTAAGTTTTAGTACTTTTATTGTGTGTTTTTTATTTATTTATTTATTTTTGGTTCTCTTTAAGTTTTAGCATTTAATATTTTGAATTAGTTTCAATTTTTATGTTTTATATTTTAATTTTTATTTTAGTGTAAATTTTAGTACTTGTGTATATTTGCCATTTTTATTAGATTTTAGTTTATTAATTTTTAAGTTTTAGTATTTATTAATATTTTGAATTGGTTTTAATTTTATATTTTCTGTTTTCATTTGAATTGTTAGTGTAAGTTTTAGCATTTTTGTCATGTTTATTTGTTTTTTTATATGACTGTAGTTTTAGTATTTATTTTTTTGGATAATTTTTCATTTCTATACTTTCTGTTTTCATTTTCATTTTAGTGCAAGTTTTAGTAACTGTATTTTTGTCATTTTATTATTTTTTTTATGTTTTTTTAATATTTTTATTAATTTTTTTTGTTTAGGTATTTATTAATATTTTGAATTAGTTTTAATTTTATAGGTTCTGTTTTTGTAATTTTTAGTAATTTAAAAGTTTTAGTAATTTTGTTTGTCATTTTTATTAGCTTTGTGTTTTTTTTTTTTTTTTTTTAATATGACTGCAGTTTTTATTAATTTTTATTTAAGTTTTAGTACCTCAACCTAAACTAAATGAAAATTAGAAATGTTGCACTGACAACAAGAATCTTGGCAGTTCAACAAGAATCTTTAACTAACTTGCTTATCAAGTTAGTTAAACTGCAGTCATGTTTGTATCTAGCTACCTGATTAACAAATCTGGTTTAATGACAGACATTTGAAAGAAACTCTATCAGCCTTTCGAGTACTGAGGTTTATTACCACGACAGTAACTGAAGAGCACGTTGCTGGCGAGCGTCTGCGTTTGTGCCGCTTGTGTACTTGTTTAGAGTATGTTTCTGGCCTTTGTTGTGTCATCTCAACACTGCTAAAATGCTTAGTTTGTTTGCATGCTGCTCTGTTCCTTTAACTCTCTGTGCCGGTGGGTAACACACACTCTCCATCTCTCTCTCTCTCTCACTCTTCTGCTGCGTGTGTGTGTGTGTGTGTGGTGCTGCTGAAGGGAGGATTCAGGTCACTGCAGGTAATGCTTACATATTTTTCTTCCCTTTAAAATCAGTGTAAAATGCTGTTCAAAACCCATCTTACTTTCGTAATATGAAGTTTCCAAATTAAACAGCATATTCAACTATTATCATAAAAAAATAACACTTATTTAGGTTAAATGGGACTGAGAAGACCATTTTTTGCAATATCTATGTATTAATAAATTAGTGATTGCATAACCTGAATTGTCCAGATTTTCAACCTGACTAGTTTTTATCATTGCGGACAAAACTTTAAAGATATCAATAACATTTTATCTACTGCGGCACATACTTATTTTTTTAATAATGTCCTAATTTGAATTGTGATTAGTTGTGTGTCCACAAGTAGTGTTATGTGTGACCGGTAGATTTTGATTTAGATTACTGTAGAATTTTGATGCAGTGTTTATTTCTTAAATAATCGAGCTTTTCTTTGTTTTTCTCTCATTTCAGCCGTACTATACCAGTCGGCCCACTTTACCCGCCAATTCTGGGCGTGTTCAGCCAAGCTCCGCCCCTCGGCCCATCCCTCCCCCGCATGGAGCCCGCCCCCCTCATGTGTTCCAGCCCGGCCCCTCCCAGATGATGATGATTCCCCAGCAACCTATCAGCTTCCCAAATTCACAAGGCACGGCCTACTATATACCTGGCCAGGTAAATCACATGTAAATCCATAATGTAACATCACTCAATACAAATATGAAGGATTTCAGGAGAAATTATGAACAGAAAAAGCACATTTTTAACAGAATGATTACAATATATGAATTTCACAAATCCCATTGTGCAGTTGGGGACACTATTTTGAAACTTGCCTAACTGCTTGTCATTTAAGTAGTTAAAATAGTAAAAAAAATTATATTACAAGCTAACACAAAGTAGCTAACTACTATATAAGGGAGAAATATAGTATAATCATAATAATATTTTTTTTTATAGTGATCAAATTATTAACTTATTAACTTAATTATTAACTAAGCTGTTTTTACGATAAATTCTCATTAAAAATGTAATGTTGAAAATAACATTATGAATAATAAATGACAGAAGTGTTTTTTATTGTTAGTTCATGTTAACTAATGTAGTTGTTTAAGTACATCAACTAGTGTACTACTGACTAAAGGAAAATATATACACACACATATATACATACATATATATGTATGTATGTATATATCGTTTTAGTTAGGGATGTTAATTAATTTTTTTCCCCTAACTGAAAATCGAAGCTTGTTAAATGATCATTACCTGTTAACTGACAAGATTGTTAAATTAGAACTAAATTAAATCAGAACGAATAACTGTCTGTGACCCATTAAAATAACAAAATCTGTTTTCCGGGTCTTTAGATTTACATGCGCAAATAGCAGCATAAACAACAGAAGAACATGAGGATTCATCGTCACATCACGCACCTCCAGTGCTTCTGTAAATACGCAAAATATATTTCACTTAAATAATTACCTGATTAAGAAAACAAAAGAGAAAACTGTGTGACATTTAGTATACGCCGAGTTCATTTTTGTGACGTGCTCCACAAACAAGTTCACGGAAAGGAAACCGAGACAGCAGGAAGCGCACCCTGTTTGTTTTCTATAATTTACAAAAGCACAATGATTTGTTTTAAAAAAGTAAACCCTTTACAGTTTCAAATGATGTTTTACTCTTATCTGTATGACCATAAATGACAGAGGATTTTAAGTTGTTTCCACTGTTTTAAGGAAACTTTTCAAGTTCATGCAGGCAAACATATCAGTTTGCAGCCTGTTCGTTATCAAAATATAATGCAGTCAACCAAACATATAACAAGTTACGCTGCTCAATTTAAATAGTCCGTAGTAGAATCTGTGCCGTTCAGCGCGAGCAGTGAGCCTGTGGTTTTATGCTACACATGTGAAGGATGATGTTTTTCGTGAATATTAAAACGCGAGTGAAGTACAAACCCTATAGTTTACATAATAAATCATAGCTTAGCATCCAAATATCACAAACATCACAAGTACGGAAACGTTTGGATTCGTACCCAATGAGAGAGGTAGGCTACATGAGCCCAACACCTGTTTCTGTTTCAGTTTCACTTTAAATGAGTTAATTTTGGCTTGACGTTTATAGCTTTTGTTTTTCATTCTTGTTCTGTTCTGAATACCTTTAAATTTAAAGGATTTGTTGTGGAGTGAGGGGAACTAAAAAAGCCTATAGCTAATGTTTATAGTGATCATAATGTTTGTAAACATTTTGCTTTATTTACCGGTATTTTACAATAATATAATAATAAAATGCGACTTGTATGCATATTATTTGTTTTGTTTTTTTTCTCTCAAAAAATGTATATGTGTAGCATATTTTTTAACCATATCACTTTTAATATAAACTATTTTAACTATATTACTTTATAGTAACCAAATAACTTTTTAAACCGTTTAACCGATAGAATTACTCAGTCAAAATTCTTACTGTCAGTCAACGGTTAACCAGTTAATTATGAGCATCCCTATTTTTATTTGCACAGGACGTTTTGCTCAAATGTGTAACGCGCACACACACACACACACACACTCTGCAGTGTATTGATTCTGCTGACAACTCCTCCCCTTTTTAAACTCTGTCCCGGTCAGCTGACCGTCTGTACCGTTCCTAATTGTGCAACACTAAAAAGGGGGGGAGGGTTGTTGGGCAGATAGAAAAATGGTCTGAAATGGGGATTGTCTCACTCTGACCTCAAATGGTGACTGTGTGTGTTTTTGATGAGTCAGTGCAGTAAAACACAAACCCTCTCTCTGTTTCTCTGTCAGTACCGTCCCTCATACGTGACCCCTCAGCAGTATCAGGTGGCCGGTTCTCCTGGTTTCTACCCTGGCACAAGCCCGGCTGATTACGGTATGTACGGAGAGAGGAAGCAGTAAATCCATGTATCTCTCCGTGTGTGTGTGTGTGTGTGTGTGTGTGTGTGTGCGCTCCTATTAGTGGGAAAGAATTTTTCAGCATCTTGTGGTGGGAATCATCACTATGCGATTATGAATCAACTTCATTCGTTTTGGTGAGATTCAAAAGAGGCATTTTCCCCATTAAATATTGAACTGATTTTGTTGTTGACTGAAAACAGTTTGAAAACAAAAAAAGTCTGGTTGTTGTCGTGGTAACTGGCAAATTGTTCTGAAATAGTCATGGTTATGATGTCACAACCCTGAGCACATTAACAAGTGATCGCCCATTTACGCATCAACACCTATTCAGTAGTCAGAGCTCATTTATGTATAAAAGTCTTAAAGGTTCAGTAAAAAAAAATATCCTGTTTAATTGTAAAGATCTGAGAGAGGCTGACAGTGCTAGATTTTCAGTAGTTGTTTCTCCCTTTGTTCTTTATTTCTTTTGTTTGTTTGTCATTCTCTTATTCTGTTGTTCACATTTCTTTCTTTCTTTTTCATGTTCTTTATTTACTGTTCTTTATTTCTTTTAATTTTATTAATGAATTTATTAGTTGTTCTTTCTGTTATTTCTGTATTTAAGTTTCTTTAAATTTCTATCTTTCTTTCTTATTCTCTTAGTTTATTTACTGTTCTTTATTTTTATTTTTTATTTTATTAATGAATTTGTTTTTTTCTTTATGTATGTATTTAAGTTTCTTCTTTCTTTTTTGTCATTTCTTTCATGTTCTTTACTGTTTTTTTATTTTGTTTATTTGCTTTTATTTAATTTTATTAATGAATTTATTTTTTCTTTATTTACTGTTCTTTTTGTTTTCTTGTTCCATTTTTCATCTTTCTTGTTCATTGTTTTTTTTAAACTTTAATGAATTTATTATTTGTTCTTTCTTTTAAAGTTTCTTTTTAAGTTTCTTTCTTTCATGTTCTTTATTTACTTTTTTATTTGTTTTATTTATTTATTATTTATTTATTTGCTTTTATTTAATTTCTTTAATAAAAATTAAAAGAAAAAAATTATATAATTCACTATTTCATGTTCTTTGTTTTTTTTATTTATTTAATTTCCTTTTATTTAATTTTATTAATGAATTAATTTAGTATTTGTTCTTTAATGAATGTATAGTTTTTTTCTTTCTTTCTTTCTTCCCTTTACAATTAAATTTCTTTTATTTAATTTTATTTGTTCTTTCTTTCATTCCTGTATTTACTTTCTTTTTTTTTCTTTCTTTGTGTACTTTATTTATTTATTTATTTCTCTCCCACCCTCTTTCATCTGTGGTTATAGAGTTATTCTCACATCATCACTCATGTATATCGGACGCCTCCCGTCCTGTGGTTGGCGCTGTCAGAAATGTCAAAAGTGACCTTTTAAATGTATGTTTAGAGTTGTTTTAACAGTGTCCTAAAGTGCCTAAGCACACCCTGAGTGGAGCAGCAGTCTGTCAGTGCTCACTCACTCTCTGGATGTGGAAGTGATGTGTCTGGTAGGAGCTGGTTGTTATTTTAGTCAAACCCCCACCAGCAGCAGCACGTTCACCGGATCAAATCTCTCTCTCACGTACACACTCGCCCTCCGTCCATCTCCAGTGTGTCTCTCACGACACCCAGAGGACTCACTGACCTGCGGCGCCACATGCAGACAGGGAAAGCAGGTTAGACAAGGGAGGAGTTGAGTTCAGTGTAGACGCACAGAGAGGTGAAAGTATCGAGGCGGACATTGAGAGAGGGGAGCATGGGCAACAGAGCGTCCAGCAGCAGCTCTGAGGGTACGTGACTGTGATTTCTTTTATTCACCCGTCTCAGACTCTCGGTTATGGTCCTGCTGTCTGTCTTTCTGTGGGTTTTAACTATATTTAGTCTCCGCTCGCTCCGGTCAACAATGCTCCCTCAGTAATGCGAGTTGGGTTGGGTTTGACACATAGATTGACTAAAGAAAGAAACAACCAATCAGAACACTTTAAAGTGACCATATGACCAGGTAAGAGGAGTTTTGGGGAGATTTTCATCTCTCTCAATTTAATTTTAATAGAAAAATACTACTCTTGGCATTTGTCTTGCATAGACGGATTTTTTTAATTTTTTTTAATGTAGTTAAAGTAGGTAATATGTTAATACAAATAATAATATATAATATACAATAGATTAAAATGGAATAAATATGCTCAATTAAATAGTACATAATTAGCACTTTTCCATGCTATGACCATTCATTGTGTTAGCGTGCAATCATATGAACTACTTTAAAAGGGGTCATGACATGAGAAATCAAATTTGCCTTGATCTTTTGACATATAAGAGGTCTTTGTATTATTAAAACATCCTGCAAGATTCAGAGATTAAATTGTCTTCCTCATTATGAACAAAGCATTTATTTAATTACGCTCCAAAAATGGCTTGTTTCAATATTGCGGGATCTGTGATGTCATACATTTGCATATGTCATAGACAAATGGTTATACATCATTGCACCTTAAGCCCCGCCCACTGGCGTTCAGTCACGTAATGGCTGACATTTGCCTCCACTGGATATAAGCGTCACATCAAAAGCAAATAGAAGTCATTATAATCACTGACGCTGTCTACGCTAATACAGTATACAGATGTGAGTTCGGTTTCTGAAGTCATTATAATCACTGACGCTGTCTACGCTGATACAGTATACAGATGTGCGTTCAGTTTCTGAAGTCATTATAATGACTGACGCTGTCTACACTGATACAGTATACAGATGTGCGTTCGGTTTCTGAAGTCATTATAATGACCGACGCTGTCTACGCTGATACAGTATACAGATGTGAGTTCGGTTTCTGAAGTCATTATAATGACCGACGCTGTCTACACTGATACAGTATACAGATGTGCGTTCGGTTTCTGAAGTCATTATAATGACCGACGCTGTCTACGCTGATACAGTATACAGATGTGCATTCAGTTTCTGAAGTCGTTATGACTAACGCCGTCTACGCTGATACAGTATACAGATGTGCGTTCAGTTTCTGAAGTCATTATAATGACTGACGCTGTCTACACTGATACAGTATACAGATGTGTGTTCAGTTTCATTATCACTGACGCTGTCTACACTGATACAGTATACAGATGTGCGTTCAGTTTCTGAAGTCGTTATAATGACTAATGCTGTCTACACTGATACAGTATACAGATGTGAGTTCGGTTTCTGAAGTCATTATAATGACCGACGCTGTCTACACTGATACAGTATACAGATGTGCGTTCAGTTTCTGAAGTCATTATAATGACTGACGCTGTCTACACTGATACAGTATACAGATGTGCGTTCGGTTTCTGAAGTCATTATAATGACCGACGCTGTCTACGCTGATACAGTATACAGATGTGCATTCAGTTTCTGAAGTCGTTATGACTAACGCCGTCTACGCTGATACAGTATACAGATGTGCGTTCAGTTTCTGAAGTCATTATAATGACCGACGCTGTCTACACTGATACAGTATACAGATGTGCGTTCAGTTTCTGAAGTCATTATAATGACTGACGCTGTCTACACTGATACAGTATACAGATGTGTGTTCAGTTTCATTATCACTGACGCTGTCTACACTGATACAGTATACAGATGTGCGTTCAGTTTCTGAAGTCGTTATAATGACTAATGCTGTCTACACTGATACAGTATACAGATGTGTGTTCAGTTTCTGACATACTCCACACGCTTGAGTCTGTCGACAACAGGACAAATGGAAGAGTGAAAGAACGTTCGCTTTGACACGTCCAGTTTAACAGCTGGTTTGAGTCTCTGTACAGACTTCAGAAAGATCCCAGCGACAAGTGGATGGCTTATTTTAATGGCATTCCAGAGGATTATATGTTTGTTCGGAGCATTTTGTTTTGTAAACGAGGCACAGTGTAATGGAGAGTTCACAAAGAAACTTTTGTTGAAAGATGAAGCAACCGACTGTATTGGATCTGACAGCAGCTGTATCACAAACCGTAAATAAGCGACTTAATAATGCTTTGTCTGTAAATGATGGTTTATATGGATAGTTTTCAATAGTAAGTGGGTGCTGATACTGTTTCCTATGCAATGATGTTAGCCAATCAAAACAGTGCCTGTTTACTGACAAGCTTTAAAGGAGCCGCGCCTTAAAAACGGATAATTTCAGACAGAGTCAGAATGAGGGTTGAAAATGAACCTCAAGGAACATATTAAAATAATAAAATCCATGTCATGACCCCTTTAATCCTGATTTTTGGTCATTTTTGAAGCGTGACACCATGTCTCGATCACTATGAACTGTTGTGGTGCGGAAAAGAGCTGGTGTATTTAATATCACACAGGGTTGGAATGACAAGAAAGTATGTATATAATGCCAGAATTTTCATTTTTGGCTGGACTGTGCTTTTAAGGACATTAAAACGACTATACAAACCACCAGCGTGTATGTAGATGAGAGCAGTGGTTGTTTTCTGAGGGTGTGCAGTTCAAATATAAATTTTGGCTGTAACAGATTGTGTTTGCTAAAGGAGGGTGGTGTGTGTGTGTGTGTGTGTGTACGCATTTACCTGGTTACGAATCACTGATAATTCAGTGTTTTGTGCTGTTAACTTCTGAGGATTTCACTTCAACTGACCTAAGAGACTTTTAAAGTGTTCTTCACTTTGCCAGCCACAGTTTTTCTCTTCTACGTGATGTTTAGGATGAGTGAATCTAAATTGGGTGATATCACAATAATACTGAACTGATATAAACCCATGCACAGGCATTTTGATGAAGTCTGAGACATTTGTAACATTTTCTCTTGTGTGTTTCTTCCAGCCGGGGCGTATTACCCTGCTCAGCCCCAGTTCACGCCTCCTGTTGCCCCTGCGCCTGTTATTATGAACCCCGCCCCCCAACAGCAACAGGCCCCTCCCCCTCAACAGCAGCAAGCTCCGCCCAGACGGGAACGTAAGCAGGTAAGGCATGAATCGACAGCTTGCTTTCTACATCTACAGCTTCAGTGTTTTGGGATTTCTTTATATTTTTTACTTCCATCTCTTGCAGTACCAGAAAATATTGCTGTCAAGGTTTTTAATTTGACATTTTTATCAGCAATTTATTTGCAAATTAACAATCATTTTAGTGAGCCGTATGTCATCTATCCAGATTAATTTGTTAATTTCATGCCTCTTTAATTGCCACAAAGTGATTAAATCAAGTCTTTGCAATGACTGTCTCTCTGGGTCAATGTGATTTACATTTATGTGGCATTTATGTGCATTAACCAAAGTTTGATAAGAAGATCTTTTCTGTTTGAAATTGTTTGCAAAGATTCACCTGAATTTTGGAGGAAGTTTTCATCATTAACACACATGGTGGAGTCCTGCTGTGCTTGCTGCTTGTGTTTTGAATACATTTTTAAAAGCTTTTGGTTTGGTTTGTCCCTCTCAGACCTGATGATGTTCTGAGCTCATGTCCTAAATGAAAGCATTGGGTTTTTATGAAGCCGTTAAGATGTTTTCAAACACAGTGATACAATTACCCGTCAAGGACGGAACCTCCGAATTAGAACTTCTGTTGCCGTGATACCAGATTCATCTCATGGCAACAGTCGGGTTCCATAAATTCCCATTAATTTTCTCCATAGGAAATCGATGTTTAATACTAACACACTGTAAAGACAGATCTACCTTAAGCTCTGCTTTATTTAAACTTCTGTTGAAGTCATCAGTCAATGTCTTCATTTTTTTTAAAAATCATGTTTAACAGTGCAATTGCCGATAAAGAACTGCATTACCCATGAGCCTATGTAAAATGTATTATAGCACAGCTCTATATAAAAAGTTGGATATATATTATATCCAACTTTATCCACATGCATACAGTACACTCAGCTGTCTGATTGCTTGTATCATTGCAAAGTGTAAACAATATTTATCGCCCAGCACTAATATGATAAATGTGACTAAAGCGTGAAGATATTATAAACATTAACATGCTTTGAAACAATGTGTATTGTGAAAGTAATATAGAAATAAATTTAACTTGACTTGGTACACATCTGATTTTGCAGTAAACTTAAGCAACATTGTTTCTATACTTTTAAATCAACTATTTTATGTTTTTTGAGCACTTTTTTATTGCATTGCTCGCAGTGCTTTCTGTCATTACAGTTTATTTGCTTCTTTAAATCATAAGCAATGCTAAGTTATGTTATGATTCACCTCGTAGCTGGTTGGTTTGGTTCATAACTCTTTAACAGAGACTTTTTACAAATCCTATGGGAAAAATACTTCTGTAACCAAGACTGCTGAAAAAGTGGACAGATTTTAGCATATTTTCTTCCCGATTGTGCTGTATATCCGAGTGAAATGGCTTTTGGAAGAAGAACAAATGTAGGACGAGGCTTGATTTTGTCCATGGGGAATTGATTGGATGGTTGTGGTTTGCTATTGGTGGATCTCATGTGAGTGACGGGTTGCCCCGCCCTTGTCAATAGAGAAGAGATCTCGCTGCAAGATGGAGGGAAGTTATTCTGATTCAAGATTACGAGGCACATGAATTTTAAAAAAAATGTGCACAGATAAATTGAATAAAAAAATAAAAAAAAACAAGAATTCTCCATTTTGATTTCATGGCAGAAGAATCACCACAAAAACTGCAGCATTGTGCATTAAGCTTGAAATCATACCTGCAAACTAGTCGTTTTGAATCAAAATATGTAATTTTTTGGGGGGGGTGATGGGGGGTGTCAGGGTGAGTTTGCAGGCACAATAAATCAAAAATGGGCTACTTTCCCATAGACTGGATTGAGACCATAAACGTCTCTTGAGCTGTCATGATCTTTTTTGTCACTCTCTGGTAGGGCTGGGCGATCTTTCCGATTTTTTTTCGATTAATTCGAATTTAATGTTTTGCCTCGATTTTATTTTATTTTTTTAAATCGAGAAATCGTTTTTTTTTTTTTTTTTTTTTTTTTTTTTGAATAAAAATGTTAGCAAGCGTTACAGTTAGATATGTTGACAATACAGCCATGATAACCGTATTAGGAGAAGAAAATGATCCGACCTCTTGATGGCGCCGGCGCGCCTGATTAACCGCTCTCATGTGACGCTCTATGAGCGTAGAGCACATCACTATTCTTAAGCGGCTGTTCATTCAGAAATGCTTTATTGCATTATAAAAATGAGACACAGGCAGTGGAATGAGAAAAAAGGCAAAGTTATTAAATGCAAGTTGAGCTTTTTTTTTTTTTTTTCAACTTGACCGCCATGTTTTTAGAATTTCATGGGTGAGACGCTGCAAAAGACGCTAGTCACAATTGCAACACCTAAACATGTCTGCCAAACATAAAATCAATAGGACAGACAAAACCTGTAAACCTGTTTGATATTTCATGTTTGCATGATGGTGACAGGCTGAAAGCTGCTGTGGTTTTCTGTTTTTACAAAGCATTTGCTGTTAATAATAGCCTATTACTGGTGTTATTTATTGCTATTACTTTTTGGCTAAGAAATATTTAGCATTTTCTTATTTTATATTTCTGAGTATATAGGATGTGTTTAAGATAAGTTTGTACAACATTTGTCTTCATATTTCAGGCATATTTCTGCAAAGATATTTAACAAATTGTTTTACATTTACACCATGTTGATCACTTCATGTGTGGTGCACTTGTAATGGAACTTTTTTTAACCAAATTGTTAATAAAAAGAATGTTACTTAATTCATATTGTAGTTAAGTTTTTAAGTTGACTAGTTAAACAGTAAAAAAAAAAAAAATCTAAATCGCGAATCGGTCAGTCGTTCTGAAAAAATCTGTGGTGTGACAGACACATCGCTGTAGCGCTTCAGTTCAAACAGAGGCAGAGCGCACGTGAACCGATCAACTCTTCCGCTTTACAACACGAAATAAACATGAATGGATGTAGGATGAATGAATACCGAAGGTATGTTGAAAGATCCAGTACAACTTACTGAAATCTGTATCATGTCATATGTAACATTAATTGATTGTTTCAACCGTGCAAAAGCGCCAATAAAATAGCTTGTAAAAATATCACATTTACCATAACATTTACCTCAGAAAAGTTCAATGTCAAAAAACTTGTTAGTCGGCTACAAAAATGAACTCAGAGAGGAGCATTTTGATATATATCCACTGTGACTACAGGCCATTGCATATCCATGTAATTAACATGTGCTTCAATACTGAATGTATAAAACCGTTTTATGACGGCCACCATTTAAATGTTTAGCCGATATTAAAAACGAGTAGAAACATAATTGTCATTAAAAATGTATTATGATGTTATTATAAAAACTTCTTTGTGTAATTTATATGTAAGTAGCTTACAAATCAATTAATTTTAACCTTTAATATTATAATGATATACCAGCTGTGGTTCCCTGTATAGTTTACAGCATTAGTTGAGAGATATTTTTTTCTTTGAGGAAATTTGCCATGTACTGTACCTGATAACCCCCAAATTAATCATTATTGAAATGAAGGTAATCAAATCGAAATCAAATCGCAAGCTTCTGAATCAAAATCAAATCCAATTGTGAAATTTGTGTCAATGCCCAGCCCTAGTGTCTATAATTTATTTTTATTTATTTTTTTTACAATTTATTTTGTTGGGGGAGTACACCAGAATGCTTAGTTTACATGTTAAAATCACGAGAATTTTCTCATTGGGGAGGATCCCCCCAGACCCCCCTACTACTATTTACTTTGTAAACATGTTACCTTTTTCACCACTTTGGAGTTAGCAGGTATGTGAAATGCATTGGTCCCGTTGTTTTGTGTCATACTGATACACTACTATATTTCCACAGCTGATTAAAGGTCATTTCCATCAAAAGACACTGGTGAAGCATCAGCGGTTTAGTATGGGATGTGTTGAGCGTGTGTTTGCTGCTGTTATCAGGGTCTCTGGGAGCTCACAGCTGGGAAACTGTAGTGGACTTTGAGTTCTCGTGTCTCACATTCAGTCGGTCAGTGAGATTACATTTCTGAGGAATAGAAACTGAGCGAAAGTTGTGGAAGGAAGAAAAGAGGCGGAGAAAAGAGAGAGACACTGTTGGCATGACAGAGAGAGAGAGCTGCAACAAACTGTTGTATTATATAATATATGAATGAATGTACTATATAATATAGTTGCTTTCATTGAGAAACATTTGCCGTCAGTACTTATGCGAAGGACATGGGAAATTTATCTTCATGAAATTACAGGTTGGGATATAATTTTGTCATGACATGCTTTGAGCCAAAAAAAAAAAATTATGATTTTTGTGAGACAGTAAACTTTAAAGTCTGTCCACGTATTTTCCATTAAACATTTTGGATTGAGCTTTATTTGGATTAAATGCTCTTTTATAAGTCAGTGAGAATTGTTTTCATTTCTGTTTCATTTTTTGGTATCCTCAAACAAACTGTTGTAAAGATGAACAGCATTCAATGATCAAGAATCAGATTTAATAATAAACGCATTTAAATCTGTGCTTTGACACTGATTATCTGGTTTATTTCTGATATTTTTATATCATTTTTATATGAAGTTCTAAATGCGCTGCAACTTTAAAATTTAGTAGCCAAATTGTCATTTTAATTTCAAACCCTGCATTCAAAAGTTTGGGGTCATTAAGATTTTTAAAATGTTTTTGAAAGAGTCTCTTCTGTTCACCAAAACTGCATTTATTTGATTAAAAATAAAACAGTCAAATATTATTACAATTTAAAATAGCTGTTTTCTATGTGAATATTTGATAAACTGTAATTTATTTCTGTGATCAAAGCTGAATTTTCAGTATCATTACTCTAGTCTTCAATGTCACATGATCCTTCAAAAATCATTTTAATATATTGATGATTTGATGCTCAAGAGACATTTATTATTATCATCAATGTTGTAAACAGTTGTGCTGCTTCATATTTTTGTGTATATTTTTTTTTTCAGGATTCTTTGAGTAGAAAATTAAACAAAAACTGCAATTATTTGAAATAGGAATCTTTTGTGGCATTATTCATGTCAGTTTTGAACTATTTAAAACGGCAAAGTCAGTGAGTTCAGTTCTGGAGCTCCACGTGGCTCTCAGTCTCCACCCCCGTCTCTCTCTCTCTCTCTGTTCAGTGTGGTGGGCGTTCCACATTCCTGTGCTCTCGTTTCACAAGGCCAAATTCTCTCTCTCTCTCACTCTGTTTTTCCTTCCCTCCTCTCCTGTACGTGAGAGAGAGTTTGAGGCCCACGTCGGCCCAGGCTGTGTGTGAATGTGCTGCCCCATTTAGTGTGTCTGAGTTAGGCTGAGTTTAAACTTCAGCCCCAGGATGAGCCGGGCCTAGCAGAGCTCAACCTCTCCGTCCGAGGGGAGGAAGGTAGGGAATGTGCTGTCTCATGCGTGCGTGTGTGTATGTCTGTGTGTCTGTGTGGGTGTTTGTCTCGTTGACCTGGTGAGCCAATATATAATTCATTGCGATAGATAAGTTGGACAAACGGACTGCTTTGAGTTTGTGTGAGTTTTAAGAGGCCGTGTGAAAGTTTTCAAGGGTCTTGTGCATTCTCTTCTTTATAAGGTGCTCCACGTTGTGCGTGTGTGTCTGTGTGTTTGCCAGAGACATTCGCAGCATATTTTGTCTCTTACAGCACCGATAAATGCTTCTTGGATTAAATCACACGCTGTTGTTGTTGTTTTCTTGTTGTTCATATCGTCTTTTCCATGTGGTGCATGTCAACTTGTGTCTGTCTCATGTTCTCATTCTTTGTTGTGTGTTCTAAATGCTTCTCTCTAGATCAGGATCAGAGACCCTAATCAGGGAGGTCGTGACATCACAGAAGAGATCATGTCAGGAGGTCGCAGTGGCTTGACACCTACGCCTCCACAGGTAATTCGCACACACCTGAATGCCCGAAAATTAACATTGTGTCCTTTACACACCCTCATGCCGGTCCAAATGACTTCATTGAGAATCATTTGCCATCAGTACTGATGCAAATTTCATTTAACTTCATCAAATTACATGTTGGGATATAATTTTGTCATCATGACATGTTTTGGGTCACGATTTACAATATAAATACACTGACTTTTGTGAAAAAACAGCTCATTATTTTATTAATTGACAGTCTGTCCGATAATCTACAACATTAAACATTTATTTTGAAGTGATCTATATTTGGCATTAACCCTCTAGTGCTGCTCATGTGCCGGACAAATATGGCCAAAAAAAAAAAAATTATTAATGAATTGAATGTACTATATTTTAGTTCGCTAATGTTTTTTTATTTAATATTTTTGTATTTTTAGGGTATTTTATGGTCCTACATTATATTTATGGAATAGTTGTGATCCAAAAAAAAAGTTTATTTTAATGAAAAAATGCATAAAAAATACTACTAAAGCCATAAATCTAAAGCTCCAAATTGAGGTTGATATCTCAAAAAATGAGCTTTCAGTAAAATTTTGTTTGGGTGCAGTATCAAACGTTTCCACTAGGTGAAATTTGCTTCCCATTCATTTCCAGTGTGGCTATTTTTGACTAGTGTGACTTTTTTCAGGACCATTAAACCTTCTTGAATCATGTCCTTGATTTTTATTTTTTGTGTGTGTGTGTTTGTGTTCACACAGCATGTGTCAAAATCTTTCCAAGTTTTGTACAATGAAGTAAAAAATTCTACAACAAAACAAAGTAACATTTTTCGGTCAAAAACGACCAAACAGCACCAGAGGGTTAACAAAATAAATGCTGTATCATAAGAGAAGTCACTGAGAATTGTTTTTCTATTTTGTTTTATTTAATGGTATCCTCAAACAATGATTAGCTGTCGTAAAAGCTCAACGTTATTTAATGATTCAGAATCATATTTAATCATAAATATATTTAAAGGCACAATATGTAAGGTTTTTGGATTAAATTATCCAAAAACCACTAGAACGGTGTTATATATTTTGTTGACTTGTGTACTTACATTATCCCAAATATTTCCAAGAATGTTTAAATACTGAGAAATAAGCTATTTTAACCAGGACTCGGGCCGTCCGTGCATCGCCTATCAATGTCCGTGTTAACCTCGATTTCCGGTTTTACTTTGTAGAAACAATGGAAACACCAAAGACGTTTTAATATATTATATGTTTTATTAGACAAGGGAACAACAGTTTGGATACATTTATAGACAGAAAACTAATCATTGTTACCCCACATACACTTGACCGGAAGAAGCAGAAGCGGTGACTGTGGCATAATAAAAGTTGCTCTCGAGACGCGTGTCGCGCTCGTTTCTCATTAGCAATCGCTCCAGCGGCCTCGTTCAGCTCCCACAGCACTCGGCCCTGCTCTGCTTCATAGTAGCGTTAATAATCTCATCCATGAACAAGATTTCTGCCCGAGTCCTGTCGGATTCCCTTGGAGACGACATTTCCCATGATTCTGTGATCTCGGCGTCATCAAGCTACGCCTTTAATTTGAGTAAGTGACCTCTAGTGGTATAAAATTACATATTGTGCCTTTTAAATCGAAGCTGTGACTATAATAATCTGGTTTCTGATATTTTGCACAAGTAATGTATAATGCAATAAACTTTCATTTTTGCATAAACTATTCCTTAAAGCCCAACGGTGACAACGCCATACCTACGGCCGTCATGACAACCAGGGCGGAGTTTCCCATCCCTCCAGGTGAAAGCCCGATACCCGACGCCCCGCCGACTCCGCCGCCTGTCAGTCCGATAAGTGATACGGTAGATGCTCCGCCCCCAGCATCTGTAGACGAAGCCCATATGATGCCCACTGTGGTAGAACCGCCCCCCTCTAATGGTGCAGAAGCCACACCCACTAAAATCAAAGAGGAGGGGCCTGTGACTGTAACGCTGCCTGTCCCCACCCCCCAGGCAGAGCCTGCACTGGAATCTCCAATAGTGCAGCCGGAAGAGCTCCAGCTGTTCAACGGAGTCCCAGCAAGAGACATCAGCCCTATTGCTGAGCCGGACATCACTAAAGAAGCACCACCGGTTACCACAGAAATCCCTGATAGGACTGTTCCTCCTCAGGTTGTCAAGGAGACCCCCATTGCGGTTGTTAAGGAAGTGCCAGCTCCTGTTGTTAAGGAGCCTACTCCTCCAGTTGTCAAGGAGCCTACTCCTCCAGTTGTCAAGGAGCCTACTCCTCCAGTTGTCAAGGAGCCTACTCCTCCAGTTGTCAAGGAGCCTACTCCTCCAGTTGTCCAGGAGCCTACTCCTCCAGTTGTCCAGGAGCCTATTCCTCCGGTTGTCAAGGAGATCCCTGTTCCTGTCGTCAAGGAGGCCGCCGCTCCTGTTGTAAAGGAGACCCCCGCTCCTGTTGTCAAGGCAACCATCCCTGTGGTTGCCAAGGAAGCGCCTACAGCGGTTGATGCAGAAGCCCTTACACAGGAGACTGTTGTCAAGGAAATGCCTGATGTCAAGGAGACGCCTGCTAAACAAGTCCTGGAAACTCCACTTGTCGTCAAGGAAACACCTTCCCTCGCTGCCAAGGAAACCCCCGAACCACTTTTGAGGGAAGCCACTGTCCCTTCAGAGGTTGTTGCGTGTGTTTCTAAAGCCACGCCCCCTCCGACAGAAGAGCGAGAGGAGACGCCCACTACACAGACCACGCCCTCTGAGAGTACTTCGCAAGGTGCGTGTCGTAAGGCACTTCATAACACAGTGGCAGTTTTATTTTAGTATTTATTTCAGTTTTCAATAGTTTTAGTTTAGTTTACAACAATGCTACATAGTGCAAGTGTTGACGCGAGGCGAGATATAGTAGGCATTAGCGTAAAATGCTGCCGTCAGTCATACTGAGCAAGTTTTAAGAGAATGTAGCTGATGTTATTCGATGAATCAGCGTTTTTGAACAAATCTCTTGAATGAATGATTCAATGACTCACTCATAAAGACTTCTTGTTTCATTATTGAAAGAATCAAAAAAATTTTAAACAAATCTCTTGAATGAATGATTTAATGACATAGATTTTTAATAGTCACTTTCGCCACCTAGTGGCGTAACAATATAATCAATATAATCCTTATTTGAAGCACCATGTTACTTTCAAAAGGGGATTTGCTATATTTTGATCGCTACTGTAGACATCACTGTTTATATCTGAACTATAAACTTTTAACTCAGTACTTTTGTGATAATTTTAATTATTGTAAGACAGAAACAACGATACTGTGTGGTTGAAAAGACTGTTTCTGAAGCTGTTTCATACCTATACATGACAACGGCTCTCTCTGGATCAGTGGCAGCACCAACACAGATCTGAATGCTCCGGTATGATTTTATAAAAGATTTAATAGACAGAGGAAAATCGTTATCATTTAGGAATCAGATCAAGTTGGGTGTTTGAATCGAGATTATGATCTTTTAACGATTAATTGTGCAGCTCTAATACCTTCAATAGTAACCCAAGAACACATGTTAAGTACTATAAGCTAAATGAGGAAGTGCGCATTGACCAAGCATTAGCGTTTGTGTTTTTGCATAGAGTATGTTTCTGGCCTAAAGCTCTTTCCACTCTCCTCTGTTGGAATTTAATGCAGCCACAGTGTTTAGTCAATAGTGCAATATGTCTTCATACTCAGTGTGTGTTTGTGTATTTGCAGTGGTTTCTGTGCCAAAGAAGAAGAGAAAGATGAAAGACCTGAACAAGAAGGAGGCGGGAGATCTTCTTGATGCCTTCAAAGAGGTGTGTAGAAGAGCGCCAACTGTTATGCCCAGAAACTGCTTCTTTGTATTCATTCAACAACAATAGCATAGTTCAAGGCCTGTTCGTTATGTACATTTGGCTGATGCTTTCATTGCAGTGAGTAATGTGAATCCCAGACTGAACATTTTTTTTAAACATTTACGGGCTTTAATGCAAAAAAAAAAAAAGGTTTTGAAAATGCAGATTTCACTCACAGTGCAAAATTCAACCCATCAGAAAAATGTTATAGATTTGTCTTCTAGCATGGAACGATGAATTCTGAGTGATAAAGTGATATGGATAATGATAATAACAATTGTTTATTATTATAAATATTATTTTGAGCTTATAACTTACTGGTCGGTATGCATATGGTGCATTTGTGTTCTGTGTGAATAGGCCTTTTTAAGTTAAACGTTACCTGTTGTCTTATTTTAAAGCCAACGCCACCTGAGCCAGAGGTCGCACCTCCAGTGAAGGCGGAGCCAGAGAACATTGCTCCAGTGGCTCCGCCCCCTGCTGAAGATGTGGATGAGACGTGGGAGGAGAAGGAAGATAAACTTGATGCTGAAAACATAAAACCGCAGAGTCCAACCCCGACCTCACCCACCGAACAGAAATACCAGTATAAAGCAGGTAACGAATGATAAATAGTATGCATCAGATCATTTTAAAGTTGATGTACTTATGTAATATAATCATTCAGACATCAGTTGCAAATTAAGGCTTCGTGACAAATATATTGACCAAGCCAATTAATTATTATGTGGCTATTCCACAAAACCAAAAAGGTGCATGGAAAAGACAAAAATTGTCTGTTTAGAAACCCAGATCACTGGACAACTGTTGAAATTGTCCTCGTTGTTTCCCACAGAACAATGGAAACCCCTGAACCCAGAGGAGAAGAAGAAATACGACCGAGAGTTCCTGCTCGGCTTCCAGTTCATCAGTGCCAGCATGCACAAACCTGAGGGTCTACCGCAAATCTCAGACGTAGTGCTGGATAAGGTAACTAAAGCCCACATACACACACACACACACACACACACTCAGATAAAGTATCTATGTGTTTACAGTGTTTTCTCTCTCGGCAGGCCAATAAAACTCCTCTGAGGCAGCTGGATCCGAGTCGCTTGCCTGGAATGAACTGTGGTCCTGATTTCACGCCTTCGTTTGCCAATCTCGGCCGTCCATCAGCTGGCGGGCGTGGCCCGGTCAGTTACCATTGCAGTGTCACATGAAATGCATGCTTTTCTGAAAGATATTTTACTGGACTGCACTGTTTTTACTGTAAATAGACAATCTGTTGTTCTATCTATCCATTGTTCTATCGTTCTGTCTTGTCATTCTGTCGTTCTATTGTTTCGTTTTGTCTGTTGTTCTTTCGTTCTGTCTGTCATTCTAATGTTCTGTCTGTCGTTCTATCATTTTGTCTGGCATTCTATCGTTCTGTCTGCTGTCATTTTATGTCTGCCGTCACTTTGTTCTGTCTGTCGTCTTTTTGTTCTGTCTGTTGTTCTGTCAGTCGTTCTATCGGTTCTATCATTTTGTCTGTCGTTCTATCGTTTTGTCTGCCGTTGTTTCATTCTGTCTGTCGTTGTTTCGTTCTGACGGTCATTCTATCATTTCATTCTGTCTGTCGTTCTATCGTTTTGTCTGTCGTTCTATCGTTTTGTCTGTCTGTCGTTGTTTCATTCTGTCAGTCGTTTTATCATTTTGTCTGCCTTTGTTTCGTTCTGTCTGTCGTCATTTCGTTCCATCGGTCGTTCTGTCGTTTTGTCTGTCTGTCGTCATTTCATTCTGTCTGTCGTCGTTTCGTTCTGGTGGTCGTTCTATCGTTTTTGTCTGACGTTCTATCGTTTGTCTGTCATTCTATCATTCTGTCTTCCGTTCTGTCTGTTGTTGTTTCGTTCTGTCTGTCGTTCTGTAATTTTGTCTGTCGTTCTATTATTTTGTCTGTTATTCTATCATTTTTTCTGTCGTTCGATCGTTTTCTGTTGTGTTTTCAGTTCTAAAGTTTTGTCTGTCGTTCTATAGTTTCTATCGTTTTGTCTGTCGTTCTAACATTCTGTCTGTCGTTGTTTTGTTCTGTCTTTTTCTGTCGTTT